>NW_022145603.1:7314984-7914984 GCF_000002235.5 Strongylocentrotus purpuratus
AAGCACAGTCAACTACAAAGAGGAGAGAAATATCCTCAAATTTAATGACGAATCATTTCATTCACTTTAAAAGTGGAAATTCGAAATGCATGAATGACAAAAGTACAATGTGGAATGGTCGTCTTATCAGCCAGTAAGACGGATAGTCTTCTTAGAATGCTCCTTAAGCAAGAGTTAAAATAAACTAAAGTTTAAAATGAGTATATACCTAAGTCATTGAATTATGTTAATTTTTATTTAAGTCTCATATGTTTGTAATTTATTTATATGATTTGTAAACCTTGTTTAGAACATGAACATTTGTGAAGGTGTATTTCACCTTATTATCTCTGTGCATTAATGAGATGAAAGACAATTTGTAAATATTGTCGATACCCGAATACAAATAGTCATTTCAAGTGGTGAATGTATTTTTTCCCAAAAAATGACGAAATCCTAAAAGATCTTACCATCACTGCAGAGAGGTCCAGCAAAAGGTTCCTTACACATGTACATTCCTCGTTCGCACAGTTAGCTCCGTTTTCACATAAAGCACAGTCAACTACACAAGAGGAGAGAAAATATCCTCAAATTAATGACAAATCATTTCATTCACTTTAAAAGTGGAAATTCAAATGCATGAATGACAAAGTACAATGTGGAATGGTCGTCTTATCAGCCAGTAGACGGATAAGTCTTTCTTAGAATACTCTTCAAGCAAAAGTTAAATGAACTTAAGTTTAAAATGAGTATATACCTAAGTCATTGAATTATGTTAATTTTTATTTAAGTCTCATATGTTTGTAATTTATTGATATGATCTTTTGTAAACCTTGTTTAGAACATGTAACATTTGTGAAGGTGTATTTCACCTTATTATCTCTGTGCATTAATGAGATGAAAGACAATTTGTAAATATTGTCGATACCCGAATACAAATAGTCATTTCAAAAGGGTGAATGTATTTTTTCCCCCACAAATGACGAAATCCTAAAAGATCTTACCATCACTGCAGAGAGGTCCAGCAAAAGGTCCTACACATGTACATTCCTCGTTCGCACAGTTAGCTCCGTTTCACATAAAGCACAGTCAACTACAAAGGGAGAGAAATATCCTCAAATTTAATGACAAATCATTTCATTCACTTTAAAAGTGGAAATTCGAAATGCATGAATGACAAAAGTACAAATGTGGAATGGTCGTCTTATCAGCCAGTATGACGGATAAGTCTTTCTTAGAATACTCTTCAAGCAAAAGTTAAATGAACTTAAGTTTAAAATGAGTATATACCTAAGTCATTGAATTATGTTAATTTTATATTTAAGTCTCATATGTTTGTAATTTATTTATATGATCATTTGTAAAACTTGTTTAGGCGAATTACATTTGTGGAGGTGTATTTCACCTTATTCTCTGTGCATTGGTGAGATCACAGACAATTTATTAATTATTTGTCGATACTCGAATACAAATAGTCATTTCAATAGCGGTGAATGTATTCTCCCCCCCCCCCCCCCCCAATGACGATATCCTAAAAGATCTTACCATCACTGCAGAGAGGTCCGCAAAAGGTCCTACACATGTACATTCCTCGTTCGCACAGGAACCTCCGTTTTCACATGGGCTCGTGGCATCAGCACAGACAACTACAAGGAGGAGAGAAGTATCCTCAAATGTAATGACGAATCTTTCCATTCACTTTAAAAGTGGAATTCGAAATGCATGAATGACAAAAGTACAATGTGGAATGGTCGTCTTATCAGCCAGTATGACGGATAAGTCTTTCTTAGAATACTCTTCAAGCAAAAGTTAAATGAACTTAAGTTTAAAATGAGTATATACCTAAGTCATTGAATTATGTTAATTTTATATTTAAGTCTCATATGTTGTAATTTTTATATGATCATTTGTAAAACTTGTTTAGAATTTTACATTTGTGGAGGTGTATTTCACCTTATTATCTCTGTGCATTGGTGAGATCACAGACAATTTGTAATTATTTGTCGATACTCGAATACAAATAGTCATTTCAATAGCGGTGAATGTATTTCTCCCCCCCCCCCCCAATGACGATATCCTAAAAGATCTTACCATCACTGCAGAGAGGTCCAGCAAAAGGTCCTACACATGTACATTCCTCGTTCGCACAGGAACCTCCGTTTTTCACATGGGCTCGTGGCATCAGCACAGACAACTACAAGGAGGAGAGAAAAAGTATCCTCAAATGTAATGACGAATCTTTCCATTCACTTTAAAAGTGGAAATTCGAAATGCATGAATGACAAAAGTACAATGTGGAATGGTCGTCTTATCACCAGTAAGACGGATAAGTCTTTCTTAGAATACTCTTCAAGCAAAAGTTAAATGAACTTAAGTTTAAAATGAGTATATACCTAAGTCATTGAATTATGTTAATTTTATATTAAGTCTCATATGTTTGTAATTTATTTATATGATCATTTGTAAAACTTGTTTAGAATTTTACATTTGTGGAGGTGTATTTCACCTTATTATCTCTGTGCATTGGTGAGATCACAGACAATTTGTAATTATTTGTCGATACTCGAATACAAATAGTCATTTCAATAGCGGTGAATGTATTTCTCCCCCCCCCCCCAATGACGATATCCTAAAAGATCTTACCATCACTGCAGAGAGGTCCAGCAAAAGGTCTACCATGTACATTCCTCGTTCGCACAGGAACCTCCGTTCTCACATGGGCTCGTGGCATCAGCACAGACAACTACAAGGAGGAGAGAAAGTATCCTCAAATGTAATGACGAATTTCCATTCCCTTTAAAGTGGAAATTCGAAATGCATGAATGACAAAAGTACAATGTGGAATGGTCGTCTTATCAGCCAGTAAGACGGAAGTCTTTCTTAGAATGCTCCTTAAGCAACAGGAACCTCCGTTCTCAATGGGCTCGTGGCATCAGCACAGACAACTACAAGGAGGAGAGAAAGTATCCTCAAATGTAATGACGAATTTTCCATTCACTTTAAAAGTGGAAATTCGAAATGCATGAATGACAAAAGTACAATGTGGAATGGTCGTCTTATCAGCCAGTAAGACGGATAAGTCTTTCTTAGAATGCTCCTAAGCAAGAGTTAAAATAAACTAAAGTTTAAAATGAGTATATACCTAAGTCATGAATTATGTTAATTTTTATTTAAGTCTCATATGTTGTAATTTATTGATATGATCTTTTGTAAACCTTGTTTAGAACATGTAACATTTGTGAAGGTGCATTTCACCTTATTATCTCTGTGCATTAATGAGATGAAAGACAATTTGTAAATATTGTCGATACCCGAATACAATAGTCATTTCAAAAGTGGTGAATGTATTTTTTCCCCCCAAAATGACGAAATCCTAAAAGATCTTACCATCACTGCAGAGAGGTCCAGCAAAAGGTCCTACACATGTACATTCCTCGTTCGCACAGTTAGCTCCGTTTTCACATAAAGCACAGTCAACTACAAAGAGGAACGAAAATATCCTCAAATTTAATGACACAATCATTTCATTCACTTTAAAAGTGGAAATTCGAAATGCATGAATGACAAAAGTACAATGTGGAATGGTCGTCTTATCAGCCAGTAAGACGGATAAGTCTTAGAATACTCTTCAAGCAAAGTTAAATGAACTTAAGTTTAAAATGAGTATATACCTAAGTCATTGAATTATGTTAATTTTTATTTAAGTCTCATATGTTTGTAATTTATTGATATGATCTTTTGTAAACCTTTGTTAGAACATGTAACATTTGTGAAGGTGTATTTCACCTTATTATCTCTGTGCATTAATGAGATGAAAGACAATTTGTAAATATATTGTCGATACCCGAATACAAATAGTCATTTCAAAAGTGGTGAATGTATTTTTTCCCCCAAAATGACGAAATCCTAAAGATCTTACCATCACTGCAGAGAGGTCCAGCAAAAGGTCCTACACATGTACATTCCTCGTTCGCACAGTTAGCTCCGTTTTCACATAAAGCACAGTCAACTACAAAGAGGAGAGAAAATATCCTCAAATTTAATGACAAATCATTTCATTCACTTTAAAAGTGGAAATTCGAAATGCATGAATGACAAAGTACAATGTGGAATGGTCGTCTTATCAGCAGTATGACGGATAAGTCTTTCTTAGAATACTCTTCAAGCAAAAGTTAAAATGAACTTAAGTTTAAAATGAGTATATACCTAAGTCATTGAATTATGTTAATTTTATATTTAAGTCTCATATGTTTGTAATTTATTTATATGATCATTTGTAAAACTTGTTTAGAATTTTACATTTGTGGAGGTGTATTTCACCTTATTATCTCTGTGCATTGGTGAGATCACAGACAATTTGTAATTATTTGTCGATACTCGAATACAAATAGTCATTTCAATAGCGGGAATGTATTTCTCCCCCCCCCCCCCAATTGACGATATCCTAAAAGATCTTACCATCACTGCAGAGAGGTCCAGCAAAAGGTCCTACACATGTACATTCCTCGTTCGCACAGGAACCTCCGTTTTCACATGGGCTCGTGGCATCAGCACAGACAACTACAAGGAGGAGAGAAAGTATCCTCAAATGTAATGACGACGAATCTTCCATTCACTTTAAAAGTGGAAATTCGAAATGCATGAATGACAAAAGTACAATGTGGAATGGTCGTCTTATCAGCCAGTAAGACGGATGATAAGTCTTCTTAGAATACTCTTCAAGCAAAAGTTAAAATGAACTTAAGTTTAAAATGAGTATATACCTAAGTCATTGAATTATGTTAATTTTTTATTAAGTCTCATATGTTTGTAATTTATTGATATGATCTTTTGTAAACCTTGTTTAGAACATGTAACATTTGTGAAGGTGTATTTCACCTTATTATCTCTGTGCATTAATGAGATGAAAGACAATTTGTAAATATTGTCGATACCCGAATACAAATAGTCATTTCAAAAGTGGTGAATGTATTTTTTCCCCCCAAAATGACGAAATCCTAAAAGATCTTACCATCACTGCAGAGAGGTCCAGCAAAAGGTCCTACACATGTACATTCCTCGTTCGCACAGTTAGCTCCGTTTTCACATAAAGCACAGTCAACTACAAGAGGAGAGAAAATATCCTCAAATTTAATGACAAATCATTCATTCACTTTAAAAGTGGAAATTCGAAATGCATGAATGACAAAGTACAATGTGGAATGGTCGTCTTATCAGCCAGTATGACGGATAAGTCTTTCTTAGAATACTCTTCAAGCAAAAGTTAAAATGAACTTAAGTTTAAAATGAGTATATACCTAAGTCATTGAATTATGTTAATTTTATATTTAAGTCTCATATGTTTGTAATTTATTTATATGATCATTTGTAAAAGTGTTTAGAATTTTACATTTGTGGAGGTGTATTTCACTTATTATCTCTGTGCATTGGTGAGATCACAGACAATTTGTAATTATTTGTCGATACTCGAATAAAATAGTCATTTCAATAGCGGTGAATGTATTTCTCCCCCCCCCCCAATTGACGATATCCTAAAAGATCTTACCATCACTGCAGAGAGGTCCAGCAAAAGGTCCTACACATGTACATTCCTCGTTCGCACAGGAACCTCCGTTTTCACATGGGCTCGTGGCATCAGCACAGACAACTACAAGGAGGAGAGAAAGTATCCTCAAATGTAATGACGAATCTTTCCATTCACTTTAAAAGTGGAAATTCGAAATGCATGAATGACAAAAGTACAATGTGGAATGGTCGTCTTATCAGCCAGTAAGACGGATAAGTCTTTCTTAGAATACTCTTCAAGCAAAAGTTAAAATGAACTTAAGTTTAAAATGAGTATATACCTAAGTCATTGAATTATGTTAATTTTATATTTAAGTCTCATATGTTTGTAATTTTTATATGATCATTTGTAAAACTTGTTTAGAATTTTACATTTGTGGAGGTGTATTTCACCTTATTATCTCTGTGCATTGGTGAGATCACAGACAAATTGTAATTATTTGTCGATACTCGAATATAAATAGTCATTTCAATAGCGGTGAATGTATTTCTCCACCCCCCCCCCAATTGACGATATCCTAAAAGATCTTACCATCACTGCAGAGAGGTCCAGCAAAAGGTCCTACACATGTACATTCCTCGTTCGCACAGGAACCTCCGTTTTCACATGGGCTCGTGGCATCAGCACAGACAACTACAAGGAGGAGAGAAAGTATCCTCAAATGTAATGACGAATCTTTCCATTCACTTTAAAAGTGGAAATTCGAAATGCATGAATGACAAAAGTACAATGTGGAATGGTCGTCTTATCAGCCAGTAAGACGGATAAGTCTTTCTTAGAATACTCTTCAAGCAAAAGTTAAAATGAACTTAAGTTTAAAATGAGTATATACCTAAGTCATTGAATTATGTTAATTTTATTTAAGTCTCATATGTTTGTAATTTATTTATATGATCATTTGTAAAACTTGTTTAGAATTTTACATTTGTGGAGGTGTATTTCACCTTATTATCTCTGTGCATTGGTGAGATCACAGACAATTTGTAATTATTTGTCGATACTCGAATACAAATAGTCATTTCAATAGCGGTGAATGTATTTCTCCCCCCCCCCCCCCCCCAATTGACGATATCCTAAAAGATCTTACCATCACTGCAGAGAGGTCCAGCAAAAGGTCCTACACATGTACATTCCTCGTTCGCACAGGAACCTCCGTTTTCACATGGGCTCGTGGCATCAGCACAGACAACTACAAGGAGGAGAGAAAGTATCCTCAAATGTAATGACGAATCTTTCCATTCACTTTAAAAGTGGAAATTCGAAATGCATGAATGACAAAAGTACAATGTGGAATGGTCGTCTTATCAGCCAGTAAGACGGATAAGTCTTTCTTAGAATACTCTTCAAGCAAAAGTTAAAATGAACTTAAGTTTAAAATGAGTATATACCTAAGTCATTGAATTATGTTAATTTTATATTTAAGTCTCATATGTTTGTAATTTATTTATATGATCATTTGTAAAACTTGTTTAGAATTTTACATTGTGGAGGTGTATTTCACCTTATTATCTCTGTGCATTGGTGAGATCACAGACAAATTGTAATTATTTGTCGATACTCGAATATAAATAGTCATTTCAATAGCGGTGAATGTATTTCTCCACCCCCCCCCCCAATTGACGATATCCTAAAAGATCTTACCATCACTGCAGAGAGGTCCAGCAAAAGGTCCTACACATGTACATTCCTCGTTCGCACAGGAACCTCCGTTTTCACATGGGCTCGTGGCATCAGCACAGACAACTACAAAGGAGGAGAGAAAGTATCCTCAAATGTAATGACGAATCTTTCCATTCACTTTAAAAGTGGAAATTCGAAATGCATGAATGACAAAAGTACAATGTGGAATGGTCGTCTTATCAGCCAGTAAGACGGATAAGTCTTTCTTAGAATACTCTTCAAGCAAAAGTTAAAATGAACTTAAGTTTAAAATGAGTATATACCTAAGTCATTGAATTATGTTAATTTTTATATTTAGTCTCATATTTGTGTTTTTAATTTATTTATATGATCATTTGTAAAACTTGTTTAGAATTTTACATTTGTGGAGGTGTATTTCACCTTATTATCTCTGTGCATTGGTGAGATCACAGACAATTTGTAATTATTTGTCGATACTCGAATACAAATAGTCATTTCAATAGCGGTGAATGTATCTCCCCCCCCCCCCCCCAATGACGATATCCTAAAAGATCTTACCATCACTGCAGAGAGGTCCAGCAAAAGGTCCTACACATGTACATTCCTCGTTCGCACAGGAACCTCCGTTCTCACATGGGCTCGTGGCATCAGCACAGACAACTACAAAGGAGGAGAGAAAGTATCCTCAAATGTAATGACGAATCTTTCCATTCCCTTTAAAAGTGGAAATTCGAAATGCATGAATGACAAAAGTACAATGTGGAATGGTCGTCTTATCAGCCAGTAAGACGGATAAGTCTTTCTTAGAATGCTCCTTAAGCAACAGGAACCTCCGTTCTCCACATGGGCTCGTGGCATCAGCACAGACAACTACAAGGAGGAGAGAAAGTATCCTCAAATGTAATGACGAATCTTTCCATTCACTTTAAAAGTGGAAATTCGAAATGCATGAATGACAAAAGTACAATGTGGAATGGTCGTCTTATCAGCCAGTAAGACGGATAAGTCTTTCTTAGAATGCTCCTTAAGCAAGAGTTAAAATAAACTAAAGTTTAAAATGAGTATATACCTAAGTCATTGAATTATGTTAATTTTTATTTAAGTCTCATATGTTTGTAATTTTTGATATGATCTTTTGTAAACCTTGTTTAGAACATGTAACATTTGTGAAGGTGCATTTCACCTTATTATCTCTGTGCATTAATGAGATGAAAGACAATTTGTAAATATTGTCGATACCCGAATACAAATAGTCATTTCAAAAGTGGTGAATGTATTTTTTCCCCCAAAAATGACGAAATCCTAAAAGATCTTACCATCACTGCAGAGAGGTCCAGCAAAAGGTCCTACACATGTACATTCCTCGTTCGCACAGTTAGCTCCGTTTTCACATAAAGCACAGTCAACTACAAAGAGGAACGAAAATATCCTCAAATTTAATGACAAATCATTTCATTCACTTTAAAAGTGGAAATTCGAAATGCATGAATGACAAAAGTACAATGTGGAATGGTCGTCTTATCAGCCAGTAAGACGGATAAGTCTTTCTTAGAATACTCTTCAAGCAAAAGTTAAAATGAACTTAAGTTTAAAATGAGTATATACCTAAGTCATTGAATTATGTTAATTTTTATTTAAGTCTCATATGTTTGTAATTTATTGATATGATCTTTTGTAAACCTTGTTTAGAACATGTAACATTTGTGAAGGTGTATTTCACCTTATTATCTCTGTGCATTAATGAGATGAAAGACAATTTGTAAATATTGTCGATACCCGAATACAAATAGTCATTTCAAAAGTGGTGAATGTTTTTTCCCCCAAAATGACGAAATCCTAAAAGATCTTACCATCACTGCAGAGAGGTCCAGCAAAAGGTCCTACACATGTACATTCCTCGTTCGCACAGTTAGCTCCGTTTTCACATAAAGCACAGTCAACTACAAAGAGGAGAGAAAATATCCTCAAATTTAATGACAAATCATTTCATTCACTTTAAAGTGGAAATTCGAAATGCATGAATGACAAAAGTACAATGTGGAATGGTCGTCTTATCAGCCAGTATGACGGATAAGTCTTTCTTAGAATACTCTTCAAGCAAAAGTTAAAATGAACTTAAGTTTAAAATGAGTATATACCTAAGTCATTGAATTATGTTAATTTTATATTTAAGTCTCATATGTTTGTAATTTATTTATATGATCATTTGTAAAACTTGTTTAGAATTTTACATTTGTGGAGGTGTATTTCACCTTATTATCTCTGTGCATTGGTGAGATCACAGACAATTTGTAATTATTTGTCGATACTCGAATACAAATAGTCATTTCAATAGCGGTGAATGTATTTCTCCCCCCCCCCCCAATGACGATATCCTAAAAGATCTTACCATCACTGCAGAGAGGTCCAGCAAAAGGTCCTACACATGTACATTCCTCGTTCGCACAGGAACCTCCGTTTTCACATGGGCTCGTGGCATCAGCACAGACAACTACAAGGAGGAGAGAAAGTATCCTCAAATGTAATGACGAATCTTTCCATTCACTTTAAAAGTGGAAATTTGAAATGCATGAATGACAAAAGTACAATGTGGAATGGTCGTCTTATCAGCCAGTAAGACGGATAAGTCTTTCTTAGAATACTCTTCAAGCAAAAGTTAAAATGAACTTAAGTTTAAAATGAGTATATACCTAAGTCATTGAATTATGTTAATTTTATATTTAAGTCTCATATGTTTGTAATTTATTTATATGATCATTTGTAAAACTTGTTTAGAATTTTACATTTGTTGAGGTGTATTTCACCTTATTATCTCTGTGCATTGGTGAGATCACAGACAATTTGTAATTATTTGTCGATACTCGAATACAAATAGTCATTTCAATAGCGGTGAATGTATTTCTCCCCCCCCCCCAATGACGATATCCTAAAAGATCTTACCATCACTGCAGAGAGGTCCAGCAAAAGGTCCTACACATGTACATTCCTCGTTCGCACAGGAACCTCCGTTCTCACATGGGCTCGTGGCATCAGCACAGACAACTACAAGGAGGAGAGAAAGTATCCTCAAATGTAATGACGAATCTTTCCATTCCCTTTAAAAGTGGAAATTCGAAATGCATGAATGACAAAAGTACAATGTGGAATGGTCGTCTTATCAGCCAGTAAGACGGATAAGTCTTTCTTAGAATGCTCCTTAAGCAACAGGAACCTCCGTTCTCACATGGGCTCGTGGCATCAGCACAGACAACTACAAGGAGGAGAGAAAGTATCCTCAAATGTAATGACGAATCTTTCCATTCACTTTAAAAGTGGAAATTCGAAATGCATGAATGACAAAAGTACAATGTGGAATGGTCGTCTTATCAGCCAGTAAGACGGATAAGTCTTTCTTAGAATGCTCCTTAAGCAAGAGTTAAAATAAACTAAAGTTTAAAATGAGTATATACCTAAGTCATTGAATTATGTTAATTTTATTTAAGTCTCATATGTTTGTAATTTATTGATATGATCTTTTGTAAACCTTGTTTAGAACATGTAACATTTGTGAAGGTGCATTTCACCTTATTATCTCTGTGCATTAATGAGATGAAAGACAATTTGTAAATATTGTCGATACCCGAATACAAATAGTCATTTCAAAAGTGGTGAATGTATTTTTCCCCCAAAAATGACGAAATCCTAAAAGATCTTACCATCACTGCAGAGAGGTCCAGCAAAAGGTCCTACACATGTACATTCCTCGTTCGCACAGTTAGCTCCGTTTTCACATAAAGCACAGTCAACTACAAAGAGGAGAGAAATATCCTCAAATTTAATGACAAATCATGTCATTCACTTTAAAAGTGGAAATTCGAAATGCATGAATGACAAAAGTACAATGTGGAATGGTCGTCTTATCAGCCAGTATGACGGATAAGTCTTTCTTAGAATACTCTTCAAGCAAAAGTTAAAATGAACTTAAGTTTAAAATGAGTATATACCTAAGTCATTGAATTATGTTAATTTTATATTTAAGTCTCATATGTTTGTAATTTATTTATATGATCATTTGTAAAACTTGTTTAGAATTTTACATTTGTGGAGGTGTATTTCACCAATTGTTCTCCAAGCCCAAGGCCAACATCAACATGGCCAAGGGCAAAGGGAGTTATGAAAATTATCATCATGCTGAGCTGAGATGACCTGGGATGTAGCTCCTTCTGGTTAACTGTTAGGGAATTCAATGATTTACCTTACAAGCAAAGAAGGACATGAATGAACATTTAATTAAAAATTGGAAATTAGATACAGTCCTGCCCTGAAAATGAATAAATGGCACCATCCGAAAAGGGAACACTTTTGTTTTGAGACTGAAGTAATCATGAGTAGTCTACCTTTTGGGGAACAATGTCTACATGTTTAGCTTAGTTTCTCTCATTATCTGTACTCTGTGTTTGTTATATTCAAAGGCAGCACTTTAGTACCCTTGCCTTTGTCCCTTACCCTATACAACAATTCTTTTAAACAATTGTTCTTAATACCCGCAAATGTTGCCCAACTCTACTTCGTATTTTAAAGAATTTTCCAAGCAAGCACCATACCAGATGATGTACATGTCTCACTACCAGTACCTACACCTCAGTGGTAATGACATTATGATGATGTTTTTGCTTTCACTTAGTTTCAGATGCAGTAGATACAATTTTCACTTGCATGAAGGAAGCACTGGGAAAGTACATCTATTTTTCAAGAATCATGAATGCCACAGGCCAGAAACAAATCCAGGTGAGAATAGTTTCATGATCTGTTCAAAGAAAATAGCAGCAAAGTACTAAGCACACTCACTGCGTATGTGCATTGGGGTGGTTGTGTTGGTAGGGACAATTGGAAAATTCTATTTTGGGGTAATAGGGGCAATTGAAAACTGTTTGGGGTCAGTTATGCCTAGTAATTAATTTGATGTACAAAAGATAATATTGGATTCATTTCCTTACCTCTGCTTGCAAATAAATGAAAGAAAATAACTTGTAATTATTTCTTTCATTCTACAAAATTAGATTGGATACAGGGACCGACATGCTGGTAAGATGGGTCCTTGATAGTTCACTGAACACAGAGCTGCATAATGTGACTTGGCATAGTGACCTAAGAGTGGGAGCGGTATGGAACCGTTGAAGCAATTCACTGAACACCTACAGTCAGAGCTGCATGTGTGACTTGGCATGGTGACCCTTAAAGTCTTCTGACGGCTCCGATTCTGATTCTGATGATGACCCATTGTCTATGCTTCTGAGCGAGTCAAAAGGTATCTTCTTTCCTTCTTGATTGTTTCCCAATAGTTAAAATTTTAGATATTCTTAATTGCTTTTAATGCTTAGGTCCCTTAGTTAAGGGAATGAGTGGTCCTATCGAGGTCAGCATCTAATTATTTTTTTAATCCTTAACAAAAATTGACAATACTAAGGTGATACCAAATAAAGTATTTAATTCATTAAGAGCCTCTTTAAAAGTTGGTACCAAAACTACACAAATAATTTCGCCCAATCATAATGCACTGTAAAGTTTCCCTTCATAATTGAAATTCTGATAATGGTTTTCTATTGATTGTTCTTTCTCTTATTTCCTTTTGCTTTCACGCAGTCTAGATGAAGGATCTTCGCTGCTTCAACCACTATTGCTTGGATGACTTACGTGTGAAGAAACTTGAAGAACTGTTGTTGAAGAGAATGCTTGAGAAACTAGAATCAATTACATGATCGTTTTGACAATGCTTCAATGTTTCAATACCTCAATCTCTCTTTTATACTGTTTTATTTTAAACATTTTAAATATCATAAACAAAGCAAACTCCACTCATAATTGTAATTGTGTGTTGTAATCGCAATGAAATGGATTGATTATAAAATCAATGAATGATTTAAAGCAAACTGGTAACATTGTCCATGATTTCTGAAACAATGAACTGAATAGTCGTACAGGTGTCAGTTTTCTGTTACAGTATTGCAATGAACTCCTGCACACATAAATCTTTATTATTCAAATGTATAGCTCAGAACAGCTATTTATCAGGTATACCTACCTCAATCAGTAATGCACATTAGAGTTTTCGATTCCAGTTCCATGAATCCTCATATCGTATCTTTGTATTGAGGAATTTGTTTATCTATTTTCGTTAAATGTTTGTATTCACAGGGGTTGATGCCTTCATTAGAACATGAATATAAGTTACATTTCCACAATTGATTTTTCTTTCAAAGCACAATGTTACTAGTTCACATTTAATGTTTTTATTTTTACTTCTATAGTCATTCTCATCATAATTGTATTTGGTACTTCAAACTATCTTATAATCATACAATATAATCATAATGTTGCTGTTTTGAATTTTATCTGTTTGATGAGAAATGAAATTGTTTAGTCAAATTGATATTTCCATGTTTATCATGCATTGTTAAGCTGATAATTGTTTAGTCAGAGATTACATGTTTGCCTGGGTGAAGACAACCTTAGCATTGGTAAACTTTGTAGCGTTTGAGACTGTGTACTAAATTTTATTGAAATACCCTAGAAAGAGATTGTGTAACCTGACTTGCTTCTGAAACTCTACTCACAAGATATTAATGAAAAACAGTAATGAACAAAAAAAAGTAATGATTATGATTATATTAGTCATATTTCCCATTGAAAAAACTGTGCCATCTTTTTTTTTCAAGAACTGCCTCGTTTTGTTACGATCAACATGTAAACCTTTCAGCCAGAACAGGATAACCATGGCGTGCAAGAAAGAGACTATACCACACAGTACTGTTTTGAATACCTCTTTTGTCTTCAGGTAAAAAAATCTGTGCAGATGAACCTTTAAAAAAAAAGAGTTTATTTAGCAACCAGTATATTTCAGCATGCTAATGATATAAAATTTCTTATTAATTTTGTTTTGGAATGGCATTTTGAATATAGATTTATTTCTTTGTTGACTTCATCATACATGTAGTACATGTATGTCAAGCATTTTGTATGTCACATGTGGCATTTATTTGCTATGATTGCTGAATAAACATGATAACCAGGACATGTATGAAGAATAAGTTAAAGACATTTTAGCATATTTAGTACTGTATAATGTGCTAAATAACCTTTGTATTCCGTGGCTGTATACCTGATGAGTCTTTTCCACAAATTTCTAAATGTACATTTCAAAATGCAATATAGTATTGATGATAATTGATGATGATATGTTTGGTATGAATTATTTAATATTTTAATTTATTCTCCATTTGCCACTTGCTGTTCTGGTTCAAAATGTTTGAATTAAAACTGCTCAGTCAAAATTCATTTTCTGTTTATATTGCAGAGTTGGGTAGTTAACTACAGATTATGGTCAATGATCAATACTGAATCTTTTTCCTTCATTCAAAAATATTTCTTAACATATTTGCTTTATTTCCTATATGAAAAATATTTAGCTAGGCCCCTCTCTAAAATTTTAGAAATTCCTCATAGTAATAGAGTAGCAAAAGCCCTAATATCACCCGCATGAATTTCAACAAGAAATGGCAGAATTTGTGTGATATTAAGGGAGATGGAGGGGGTAAAGAGAGAGAGAGAGGGAGAGAGAGAGAGAGGGAGACTACTTGAACGTGTTCTTAAGTGGAAAGTATATAGTAACTTTAGTGCAATCTTTAGTTCCTACTACATACAATATACCTGATAATTAAACCTCAAAGAATATTAAATACATATCCATTTTTAGCTTAAGATTAAAGAGAATAGCTTATTAAAAGCACTTTGTGCCAATATCCATTGGAGCCCGCAACAGCATCCTCAAGAAGCTAGCCAACACCAACTGGGGGACTGATGCCAGAACAATCCGGACGACAGCCCTCGCGCTTTGCTTCTCTGCTGCGGAGTATGCATCACCAGTATGGAGTAGGTCGGCCCATGCACCCAAGATTGACCCAGCTCTAAATTCAGCTTGTAGAGCGATCACTGGATGCCTAAGGCCAACTAAAGTAGAAGACATCTACCTGCTCTGCGGTATTTCCCCTCCACACGTCAGAAGGTTGGTTGTCCCAGAAAGAAAAGGACAAACAAGAAAACAACCCACTCCACCCACTCTTCGAACAACAGCCAGTGGGCAAGCGGCTCAAATCCAGACACAGCTTTCTGCACTCGGTAGAGCCTCTTAATACTAGCCCTCACAACCAAAGGATGACTTTGTGGTCTAACCACCTTCAGACAACTCCACATAAACTCTCCCTCAGCCCGAAGGAATCCCTCGCAACCGGCTCCAGTGAGACTTGCCTACCTGGCTTAGCCTCAACCGCCTAAGAACTGGCTACGGTCGATGCAGAGTCCTAATGCAGAGGGGGTCTAGGAGACGAACAAACGGCATGTGAATGCGGCCAGGAACAGACGATGGAACACCTGCTAGTCTGCCCACTCCTGCCAGAGCCATGCACCCAAGATGACCTGGAAGCCGTTAATTGCCGTGCCAAAGCCTGTGTGGACCACTGGACGGGACTTGTGTAGTGACTCGATAAGAAGAAGAAGAAGCCAATATCCATCTGTGCTATTGATAGTTAATTTATTGTGAGCCGTAGCTTCGTGAACAAAAACTGACATCATACATCTAACATCATAATTATACAAAGAAGAAAAGGTGCTCTTATTTTATCCATACATCTATTAAACAAGTAATTTTACCGTATTTCAGTGTCTGACTCATGAAATTGCTTCACACAATAAAAATCCCATTATGTTTTATACGCGCTCGGCTACGAGCCGTCACTTCGTGAAAACAAAATACAAGCGTTCTATGTGATTTGTGTTTTCACGAAATGACGGTTAAGTTAAAAGTTCATACAGAGACATTCAGTTTATTCTTATCAATAAAAAAAAAACAGCTACCAAACGAGGAAAATGTACTCTATCTCTCAGTTCGCATTATTTTATCTGTAGTCAGTTAAACAAAACATAATGCTGTTTTTAGTGTCCATTTCGAGAATTCCTTCCACAAGGGAAAAGTCCCATACGTTTTACGCGCGCGGCTACGTACCGTCACTTCGTGAAAACAAATCAAAGCGTTCTATGCAATTTGTGTTTTCACGAAATGACGGATGTGTTAACAGTTCACACAGAGAAATGAAAAAGCAGCTACAGAAAGAGGAAAATATACTCTTCTCACAGTTCGAATTATTTTATCTGTACATCAATTAAACAAAACGTTTTGCCGTATTTAGTGTCCATTTCGAGAATTCCATCCACGAGAGAAAAATCCCATATGTTTTACGCGCGCGGCTACGTACCGTCACTTCGTGAAAACAAAATCACAGCGCGTCCTTGAATTTCGTGTTTTCACGAAGTGACGGTAATGTTTACAGCTCATTTCCTCAACAAAAAAAAATAATGGAAATATTTAAAGATAGAACTAAACATTGAGATATTTTCTATCCCAGGATATAACATTTATATGCCTTTGATAAATTAAAGAGGTTGAGATTATAGCTTGAACCTTTGAAAGCGATTTATTCAAAACTAACTTTCTTTTAGTTGCGCGCTCTACCGTCACTTCGTGAAAACAGGGACGATATATCTTCTCCCTTTCTCTATACAGTGCGTCCCGAAAAAAACTATACACTTTTGAAATGGCTGCCGAATAAAAAAAATATATAATTCTGGGGGAAAAGTTTTATATGTGTGGAAAGCTCATAAACTCAACTTTCATATGACACCAAAAAGTCCGAAAATAATTCATGCTTGGTTGAGTACTGCTCACTTTTGTAAAGGGTATGCAAATTGGGTTGTGCAGGAATTAGCTTTCAATTTGTGAGAGGTAAATTCTTTGGAGCTTACGGAATTGAGGATGATATGACTAATTTATGATAAATTTTGATGAGTTTGGGTTTGTTGAGTGAAATTTGTGGTTTATGGATGAGTGAACAGGAATTGCATTTGTTATTACCGTATAGCAATGTAACTTTCCATGGTAGACTCAGTTAAGTGTTCATGGGAGTCAGGACGGGGTGATGGTACATGGTGCAGGGAAGGTGAAATGTAGGGTAGGACTTTGTTGGTAGATTGGATAAGGGTCAAGAGGACATGTATGCCCCTTCCCCTCTCTTCCTCTCTCTCTCTCTCTCTCTGCCTGGTGTGCTTGTGCATAACTTGACAATCCATTACACTCAGCTATCAATCACTTAATCAACAATGTCGGTATCAGCCAATCAGTCAATCAATTAATCAATCAAGCATTCAATCACCATTCAGTATTTCAATCAATTTAATCGTTCAATAATAATTAATCAATAACTTAGTCAATCACTCAATCTATCAACCAACCAACCAGTCATTTTAGCACTTGAGTTTATGTAAATGGTAAATGGGTAACCTGAATAATAAGTAGCCAACATATGTGATATTCCTCTTTTCCAACAAACCGTATTTGAATAATCAATTTACATAATCCCCATCTGGTTATTAATTAAATCAATGAGATGTTCAACTTATCTTACAATAACTAAAATGTGGGGTGAAGGTTTTTATTCAAAGTCACAGATGTAAAAAATAACAGTTTGTAAGATGAAAATTACAACATGTACCATCACCCCATCTTGACTCCCATGAACACACCTATCCTCTGAGTCTACCAGTGAAAGTTACAATGCTACAATAAAAAATGAAATTCCTGTTCACTCATGCATAAAAGTTTGGTTTTATAAACCATGTAATTCACTCAGCAAATCATGAATGTATCATATTACCCTCGATTTTGTAAGCACCAAAGGATTTACCTCTCACAAATTGGAAGGCTGATTCCTGCGCAACCTAATTTCATACCTTTACAAAAGTGAGCAGTGCTCAACCAAGCATGAATTATTTTCAGACTTTTTGGTGTCATATGAAAGTTGAGTTTATGAGCTTTCCATTCATATAAAACTTTTCCCCCAGAATCATATATTTTTTTATTCGGCAGCCATTTCAAAAGTGTATAGTTTTTTTTGGGACGCACTGTATAGTAAATATTCAAATTTATAAGATTGAAGACAGACCACCTTATTCGTCAAAGTGACGAATTAAAATCTAGTTTGATATTTAAGTCTCATATGTTTGTAATTGAATTATATGATCATTTGTAAACCTTGTTTAGAACATGTTACATTTGTAGAGGTGTATTTCAATTTATTATCTCTGTGCATTTGTGAGATCATCGACAATTTGTCATTATTTGTTGATACTCTAATACAAATAGTCATTTCAAAAGTGGTGAATGTATTTTTTCCCCAAAAAATGATGAAATCCTAAAAGATCTTACGGGCCCTACACATGTACATACTCCGCCCGTACAGTTAGCTCTGTTTTCACATAGGCTTGGGGTAGCATATTTATTAGGTGATACGTACGTAGACGTATCACCTTTTGATTTTGTCAAGATTTTCTTTTTTATTAGGTGATAGGTACGAAGTCAACGTATCACCTATTGATTTTGTCAAGATTTGTCTTTCTTTCTTTTTATTATTCTGCAATGAATTTGTTCGCAGGATATCTCAAGAATGAATAAAGCCATAATCATGAATATTGCCATGATGATAGATATTATCGTAACTTAGAACTGCGTGACTTTTCAGTGACTCAAGGTCATCATGACGTCATCGAGGCGCCATTTTTGTGAAAATCAACTCATGACCATATCTTCATAACAGAAAGCCATTTCTCATTCATAATTATCACGATCAAGGTCAATATATGTCGGGTCAATTTCAGGTCAATAAATGCGCGCAAAAATGCGCGTACGCGTACCTGCGCATCTTAACGCGCGCGAATTTTTTTAAATTGCTCGAAATCGTCTGAAATTTGTTTGCACACATTTCAGGCCACTATTAATAACGGAATGAGCGTCCTTTCAAGATAACCGTCCGCACGCGCGATTTTTGCAATACATAGCACACATGGGCAAAAACATGCCTATAAATAGTCCAGTGGGATGAATAAGGACTCCCATTTTGTTTTCATATTTAGATAGAGTATGAGTCGGAGGTATGATTTCATATCTCATTTGGCCATTAAGTACATCTTGACGTCATCATAATGGCCTTGGAAGTAAAAAAGCAAAAATGCATATTATGACGTTATTATATTTATGGAAAAAATTGTGTATTTCTCTCAATATTTATCAATTTTCTTTTATATTTTAATATATTGTAGTCGAGGCAATTGTCTACAAGATCAATACACATTGATTTTCATTTCAATGACGTCATCATAGTACAAACTTCGATTAAAGGCCACATGTCAGAATTTTCTTAATTTGCGTGTTATGTCTAAGGAAGGTGAATTTTGTTCACATCATGAATCTACATGACATTCATCTTTGAGCACTACCTTGCTAATTTGTGCTTCAGTTTCTCCCAGATTCTAGTATGTTATAGCTGAGACCATGGGCTATAAAAATCGTGCCTTTTGTTTTTTATCAGATAATGAGATCATGTCACAATTTTCAGTTGAATGTTAAAATGATGAATTTGTCACCTATGTCCTATTTTTGAAACTTAAACGTTATCAGTGTCCTCGTATTCAAATTTTGTAATGAAACCCTTTTACTTTCTAGACTTTACTGTCAGACGCTATTGAGTGACTGACTGACATCTTTTTTTCTCTGGTAATAAAATACATAAAATGAGCGTTATAGGGAACATGAGCATTTGGCTAATAACCCACTCTGTTCTCATTCTTCATTTCCTATTCTAGACTTGAATAATGACGAACTTCATTCAATATTTGGTAGTAATACTACATATACTTATACTGATATCAATGATTTAAACTATTTATCCGATAAAGAATATGAGTTTCATTTCAGTAGGTTTCTGAACTGTAAATATTATATTGATGACGGTTTTACGACTGAATTCAGTAACATCGACTATCATTTTAGTATTTTACATTTTAATTCGCGTAGTTTAAACATACTTTTTATTGCTTTATCCAATTTCATCTCTACTTTATGTATAGATTTCTCTGAAACTTGGATTAATGACAGTACGCGACTATTATTAAATTATACATTCTAATCGCCAAGTAGGAAAGTGTGGAGGTGTTGGTCTATTGGTCGCTGACAATTTTGAATATGAAATACGCAATGATATATTTATATTATACCCATCATGCAATTATGAATCACTGTTTATTAAAAGCATCTTGCCGAGATATAAGAATATTATTGTAGGTGTCATATATAGGAACCCCCAATCAAATATCAATGATTTCATTCCTGTCTTTGAAAATGTTTTACAGAAAAAAATTTACTGAACAAAACAGGTTTATATAATGGGAGATTTTAACATTGATCTCGTGAAATTTACTGGCAATGCTGTATGTAATTTCTTGAGCGCAATACATTTTTTTTTTGTATTTCTTTCATTGACAAGCCTTCGAGAAAGACTGATAGATCAATATCCCTCTAATCCACATTCCTTATAAAGTGACAGTATATATCCATCCGATATTTAGGGATTTTATTTTCAAGAAACTAGCGAATCTCACGTCGACAACTAAAAATGATCGCTAATGTATTCCCACATTTATTTTGACTTCTCATTTACGCCGGGGCATCGTGACGTCATACACTATTCCCCTTCATTAAGTCATTTAGAGACGAAGGTGTAGCTGCTCATTGTACGTGGTCAATGGTCATATTGTCTCAATCTATCTTCTATAGATCCATAATTGTCAATATGCTACAAAGTCGAAGCTTTTTATGTTGGTGTTATTGTATTTATTAACGTTTATTTACTTCTCGACATTACAATATGAAACACAATGTGTACAGTGCGTCCCCCCGAAAAAACGAAACCGAGAATTATTGATGTTTTATCATAACTTAATCACAATTATAATTGATAAATGATACATATTTGTAAAGCTTAGATCCTCCTCTTTCATTTGATGCAACTCATATAATGCATATTTCACGCATGAGTGATTCAAATGAATTTGAAGAGAGGAAACCAAAAAGACATTTGGCGGACGGTATCTGAATTCCAAAGAGAAAATCACATTTCTCGAAAGTTGAGTTTCTGCTCTTTCATATGACACCTCAATCAGGAGAAATGAGCTAGGAATAACAGAGTTCTGTTTGTTTTAAGTAGTGCTTGCATTTCCATTATTTTATTAAACGAATTCGTTTTCACTGGTTGCCTTCCGTAGCAACAAGCAGAATTTACAAAATACTTAACTCCGTTTCGTTGACAATCAGCCATGCATGAACTCTTTCGTCTACGGAAGCAGGCGAAAGCATAGCTTGAGTTGGAATGCCCATAATAAGTTAACACAGTTACTGAGAGAACATTATACATATTATTATGAAAATAACATATTATATGACACAACGTTGATAGAAAATAACAACTAGTAAATGGAAGAAAAAAAATGAGAAGAGGATTAAGTATAGGAAAGAAAGTTAACTCAATAGGGCTGTACATGTGTCTGCGATTACATCATATAAATGACTAAGTACTTCAATTCTTAAAAAAATAACATATTATATGACACAACGTGAAAATAACATATTATATGACACAACGTTGATAGAAAATAACAACTAGTAAATGGAAGAAAAAAATGAGAAGAGAATTAAGTATAGGAAAGAAAGTTAACTCAATAGGGCTGTACATGTGTCTGCGATTACATTATATAAATGACTAAGTACTTCAATTCTTAAAAAAGACAGCGGTTACATATCATTAAAAACGAGCAAAGTCAACAGACAAAAAGCAGCTTCAGCCGACAACATTGTCCTAGGGAATATACATGAGATTTATTAAGTACAAATTTGTCATGGAAATACTGGGATATTGCTTTACGAATCCTGTGAGTAGGTTACGATCATTTTTGTAATCATGAGCATTTTGGTCTGATGGGTAACGTTAATACATGTTGTATAATTTATTCTTATGTCGGATCGACTGTGTCAGTCCACTCGTCATCTAACATTTTTTTTTTTGGTTAAATACAATTGGAAAATGCTTATCATACAATGCACGAAACTTATTTTGAATAATAAAATAGCTATCATTTGGATCTTCTGCAGCATAGACATCTCTCCAGTCGACTTCGTGCAAATCCTAATTAAGGCCTCAATATTTCTCTGATTTATAATTCTGTGACCGATGTTTACTTTTGATGATTTTACATTGGCAACATTTAGCTTTGAAATGGTAAAGACATGCAAGGGATCGGATACATCACCATACAATAGACCAGTATCATGAAAAGATAGTAAGTTATTTGAAAGTATATTATCTATTAAAGTGGTAGATTACTTCGTAATTAGTGTAGGTTTTTCGATTAAGGGGTAGCATGAGTTACTGGATTTTATATCGATCATGTGTTTTTTTTACCGAGTGGACATGTTGTAATAAATCGATTTTATAATCACCCATTACATAACACATTTTGTTGTCGCTAGTTATTTTGTTGAACACAATCTCCAGTGCTTCAGAAAAAAATTCGGTGTGAGTATTTAGGGGTTTGTATACCACACCAACTATAATATTCTTTCTCTTTTTTTAAACTATTTCTATAAAAATGGAGTCACATATTTCTCTTTCTCTTTGGAAATAATTACGTTAATCCGCTACATGCATTCCGACACTCCGCCACGACCATGGTTTCTGTTCTCACAGATAAAAGTATATTCATCAATATTTGTTGAAAGTCTAGCGTTTGTTAACCAAGTCACACTCCCTGTCTGTCAGTCTTTCTCTTTCCTACATTATTTCCTGTTAATTCAACTCTGGTCTAATCCACATTCCTTATACAGTGAAAGTATATATCAACCCGATATTTAAAGATTTTATTATCAAGCAATTAGCAAATCTCACGTCCGCAACTAAAAATGATCGCTAATGTATTCCAACATTTCTTTTGACTTTTCATTTACGACGGGACATACATTTTCATTTCTTAGAATAAGATAAAATCGTCAAAATGCATTCTTCATGATGTAAATTAGAGTCAAAGGTGTGGTTACTGCACAGGGTCAATGGTCATATATCGTCTCAATCTATCTTTCCTAGATCCATGATGACCAAGGAGACATAATTTAATCTTGACGTATGGATAGATCATAATGGGAGAAGCATTTTATAAAATAATATGATATCGTGTAATGCATTATTCGTTATGTAAACCAATATCATACGTATCACCTAATTCGTCTAAGTGACGAATTAAAGTCTAGTGCATTATTCGTTATGTAAACCATTATCATACGTATCACCTAATTCGTCTAAGTGACGAATACGTGCCTTCACGGTTGTTTCATCGCAAAGCATGCCGGGACATAATTCTAGTCCATTTTCACCTTCGCCGTGATCAGCTGTCCTGTTGCAAACAACGGGATTCGTATCGAATCAACATCATAATCTTGTACATAGTCCGCTATTCTGCAGTGATTTTCTTCCAATCCAGTATCATTTGTACGGTAAGAAAACCAAAGTTTGTGGTTATTCATTTTTATGACTAATAAAGTTGATAATACGACGTAATGAGAGTGGGCCGAGATCCAACTTTAGTAAATGTGGGCCTAGATCTAGTCCCGTATGTTCAAATGTGTGTGCATTTTAAGTAGACTGATTGTCTTTTAAGCTGCTTAAGTACACTCGTCTCGTGTTTTATGTGAAATGTACAGTAATATGAGATTTATGTCTCATGAAATATGAATAGACTTTCTAGATCCTATAATTGATAATGGAATAGGGTCTACTAGAATGGCCGACAGTTAGGCCTAGAAAGTGATTGCAATTAGAAATTATAAATGTAAGAAAGTAAAAGAGGCCATGAAAACGACAGATTTTCTCGATCTGGATCTGAATATAATAGTCTGATATCAATGAGCTCTACTTGAGGATCTACATGACGGGGGCATACGGAGGATTTTTTCGAGGGGGGGAGGGGGGGGGGGGGGGGCCGGGGGGTAAAATTTGAAAATCACGCAGTCAATTTCACAACGACTCGGCCAGCCGGTGAATAAGCCGGGGGTGGTAAGAGCACCTTTTTTTTCCTTCTTTTTTTCCCCGAAAATATGAAATTTGGGAGATCGATATTTTGTTCAGTTGGTGGGGGGTAAGGTCACCTTTTTGGGTCACCCTTTAGCACAAAAAATGTTTAATTTATTTTTGTTATTAAAAAAGTGAGGGGGGGGGGTTCCTCAAAAACACACACACACATAGTCTAAACAAAATTGGAGGAGAGGGGGGGGGGGGTTCAACCCCCGAAACTCCCTCCCCCCTGCATACATGTCTGCTACATGATCTAGTGTTGAAGAAGTGATGAGGGTTCTTTGGTCACAAACTTAAATTTGATTTTCTTTTCCCTTTTATTTATCAGTTGCAGCATCATCGAACACTATGACCCATGAATCAGAAGATAACGTAGATGCTACGAGAGAGCTCATTTCACAATGGACAACAGAAGTGTTACGTGACTTTCTACAAGGAGGGGACTCAAGCTTGGAAATCGAGTACCGGTAGTCATTATTTTATGGGTGTTCTCTGCCTTGACTCTGGGGGTACTGTTCAGCCATCCGAGGTAGAGATAAACTGGACGATGGATGGAGAGGGGGCGGGGGGGGGGGGGGGGGAGAAAGGCATGCAGACTGCAGAGCTGGTCGTCTACTATGTATAGAGACATTGTGTGTACCTAGTAGATAAGGACCCTCCATCACTAGAGGGAAGAATGAGAGACTACAAAGAGGGAAAGGCATTTAGTTATTTTGCCAGTTTCTGGTTAGGGAGATATTTTTCATCTCGTGGGAGAAAGCTGTCTGTAATTCAAAATCATTTGATACTTGAATAAATTTAGTTCATTTTCTAGACTGTTTCATGTTAAGCCGTTGATTCTACTTTCTTGTGAGTATAGTCAGAGAGATAGAGAAGTAACACGAGTAAAGAATGAAAAAGAAGCTAATATTTGAACGAGGAGGAGAAAATGGAGATTACGTTGTTGCCCATAGAGTTGGAATAATTGTTCTTACCACTTTTTATTAAATGATTGTGACCATTTGGTTTATTGTTTGTACATAAAGGTCATATGTTATAAGAACTGTATTGATCAATCTAAAGAGTCTTATAGATTGATTAATACAGTTTTGAGATGATGAGGATGATTGTGATGATGAACGAGAAGGAGAAGAGGAGGAACATATCATGAGTTGATGGAGAAAAGATTGATAGAGGGGTTATCATTACAGAGAGAGAGAAAGAGAGATGGACTAACATGAGGAAGGGAGAGCAAGAATGGAGGCTATGACATAGGGGAAGAGATAGAAATCAAAATTATATTTATACTAACATTTATTAAATTAGAATAGTAAATTAGAAGATAAAGCTAAAGGAAAGAATGCAAACTAAAATTAAGCAAAGACCATCACAATATCGTTTACATTATAATATAAATTAAGTAAAGGTACATGGAAACGTGTACATTTGTAAAATTTAATCTCTTGTTCTCTTAGATCTTCCTCTTCACACCTAATTCTTGCTCTCCCTCTCTATCTCTCCCTCCCCTCTCTGTCTCTTTCTCTCTCCTCTCTCCTTATTATCACTCTTTCTCTTTCATTAAGCGTCGACATCTCTCTCGATGCCTCTCTCTGTTTCTATGATTTTTCTCTCGTTAAATATTTAAAACATCAGGTCTGTCTGACCTTCCTCTCTTGAATAAATCATGAATAACTTCAACTCGGCGTCCTACATACAGTAATGATTGCTTTGTACTCATCTACAACCTTCTCTGTGTTGTTTTATTTTATTGATAAAATAAATATAACCATGAGATGAATACAAGTTAGATCAATATCAACAGGTTTAATGCAATGCATATAAGTTGACATCTTATGAAGAAGTAGTACCACCCCCGCCCCCCCCCTCCAGGAACGGGAACGGAGGTACCGCATGCGTGTTCCCAAAATATCTGGCTCGTAACAAAGAAAAAGATCTGCCCGCATTGACTTTACACACTGGACTTTTGCTGAGAAGGGGGGGGGGGTACCACCTTTAATGCAAACACATTTAAAGGGATCGGGTAACTTAATTACTCTCAGATTCTGAAACAAAATCCTGGATTTAGCTCATGCTGCAATGATAAATTTAGGTCAGTCAGGAACTCAATGACTTTTACAATCCGATCGCCTGTCTGATTATCAAGATATTTACGATTGGAAATCGAAACCAAATTTTGTGTTTGCCAAACGGTTTTCATAACACTACAGTTTATTGGGAAAAACGAGTATGGTAAAAGGGGTCAAACAGAGATTTTTACTTTTTAGAGGCACTTCTTGATCATTTTGAAGCACAATTTTGTTAGGGCTTCAGTATTAATACACCATATCACAGACACTGGTAGCACGTAGGGCCATACGTCCATCTCGGTTTAAACATTGTTATACATTGTTAAACAATGCATTTTACAATACCTTTACAACATACACCATACACCATTTGCTGTCACATGGTTTGGAAATCACATTACAGATAATAATTCTACAACTGTGAGGTTTCACCTGTCGTCATTTGATACCCGAAGGAACACTTTTTTAGGGGCTAAATCTAATTTTTCACAAGGCAAAATAACTATATGCCTTCCCCTCTTTGTAGTCTCTCATTATTTTTCCCTCTAGTGATGGAGGGTCCTTATCCAGTAGGTACATACAAACATAGTAGGCCAGTTCTGCATGCCTACCCCCACCCCCCCCCCAATCCATCCATTGTCCAGTTCCTCACAGTGTCTACCTCGGATGGCTGAACAGCTACCGCGTCAAGGCAGAGAACACCCATAAAATAATGACTACCGGTACTCGATTTCCAAGCTTGAGTCCCCTCCTTGTAGAAAGTCACGTAACACTTCTGTTGTCCATTGTGAAATGAGCTCTCTCGTAACATCTACATGCACGTTATCTTCTGTTTCGTCGGCCGTGTTCGATGATGCTGCAACTGATAAATATAAGGGAAAAGACAATCATATTAAGTTCGTGACCACAAGAATGATTGTAACAAAAGAATCCTTATCACTTCTTCAACACGTAGATGCTCAAGTTGAGCTCATCGATATCAGAATTTATATCCAGATCCAGATCGACAAATCTATCATTTTCATGGCCTCTTTTACTTTTTTACACTTAATTGCAATCACTATCTAAATGTCAGCCATTCTAGTAGACCCTATTCCATTATCAATTATAGGATCTAGAAAGTCTATTAATATTTCATGAGACATAAATCTCATATTACTGTACATTTCTACCTAAAACACGAGACGAGTGTACTTAAGCAGCTTAAAAGACAATCAGTCTACTTAAAATGCACACACATTATATTTGAACATACGGGACTAGATCTAGGCCTACATTTACTAAAGTTGGATCTCGGCCCACTCTCTTACGTCGTATTATCAGCTTTATTAGTCATAAAAATGAATAACCACAAACTTTGGTTTTCTTACCGTACAAATGATACTGGATTGGAAGAAAATCACTGCAGAATAGCGGACTATGTACAAGATTATGATGTTGATTCGATAAGAATCCCGTTGTTTGCAACAGGACAGCTGATCACGGCGAAGGTGAAAATGGACTAGAATTATGTCCCGGCATGCTTTGCGATGAAACAACTAGTATTTATTTTGTGTTTGTATAGAAGAAATTATTATTATTCTTCCTCAATTTTGTTCGCAGGATATCTCAAGAATGGCTGAAGCCATTTCTTTGAAGATCGATCTTAGTCCAACATAGAACTGCGTGACTTTTCAGTGACGCCAGGGCATCGTGACGTCATCATGACGTCATTATGTAAAATGTCATTAATGGTCGTATCTCAGCCATGCAATATCGATTTCAATTCAAATTTGGTATCAATCATGCTCAGGTCATGGGTCAGAAATTTGGCTCACGCAATTTTGTCTGCCCCCTCTAACGTGCGCGTACACGTGCGTCAAAAATAAATTAAAATACAAAATGCTCAAAACTCCAAACCGAGTAATTTTGCATACGTTTCAGCCAATTTTGAGCGTTTCAAAAATTTCCGCGCGTGCCGGTCAGCGCGCGCGTATTTGCATTTGTATCGCCCGTGGATCGAATTTCTCCGTTTTTTTGCTCGTTTTGGATTAACGATAATTAACCATCCCTGTAAACTTCAGTCAGTTTTGACTCAAATTGATGTAATATGCGTGCGTCAAAGATAACAACACGTGCGTGCGCACATTTCCCAGAAATTAAAAAAAACATGCCTATGTTTAATTAGCCATAATTTCTCAAAATGATCGGATACCCTAATTGTTTTATTATATGTGAATAGAGTATGAGTTGTAGATATTATTTCTTACATCTTTTGGCTAATCGGATTTCCCGACATCATCATATTGCTCGTTAAAGTTAAATCATTTAATTTCAATCAATTTTAATTGATTTCGTAATCAACGACAATGCGCTTTTAACCATATATCATTTATCGTTATTAGAATCTCTCCCAAATTCTAATATGTAGTAGCTGAGGTTATGATCTAAGTTCCTAATACAACTTATTTTCTTTCTTGATGACGGAATCATGAAGGAAATTGTGGTCAAAGACGATGGGTCAAAATCAAACTTCCATTTTCGTCTCTTTTTTACCATCCTGGCCTCGATGATTGCTAAGCTCCTTTCCTTTACGAATAATATCTTCAGCTATCTACAGTTCCATGCATTACTTGAAAAAAAAAATCATCACTCCCTGCCTCTCATTTCTTTCTCTTTCTTACATTATTTTCTGTTAATTCAACTCTGGTCTGATTCACATTCCTTATACATTGACAGTATATATCCATCCGAAATTTAAATATTTTATTATAAAGCAACTAGCTAATGTTACGTCGACAACTAAAAAATAATTGCTAATGTATTCCCACATTTATTTTGAATTTTTATTTACGCCGGGACATCGTGACGTCATACACTATTCACTTTTTAATATTCAGGCATGAGCTCTAATATATCAATTACATTTTCATTTCTTTGAATAAGATAAAATCGTCCAAATGCGTACTTCATGATGTAAATTAGAGTCAAGGGTGTAACTGGTTACTGTACAGGGTCAATGGTCATATATCGTCTCAATCTTCCCTCGATCCATGATGATCAAGGAGACACAATTTAATCTTGACATATGGTTGGATCATAAAGGGAGAAGCATTTTATAAAATAATATATCGTGTAATGCATTATTCGTTTTGTAAACCATTATCATACGTATCACCTAATTCGTCTAAGTGACGAATTAAATTATAGTTATTATTAGGTGGGCTGTATCTAATACAGACCACCTTATATTTTTGTTAAAATCGCCTTTATTTATTATTTATTTATTTATTTTTCTTATTTCGAACCACTTTTTTGTGAGCAAGATAACTTTTAAATGGTTCATTCAAATGCTTTAAAATTTGGCACACATATGTATAGGCATATAGAAAAATCAAAATAACGTTTTCAACTTTGACCTTGACTGATGACGTCATCTAACCGCCATTTTCTGAAAATCAACTCATGATCATATCTTCATAACCAAAATTCATTTCTCATTCATATTTATCATGATCAAGGTCAATATCAGTCCGGTCAATTTCCGGTCAAAAAATGCGCGCGTGCCCGTACGTCCGCGCGTAAGTGCGCGCGCAAAAATTTTAAATGCTCAAAATCGTCTCAAAATAATTTTGCATACGTTTTAAGTCATTTTAAGCTTTTTATAAAAAATCGCGCACACACGCATGCGCGCGCGTTTTCGCGCGTAACACCATTACACAACATAGAATCGCCATTTTTTTTTCTTTCATGATATTTCTCATATTTTTTCGAGGAATTTGATACCATTCAAGATAAATGTCTGTGCGCGCGAGCTCTTTTATTACATAGCATATATGGGCAAAAACATGCCTATACAAAATCCATTATAGCTCTTTGGAATGAACCGTGACCTTCAATGTTTTTTCATTTTTAAATACAGTATGAGTCGGAAATATGATGCCATGTCTTATTTGGCCATTAAGTGTATCGTGACATCATCATAATGGCCTTGGAACTCAAAATACGAATTTGCATATTATGAAGTCAGCATATTTATGTAAAATTGATTGTATCTCTGTATATATTGATCGATTTTCTTCAAAATTTCGACATGTTGTAGCTAAGATAATTTTCTACAAGTTCAATAATAATCATTTTTCATTTTGATGACGTCATCAGAGTAAAAATTTCGATTAAAGGGCACATATCAGAAATTTCTGAAGTTGCGTGTTATGCCTATGGAAGGTGAATTTCGTCTACATCATTACATCAATGACATTGTTTTTTAGCAGTATCTCGCTTATTTTTGCTCTATTTTGTCTCAAATTTTAGTTGACCAGCCCACCTTTACTTGTTCCAAACAAGTATTATGTCTAGTTTCCTCTTATTCTTCCTCGAATTTGTTCGCAGGATATCTCAAGAATGAATAAAGCCATAATCATGAATCTTGCCAAGATGATAGATATTACCCTAACTAAGAGCTGTGTGACTTTTCAAAGACTCAAAATTATCGTGACGTCATCCAGGCGCCATTTTGTGAGAATCAACATATGATCATATCTTCATAACGGAAAGTAATTTTTTATTCATATTTATCATGAATAAGATCAATATCCGTCCAGTCAATTTCAGGTCAATAAACGTGTGCAAATGTGCGCGTGCGCGTTCGTCCGCGCGTTTATGCGCGCGCAAAAATTTAAAATGCTCTATATCATACCAATTTTTTTTTGCATACGTTTCAGGCCATATGGAGCATTTGACAAAAAATCATGCTCACGCGCATGCGCGCGCGTTTACCCCCCCCCCTCCATTTTTTCATAAAATTTATGTTGTACACGTAGAGTTAGGAAAATGACCGTCTGCAGGAAGACTAGTCTGCTATCGAAGAACCATCTAACTTTTGATAAAATATCACTTTTTCGAAAGATGAGCCCTTGTTCTTGAACCTCCCTCAATCTCTTAAATATGTATTTTCGTTTTTGTTAAAATTCAGGTGAATAAATAATTTATTTAGTTGCATTAATCCAATTTTAATCTAAGACCCTTATACTTTTCCCATTCTTCAAATTGGTTTTCCGGCTGGAATCCGGCCAACTTCCATTTAATCATTAACTATGCATGCAGCGAAAGTCTTGTCTTCAAGCAATCGTACATAAAAGCTTCTATCACAGATACAATAATTTCTTATTAAAATAATCAGGATGATTACAGTTAGATATCATTATACCCAAATCTGCATACAAATATCAAGGAGAATAGTGATACAGAGACTTATTTACCGCACGTAGGATTTCTGATTGCACAAAGAACACAAAACGGAAAGGTGCCTGGAGTAAAGGATAATAATAGCAGTCAAGCTCATGAAATATAATGGAAATGTGCTTTTCAACCAAGGGTAGTGAATACGTTCGAGACCTTTGTGTTTTAATCATAGAGATATATACTACTAACACTAGAGGGCGTACTCGCTCAAATTGCTGTGCGGAGCTGGAGCTTTGGCCGCCATTACTAAGGAGGGCAGAAAAACGAACGACCCAACAAGATACTGTGCACAACATACGTGGACAAAATTGGAGAAGCCAGGTTCGTGCTTTGCATTTGGTTGTTCGAACCGAAGAAAGAAAGGGAACTGCATAATCTTTCACAAGTAAGTTCTTCTTAATGTTATGTTGAATAATAAGGAGATTTTAGAGCTAAAAATGTAGTTTATGCAGTGACTGTACTCGTGATAAGCCACCGCGCAGCTAACGTTCCTGCAACAGTGGAGCGCGACAGTCCACGCCCGCCGGGCTGGTGCAGGCATGGGTTAAGGTTCTGGGGACGGTGATGGGAATATTCTGCCGCGCTGGAGTCGCAACTCCAAGAGTCAGAGAGTCCAACTCGGAAATATTAACTTCATGAGCTTGATTCTATTAACGAAAAGTCTAGAATATATAATTGATTTTATCTTATCTAATTTCAAGATAAAAATTAAATGTCAACTCTACATCTAGGTCTAGATCTATACTCTAATTTCTAAAGGCCGAAAGGCAAAGTTAAGCTAGCCTGCCATATTTCACATCACAGGAGTTATCCAATTAGGCTAGGCTAGCCTAAAAAAACCCACCGCACACTACACAATTTCTATCAAATTTGCTTATGACTTGCTGACATCGTAAAAACTGCTTCGCGACTGGCTGGAAGCTGCTTTTAGTTTCAGTCTTTAAAATGATATGAAATAGCATGAATAGTAGTCTAGAACAATTGTCATGTTATGATTATTGTGTCCATTTGCTTTTATTGTAATGCAGGAATACACCCAGGAGAGGAAAAGGATGTTACACACCACTATCTCATTCCTAGTTATGTGCCTACTGTCTTTCCTGGACATCCTCCCTATTAACAGACCCATGGCCCAAGACTCCCAGCAAAATGCTGTACAACATCGAAAAGTGTTCCCGTGCCTCCAAAGAAATCCTATGACATTACAAAAGAACATGACTATTTCTTTTTCTGTCTGAGTTGATCAGAAACTGAAGATACCAGACAGCAACTGCAGGATGCCAAGAAACAGCTTAAAGTGTTGATACAGAAGGTAAATAGAAGACATTGAAAAACCAGGACTCTCTTGCAGGAAGTCCACGAAAGCAAGCTCATTAGCCAGGATCAGCTTGACCTACTGCAACACAACTTTGGAGAGAACGCATTTAGAGAAAACCCAAATTTTGTCTTATTTCATCAATATTTGTTTTCAAACATATTTGTTTATAAAAACCTACAGAATTGTATGTTAAATGGCATCGTATTTCACATAATAAATTTAAGTGAAATTTTGGGGCTCCCAACACTTTAGAGGGGCTTTCATACAAATGTTCCAGCATTTTACAAGTTTCAAGTAGTTGTAGGACATGACATCTAAATTCACATCACAGGGATTGCGTCTGTTGTGGATTGGCTACGATGTAAATAGGCTTTCTTGATCTGGAGAATGATACTATAGTGACATATTGTGTTTTACAATTACAACTGTTCTGTAGTCTATACACTGTTGCAAATGTTGAGGAGACCAGGGCTTAAAGCTCTCCTTGAAGTCTGAATACCTGGTTTTTCTCTTTTTATAGTGAGCAAAATTCCTTACCCTATGCAAACAAGAAAACATAGAACTTCATTCGTACAAACTACAAAGACAGATCAGTCTTTTATATTTTGCCTCTTGTCTGCATAGCTTATCCACTGGATGATTGACTGTAAAGCCGTTTAAAACTGGAGAGAGCTTTCAATCATCTTCAAGAAAAACAGAACAATCTGAGACTTTTGTTCTGGTAATGAAATAAAATTATTGGGACACATTGTGACAGTTGCACAACTTAACCATAATGTTCTGTTCGTTAACTTTACACGAAGGCAAACTAAATTGAAACTTAGAAGAGTTGATTACATTAAAAAAAATGTACTTGAATTTTGAATTGTTTTGAGGTACACTGTATTTGAATATTTACTCTATAAGCTCCATAGTTGTACCTGCTGTATCTGATTCAGTTGCTCTAATTTTAGCAAATTATTTGCACTCTACATGTGCTTTGATTCTGCAGGTATGGATAACCTGAGATAAACATGTAGACTTTTTTTTATAACATTGTCTGGATTGCTCTCAACCAAGTGATTTGCATCACTAACGATGAAAAGCAAGAAATTCACATCAAGTGAGCCACGTTTTCAATACGGTAAACAAGAAGAATTCATAGATGTGTGGCAATTGAAAAGCTTTGTGTAATGCACAGTTGCAAACCTTATACACACCCATAGCTTTTTTGTACATAGGTTTGAATTTTGGCCCAAAATGGAAAACTGCTTTTGAAGAGATTTGATAACAGAACAATTATATGGAATAATGTCACTAGATGTAAACACTTGCACTCTTTTGCTATGTAGTATATCTACTGCGTAAATTTGAGGGTAATCACTTTCAAAACTATTATTATACCTGATGAATAATTATGTCAAAAGACCTTGTTACTATGAGGTTTCACTGAATAGTGTATTGCAGTATTTTGAGATGTAAGGGTCTTCAATTATAGTTTTTCATAGCAATACAGGTAACTTGGAATATATATGCTCAATTACTATTTCAGGTTTGCATTTATTACTCGATGAAATGTCTTTGTAATTAGTAACTTTGGGGCTAAAATCTGAGATGTTGTTTTTGCAATGTCTGTCCTTTCAACTGATGTATTATAGCAGTATATATGTCCGATAAAATGTCAAAACTTAAATGCCTGTAGAAAATTTTACACACGTGTGGTAATAAAAGGTTCATTTATTCTTCTTTTTTTCTTCAAATCAAATTATTATAAGTTTATTCTCTAAAAACTGGTTGATGAAGAAAATAAGAAATACACTGTACCAAGGAAAATATTATTTATGGAGAAAAAAGTGGTGTGAATAAATAATTATTACATCAATGATCAGCTGTTTTTAAAGAATATTTATTTCTAGTGAACTGTAAAGAATTGAATTATTCTTTCAGACATAGAGAGATTTTCTAGAGAATAGGTGAAAGTCATAAGGTGTGAATTTGATATAAAATGAGTGAGAAAAGAAGAAAAGGAATGTTTGGATGAATGATTGAATAAATGATTGAAGAGTAATAACATAATTGTTTTAAATAAATGCGTATAGCTCTTTCCTTCCCCCTCTTCCTATCTTCAGTATTGTCCCATATTGCTCCGATTGTCTCATTTTCGCTCGCGTGAACATTGCCAGCACAAAGCACTGACCTCTACCTCCTGAACGGATCATCGCCCATTCCCATTCACTATACGTTACGTACTAAAAGGCTGTATTGTCTGACCGTTCATGAATATTCATGTTTTTGCTAAACTCGGCAAAATGTTTGCTTTTATTAAATGGAAAAATTACGGTGGGGGGTTGGATGAAATGGACATAATGAAATAGGCAGAAGTGATCTATGATAATTCATGCGTTTTATGTTTCGTGTGCTCGACCTATAATCTTCAAATCGCTTGGTAAACTGAGTCCAAAGTTAGACTTGTTTCACATGTGTATTATAGGCAATGACGAGCTTGCAACCTATTTTGAAAAATTACGGTGGGTGAACTTTCAAAAGTCAATGAGACATGAGGGCTCAAATGAAAGAGCTAGTGATAACGTACGTCGGGGTGGATGTGCTTTTTGTTTCAACAAAAAATAAATTTTTAACGATTTTTAAAAAAAAACGTCCATAGGCTAACATGTTAGGATGCTGACGCTGACCATGCTCTGACGATAGGGGGCGTCGTGAAATGAGACTAAACGGAGCCATATGTATATCTGCATTTCCGTTATCTACCTATCCTTCTATATTATATCTAACTATTCATCTATTTATGTTTCTAGCTATCTATACCCATCTCTATCCCAAATCTTTAAGTATCAATCTGTTTATAATAGCCATAAACACAAAATGAATATATTACCTTTAAAGCGTTTTAAATCAATAAACCTTGGCTCTCATAATAACTGAGTTAGAAAGACATTGGCTCTGTAGCATAAAACTTTGTTTAATATCATGACATAAATATCAAAAAAAGTCCCAAATGCTTGATTCTGATTGGTTGAAAGCCAAGTAATATTTATTATCATAATATCACATTTTTATATTGACAAAGAGGAAGAAAAATTGAAGATATACTGAAATATAAATAGCTTTTTGTGTCCCTTTTACCTCGCCATAACACCCGTAATTAATCTTGACCTACACCAGATACCATGACTGAGGCATGAGTAGGGTTCATGCATTATGCAAAATACCACAATTATAACGTTTCATACTCGAAAACCGATAAATCAACCCGAAAAATGAAGCTTCACATTGCATATCAGTAGCACAGTTTCGAAGGAACATCCGGGTATTTCTCGATGTTTTGCCCTCCTAAGTAATGGCGGACCGCGCTCCATGCGCGCACAGAGTTTTGAACGGGCGCGTATGACGAGTCCGCTCTCTAGCCTTATTAAGTATATATCTCTATGGTTTTAATCGACAAAAATCTTACTCAGCAGCATATTAAAAACGTCTGTAAATCGGCATCTATTGGAATCTTTAAAATTGGGAAAATTAGGAAACTACTTGACTAGCCCACAACTGCAAAATTAACCCATGCATTTGTATCCTCTCACCTTGATTGTTGTAATTCAATTTTTTTTCTGGCCTTCCGCATTCGTACCTACTTCCACTTCAAAGAATTCAGAATACTGCTGCAAGGCTTGTTACTCTCTCGATAAAATTTGAGCCCATAACCCCAATATTGCGTTCTCTTCATTGGCTTCCCATACACCATCGTATAACATTTAAAGTTCTTCTTCTTACATACAAAATTCTGCATGGCCAAGCCCCTAAATATCTTTCAGATTTGATTTCCTTACGCTCTTCTTTAGTTCTTTAAGACCTCTTCGATCATCATCAACCTTGCAGTTTACCTTGGACCTCGTACTGTTACAAAATATAGCGATCGAGCTTTCTCAGTAAATCCTCTCCTTTGGAATAAATTACCAGCACATTTTCATAATATTCATTCTCTTGACCAATTTAAGTCCTTGCTGAAAACGCACCTTTTTAATTCATAAATGATATTCTGCAGTTGTGAGTCGGTCAAAGGAGGTGCACACCGTCTTATTTCTTGTTTGTTCGATCTTATGTTTGATCCTATGTTTGACCTTATGTACACTGTTGGTCATAATGGTGGAATAATTATTTTTACCCCAGTTTAGGGAAGGATTTTAAAAAATTATATATTTACAATAGATCTAGATAATTGCATACATTCTCAGATTTTATTGAATATTAATTTGCGAGTGTTTGTTTTGCGTGACTGCTAAATCATATGTGTGTTACTATGTTTATCAGCTAGGGAACCTACGTCCTTAAATCATAATTGACAGTAATGAGGATTAATGCCTCACAAAAGGGCACTAATATAGCTGATCGACACGATTTTTTATCCTGGGGCCTCACAGTAACGAGGCCATTGCTTAGCCCCTGAATCATGACTGTACGCAGTGTTTGCTTGGGTACGCGGCCGCCCCCACAAATCCCCCAAAACGAAGAAAATGCAATAAATTGTCAAAAATTCATTGCATTTTTCCCCAGCCCCCAACAGGAAAAATTCTTCTGTGTGGCCATGCCTTGAACCATAATGCATGGCCCTACAGAGGAATTCTTCCTGTTGGGGGCCGGGGGAAAATGCAATGAATTTTTGACAATTTATTGCATTTTCTTCGTTTTGGGGGATTTGTGAAAGGGGCCGCGTATCCTAGCAAACACTGCGTACAGTCATGATTCAGGGGCTAAGCAATGGCCTCGTTACTGTGAGGCCCCAGGATAAAAATCGTGTCGATCAGCTATACATTAGTGCCCTTTTGTGAGGCATTAATCCACATTACGTTCAATTATGACTTAAGGACGTAGGTCCCTTAGCTGATTAGCATAGTAGCACACATATGATTAAGCATTCACGCAAAACAAACACTCGCAATTAATATTCAATAAAATCTGAGAATGTATGCCATTATCTAGATCTATTAGAAATAAATAATTTTTTAAAATCCTTCCCTAAACTGGGGTAAAAATAAATATTCCACCATTATGACCAACAGTGTATGTTTGATCTCCCTCTTATTTTTATTATTATATAGCATGGTTTATTGAATAAAGAACAGATGTATAAGTTGTGTGTTTATTATAAGTTTTGGTAAATAATGTTTTAGTCAGACTATGGTGCACTTAGAGACACCCGTATTAAGCGCCTAATACATATTGTGTATTATTATTATTATTAACCATTGACATTTGCATACACAATCATTATTTAATATATAATGGAAATGCGCTTTTCATTATATATTATATAATGGAAACGCGCGTTTCATTATATATTATCTAATGAAAATGCGCTTTTCATTATATATTATGTAATGGAAATGCGCTTTTCATTATATATATATATATATATATATATATATATAAAATGGAAATGCACTTTTCATTATATGTTATATAATGGAAATTCGCTTTTCATTATATATTTATATATATATATATATATATATATAATAGGTTAGTGAACTGTTATTATTTATAAATAATGTAAATGTGAATTCGAATTATTTATAAACAATACAAATGAGAATACTTTGGCTAAGATCATCCTTGTATGCATAGTGAATAGTTTTACATGAACGTACAGCTGTTTATCGATAAACAATAACAAAACAAGAAGATGGGATTTCAAAGAAAAATGAACGCCCTCTTTAAAGACATGTACCCATTGCACAGCAATACTGGATACTACCGCTACAAAATTGTCTTTTCTTTTAAAATAACAACTGGCAATAAAAATAAACATCATTGCCACTGAAAACTAAGAATATAGTTCTTTGCCTTTTCATTAGACAAAAATATGTCGACCTGAATCTGAATAATTTCAAATATGCTTATATACCTGTAGGTAACAATGCAAAATACTGTTAAACAATGACATATATCCACAAATAATATGCAAGTGATTATAAAAACAAAACGAACAAATTTACGTTTGTCACCTGATACGATATGGTGATAAATATATATGACAAATGTAAATGTGTTCGTTTTGTTTTTATAATCACTTGCATATTCTATTTGGATATATGTCATTGTTTAATAGTATTTTGAAATATTTCGGATTCAGGTCGACATATTTGTGTCTAATCAAAAGGCAGAGAACTATGTTTTATCCCAAATCGTTTAGTATCATTTTGTGTGGTATGTGTTCACGCTTGGATAAACAGGAGGCATTGTTTGCGAGAGTGCAAAAATCGACTTGCGCCAAAGTTGCTGTTATGTGATGTGATGTGGTGTTTGAATAAAACAATTGGGATTTGGGTATTAATTCGGCCTTTGCAGATCTAAATAACATAAATAACAAAATAACAATAACAAAATTTATCATGCCACAAATATCAAATATCGAATATCAAATCAATAAATATTTGTGCGCGTGTTTGTGACTTTGCTTCTGCAAAAAGCATATGCAATGCATTTCATTTGATACATTCAATTCATTCTGTCACTCCGCTAATCCCAACATTATACATACTGTAGGCATCACTTTGGCGCTGATCGGGTTTTTAGTAAAGTTCCCTAACGGTTCATGTGAAACAACGAACGACTGACATTTGGATCCCGTCAGTTGAATGTAACTACATTATTGTTATTTTTCTGATGTTTTCGTTTTTGTATTTGTTTCCAAAGCCAATAGGTAACGCAGATTTGTACAGGTAGGCCTAGTGCACTTCAATGGTATTAGTCTGTTACATTATTATAACGAAAGTGACTCTAACATTGCCTTTTTTGTTATATAAAAATGTTATTACTACGATTAACATTAATTGCTCTTTCCCTCTATTTGTAAAGACAGTTATAAAATTAATTACCCTTTGGGCCCAATAAATCATAGGCCCCTCCATATTTCACTGATCTTCTTTGTTCAGTATTTTAATTCAATGCTTTTGAACTAATTGAAATGAGGTAGCCATTTTCTGTTTTGTCTTTGTTAAAATTAATATGACCGTTGACTTTGTGAAATCATTGCAAAATAGTTTATATATGTGAAATACGAAACAATAAACTGAAACTGAAACTGAAATGGTTAAAAATTTTAAAATCATTAAAAAAAATGTATATATATATATATATATAGATATAGGAGTTAGAAGGTTACACTTTATTGGTACGAGTTATACAGACTGTTTCACCAGAAGGCTCATCAGTAACTAAATACATAATACAATCATGGCGAAGTTAAAAACACTCATGTGCATACCCTTATTGATTTGATGATTTGTTTTATTTTTTGTAATTTTCGTTGCGCAAGAATTAAAGGTGAATTGGTTATTAAATACTTGTAGATGTAAGATTTGATGTGTAACATTCTCAAGAAAAATTAATTAGTACAAATCAATTTCAAAAACTTGAAATATTACAATACTTGACAATTGTGTGAATCATTTCTCTGTTTAATATAAATATATATATATATATATATATATACATATGTATGTAAAGTGTAGAAATGTCAGCCTTAAAAGGCTAAGTGCGTAACTTATGCCCTCCCCCCCCCCCCCCACCCGCGCATAATATGGTCTTTGTTTTGTTAATTAAATATCGTGATCTAAATCCCCTACATACTGCAGGCCAAAGATGGCGTGATGCACGATTCCGCTCGCCAAGTCTGGCTAACTGTCTCGAAACCACCCAAATTGGGGTTTTGCTCCCTAGGTATTTGTATACATATGTATGTAAACTGTAGAAATGTCAGCCTTTAAAAAAGGCTAAGTGCGTAATCTGTGCCCCCGAACCCGCCCACAATATGGCCTTTTTTGATAATTAAATATCGTGATCTGAATCCCCTACATACTCCAGGCCGTAGATGGCGTGATCCATGATTCCACTCGCCAAGTCTGGCTAACTGTGGCTATCAGTAAGTAGGGGAAACGGTTTGGAGGTCTTACCTGCTCTGACTGTTTGAACACTAATCACTATCACAACGATTGCTGCAACTAGCTTTAGTATGGGCCCCATGCTTGAGGGCGTCTTTCCTTCTCCAGAGGCGATTCCACAGATCCTACATGAACAGAAAATGGTGTAATCGATGTAATTTACATGGTGTCATAGCTTTATGGGGTAAGGAGAGACTGGCATATATGATTACAGAATCTATGAACTGATTTTTCAAAGTTTCCCACATTTTATTCATCATAAGATTTGAGAAACTGCAATAATTGTATAATAAACTTAAGATTAGGCATCAGCATTAAAGTTGACACCAGTTTAATAGTTGTAAAGCGTTTCAGGAAGCAGTCATGGTTTAACAAAAGCGATCCTACTCTTGATAGTTAGTGTAAGAAAAGAATACCCTAATTTGGTAGCTTACGATAGAAATGTCATGATCAATGTAACCTTGTAATCTATTTCATGATTAAGAATAATATTCACTGTGTAATGATTCCATATTCATTTCCATTTTCTGAAATAATAGCAAACGAGCGAAGTGAGCGAGCACAACATTAGAATATTTTCTGCTTGTTCGTGCAGTGTTGTAGGTCTGCAGCTTATAACTCCATGTTCAATAATTATTAAGCAAATTCGGGACGAACTGCGTCCCGCGGAGGTTCAATACGGGACGTGGACAAAAGGTCGAGATACGGGACAATCCCATAAATGCGGGAAGTGTGTTAAAAATAATCCCTCAACGTGGACCTTACTCGATCGACGACCTGTTACTCAGGTCCGACTGGAACCAGGAGAAGAAGTTATCGAGTGGAAAAAGCGATTAATCAGCCTATGTAAGAGAGTCGCATGGTCCACCAGGTCAAAGGCAGACAAAAGGGCAAGCATTCATAAGAAGACAGCATGTCTGTTACCAGTGGCAAAAAGTTTGTCATTCTGCATACGAATAAGTGCAGTCTTAGTCAATATGTGAGACTCATGTGCAGACTGCATAGGAACAAGCAAATCAATGTGGGTGACAAATGTGGATACCTGTTTAGAAACAAACTTTTCAATAATTTTTTTCTAGACAATGTATATTAGAAATGGGTCTATAACTACTTAAATCCTCTCTGTCCAGAGAAGATTTCTTAATTAACAGAGTAATGACAGAAGATCATAGTGTATGTGGAAACACACCGATAGACAATGGTAAATTCAGAATGCATCACAGATTTATAAGAAGAACTGACAAAAATCTTCTATAACCAGTCAAGTTTGCACGTGATCGCAAAATCAAGATGTGGAAGGACATTTCAAAATCTTAGATGTTGTAAAGACAATTTTACACACAGGATCAAACTGAGCGAAGATAGAGTCCGGTTTCTACGTATTTTAAGATACACTTGATACATTATGTAAAGTTAGAACATTGCTCTCTATATAGTCCCTAATCTTATTGAACAAAGTCGTCTGTAAGATCAGAAAGATCTTTACATAATAAAAACATTACTCCTAACATTTAGCAATTCATTCACAGTCTTATACAGGTCCCTGATGTTACATGACGAAAGTCTGTTACGATAACAGTCTTCCTTGGCAGAAGCAATAATGTCACAGACATTCCCCCGAGATTCTGTGTTAGCATGTGATTTGTATTGGTATTGGTATTTATTTTTCATATCATAAAATTAAAAACAATACCAAGAAAATACATGTACATAGTAAAATCAATGGTATAGTGAATGGCTGGATAACCCATTCAGATTTGCTAGTATGACAAAACTGTTCTTCCCTGAGGTCCAGGAATTAAGATATTAACAGTTATTAAACAAGATAAAATACAACATATAATAATATAATTTGTATACATAATGAAACCTAAAACATATTAGAGAAGCATTAACACCCCCCCCCCCATCCCAAGCATGTTCCATTACAGATCAGAGCAAAACTGATTTCTTAAATTTAGATTTTTGCAATTTTGTATGCGGTTGGATAGCTTAATAGTTAACGGTAGGTCATTGTACACACGTGAGCCTTTATGCACAAACTTTTTACGGTGGCATCTACTCTTTGGTTTTGGGAGTTTTATATTTCCTTGTGATCGTAGAGAATATGGATAGTTACAGTTTTTAAAAGACTTCTCTAAATGAGGAGGAGCCAAATTGTTCAGGAATTTATAGACCATTATATTTAAATGCAATTGTCGTTTTGAATGGAGAGATTTCCACCCTAATTTAACACGAATATCGTTATTTGAAACATGGTTGGAGGACTAATTTTCAAAATGATACGACCGGCCCTGTTTGGTAAGTTTTTGAGGCGGGCAGTTTGTGTTTCTTGCTTGGCGAATCATAAAAAATATCTGCATAATCTAAAAGTGGAAGAATAAGTTAAATATATACCATCTTCAGATTAGATTCCGATATAAAATGTCGAAGACGAGCTGAAAAATTTACAACTTTACGTATTTTGTTTTTGATTTTAAACTTGGTATCAAGATGCATTCCGAAATATTTCACAGTGTATTACTTTGAAAAATACGTTTACCACAAATATCTACATTTAAGATATTATATTTCGATAACATTGCACCAGTTCCAAATAACATACAAAAGGCTTTGTCAACGTTAAGACTGAGTTTATTACAACAAAGCAAGCTATGTATTTAACGTAAATCGAAATTAATATTTTTCAGCAATATCAACACTTTTATAAGAAAATATAGCACAGTATTATCTGCATATAGATGCAATTTACAAATTTGTACTCGTTTCACCAAAATCATATATATATAAATAGTAAATAAAATAAGGCCAAGTATGTACCTTGAGGAATTCCATAATCTATATCTAAAATATTTGATGTATCAGAATCAATACAGGTACACATTTTCGGTTATACAATTAACATTCGGACCAAGGTCATGTGTCCCTCGAAACACCAATGCTGGAAAGTTAATGGGTTGGAGACGACAAGTTCAAATATAAATTAAAACAAAAGAAAAGAACAAAAGCTCCAATCGTTACAAACGAAGAGTAATTATTTTAGATATATTTTAAATATAAGCTGCTTCTCTAAGAGGCTGGGCGGCCCTATCGACAGTAAACTAGCAGCACATCCTAAACATGTTAACGGAATGAAATAAACTGACTGCAAAATCCCGCACAAAATTTACAAATTAGCTTGACCGTCCGGGCATAACCGTGCATCCCCGGAGAATTCAGGTGAACTCCGTCAAGACTGTATCTGTGTGCTTGTAGGCCTCTATGAGGCCACACCTAGACACAATCCCGACGGAACACCTCACTCTCCACCAACTCGTTGAATAAACGAACTCGTTGGTTGTACTCATCCAGGGATTCACCGCTACCCCGGAACACACTTGTCCGTAGGAGCACCGGGAGGATGACGGCCGCCAAGGGCTTTACTAAAGGCATCCCAAAATTGAGTGAATATAGGGTAGCCCGTGTAAAAGTATGAGGGGTGGTGTTATATACAAAAACCAAATGTGGCAACAATTCTGGCCATCTGTGCCTGTCTCGGACACTCAAGGACTTAATTAACCCGAAAAGTGTACGGTTAAATCGCTCTGCTTGAGCAGTGCTTTGCGGATGATAGGGGTAGTATGGGACTTCTTTATACCATACAATTTGCATAACTCTGCAATAATTAAAGATTTAAAATTCCTACCTTGATCACGATGAATCCTATTTGGGATTCCAAACTTAAAAAAACAATGCTCCTGTAATACTTTGGCTACAGTGGTGGCCTTCTGATCTTTACAAGGCACTGCCTGAGTAAACTTAGAATACACATCCGTTATAACTAAAACATCCTCAAAACCACCTTTGCCTTTATCAATTTTAAAATAATCTATCGCGACTACTTTCAATGGACTAAATGCCAAAACATGTCTAAGGGGTGTTCTTAATTTGGGTTGTCTCTCTTTTGTGATGCAACAATGTTTACATCGAGTGACGTGTTTAGCTTCATCCCTCGACATTCCCGACCAAAAAACTTATCGACGTAATAACGCATAAGTTTTTTATCTCTTCCTTGATGCCCCCAATCTGAATGGGCTTTTACCAAAACTTCTTAATGCAAACAATTGGGTAATAAGATTTGGGTAATCTTTCCCAAAATAGGATCTGAGATACGTCGAACTAATATATTGTCTTCTACGTCTATAGAGGACCACTGCTTAAAGAGTTGTTTCACTCTTGGTGATTATGATGCGGATGGAGCGTAGTATTCCTCGGGTTTCCAACGATACTCCACACGCGCCAAAAACAACCAAGCACAGAGTCCTCCCTCTGCATTATTCCTAACTGAATGTTATCTAAAGAAGGAAATAAACTTGGATGGTTGGAACGGGGTGCGAGTGGTTCTACACGGTCATGCTGAACTCTAAAAATAGATGAATGCAAAATTTCTTGTGTAATATCATCATGAGTGACAATTGGATACTCTGGATACCGACTAAGGGCATCAGCACACCTATTCTTAACACCTGATATAAACTTAACCTCAAAATTAAAAGGCGCCAACTGGGCTACCCAACGCATCTCAGTAGCCCCCAATTTAGCATTATGTAAATGCGCTAACGGATTGTTATCCGTAAATATTATAAATGGGACTCCAAAAAAGTGATCTCTAAACTTGTCCACTACTGCCCACTTTAATGCTAACAACTCTAATGTAAATGAACTTATTCTGGGTATATATTTTCTGTGTCTTTCAATTGCCTGCTAGCATATGCTATGGGGTGACGCCTTCCATCCTCCCCTACTTGTGATAAGCAAGCCCCCAAGCCTTTCAGGGAAGCATCAACTTCTTTAAAACAAAACTTTTTGAAAAGTCCGGATAACTCAAAACTGGTGCCTGAATCAGTTTTTCTTTGAGCAAATTAAGTGAATCATTCGCTAGTGCATTCCACTTAAACTTAAATAGTTTCCCTTCTTCTTTCCTTTTACTAAAGGGGGAATTAACTGAAACAATGGTACAGCTATCTTAGCAATATTCATTAACAAAACGTCTTTAATATCCAGCTAATCCTAAATATGAACGTAACTGATCAGCATTTTGAGGGATTGGCCAATTTTGAATTTGGACAATTTTGCTCTCATCCACTCGAATGCCACTAGCATCTACTACATGCCCCAAGTAATGAATCCTATCTTGAAATAGAAAACATTTTTTTACCTTTCACTTTCAACCCAAATTCATCTAATTTTGCAAAAACTTTGTCCAAACGCCAAATCTGGTCATCAAACAATGGTGAAAACACCCAAATATCATCCAAGTAAATTAAAATCTCAACTAAATTTAGATCTCCTAAACAACTTTCCATTACCCTTTTGAATGTTCCAGGGGCATTTACTAACCCGAATGGCATTCTTGTATATTCAAACAAACCAAAGGGTGTACGAAAAGCAGTTTTGATATGGAACCCTTGTCCATTAGAACTTGATGATAACCATGAGCTAGATCAAGAGAACTAAAATATTTGGCTCCCGAAAGGGCTTCTAAGGATTCTTCTATTCTTGGAAGAGGGAAGGCGTCCCGCACAGTCTTAGCATTCAATTTACGATAGTCTATACAAAGACGTAAGGAATTATCTTCCTTACGCACTGAAACAATAGGACTAGCGTATGGACTGACACTATGCTCAATAATACCTTGTTTAAGTAAACGACTAATTAAATCCTTAACCTCTTGGGTTACATTAGGATGAACACGTCTATAGGGCTGACTAATGGAAATTTCATCTGAAGTATTAATTACACGGGGAATCTTATCTCAACAGCCTACATCGAAATCATCTTCAGAGAAAATTCTTCATTATATTTCTTAATAAATTTGGCAAGGTTTTCTTGCTCTTCAATAGTCAACGTATCAGGTATTTGCAAACCAGTAGGTAACTCATATTCTTCTCCATTTTGAAACCTAGATACATTATTTTGTGACTTATTACTATTAACCCCGGGTGGCGGCTCATGATCAGGTAACCCAGTGCCATTCAACTGTATATCACAATCCCAGGCTTCATCTGTACTGCTATCAAAAATCGGATAGGTGGTAATGTTCTGGCCATCTTCGTCTTGATCAATAATTATTTCAGGAGTGGATGCTTTTTCATGAAGTTTAGCTATTCTATTGTGAGGGGCAATATACACTGATTGTGTACCTGAATTATGAACCAAAAGTCTAACACCTTTTTCTGCACAGTAGCTACACTCAATAAAACCGTACATGTTTCGAAAATCCCACTTTCACTATCTCGAAATATCCGTACATCCTTGTCAAGAAAGCGTGGAGGTTTTCTTACCCTCGCATTGATCTCTACGGTAACCCCAGAAGGTATTAATATGCCTAGCTTCCCATTCCTAACAACCGTAGTACGTGAGGGAGAAGAGGACAGAGTATGATGGAACCCGGAATTAGCAATTATCAAACTACTAAATGCCAAATTCCACGATTCTTCATCGTGCATAAATGTAAAGGGGGAGCTATGTCGTTTAATTCTTATAAAATATTACAACCTAGTATAACCGAAAACGTCCTATCTACGGACTTATCTACTCGAAAATTATCCCGCACAACTACAAAATGTGACACAATCTCTTTATCCCAAACTACTAAAGGGATAGTAATGAAACCTAACACTAAAACAGGTTGTTCATTTATTCTACAAAGCTTAATAAATTCACCAATTGGCTTTATCTTTCCTATTAGAAGTCCTTAAAATAAGTTTTACTAATTAAAGAAGTTTCAGCACCAGTGTCCAAAATGCACTTACACGGATTATTGGCTAACAAAACAGTAGCCTTGGGACTTCTTGTAATCAATTTACTCAAAATATCTACTTCATTTTCTTCAGTAGAAAGGCCAAGGAGCTTTTTATTTTCACATGGTCCCTCCTTTACCTGGCCCCTGGTAGTGGAGGACGACCGTTTCCCTGCCGTGTGTAACCTTCTTCCTCTACTCTTACTGGACATAATCTAGCATAATGACCAAAACTAACAGAACGCCAGCAGGGACCCCCTTTTACTTGAGATGTGTTGTTATTTTAAGGGTGATTACATAGAGATCGGGGAGTGGAGGAATTGAGACGCAACAATTGCTCTGAACTTGGTTGAATGTTTTCCAATGCTGGTAGGAGTTTAGTGGTCAAAGTATCTCCACTTGCACCTTGTGGTGCCCGGCCCTGGTCTTCTAAGAGAGAATCAAAGTGGAGTTCTCTGACCACTCCCCTCCTACCCGTAGGAGTCTCGAATTCGCCCAACAACCTCAAAGCCACTTCCCTCATATCTTCGAAGGATTGATCTTCCGAACTCATTTGTATTCTAAACGAAGACTTGGGTGTTTGGTTCCCACATCAAATTGCCCTATCAATGACTTATCTCGCAAAACCTTGAGAGCTTGTGCCTCTGTTTAGAAGCTTTGTCAACCGCAGGGTCATATAATTGAATAAGTTGTCGTGAGAACTCGACCAAAGATTCATTATCTTGTTGCACCCTATCGTAAAAAGCCTGTTGTAAAGATTGGACAGTGTCTCTGGGGCCACAATACTGTTCAAATATCTGAATCGTTTTGTCTATCTTTATCGATACCTGAATGGCACCTAACCTCAACCCTGGCAGACCCTTCTAAGTGTGCGAGAATAACAGAAGGTTGTTGGATTTCTGGAATATGTGCTTGTGCACAATAACATTCTACGTCTTTTAGCTATTCCTTCAAAGTCGGGTCATCAGGCAGAGTCGGTCTACCCTGAAATTTGTTCAACTTTACTGGACGGGATGTAGTAAATCTACAACCCTGTAAAGCCTCGGTCAGCCCAGTTACTAACTTTTCCATTTCACTCATTATGGTAATGATCAAAATCAAAGGCTTCTTTATACTAATGAATATAAAAATAAACACTAGACCTACTTAGGTTTGACTAATCTACCCCATCCGTACTACCAAATGTGGTTGGCCAGTTAATGGATCGGAGATGATGAATGAAAAGAAGCTCGGATATACAGTTGAAGTCCACTTTATTAATTATATAAGTCAGCCGAAGCTCCAGTCGTTACAAACGAAGAGTAATTTTGTTAGAAACATTTTAATTATAAGCTGCTTCTCTCAGAGGCTGGGCGGCCCTATCGACATTAAACTAGCAGCACATCCTAAACATGTTAACAGAATGAAACTAGAAATGCAATCGTGTCACAACGATGTGCGTGCAATGACGCCATGTTTCTACATGCCAAACGAAAGAGCTTCTCTCGCCCTATCCAGAGCAATTTGTACGAAGTCTGTAGCTTCTGTGATATTGGAGATAGGTAGGGCGAAAGAAAGGCCTCAACAGTGACCTTGATGGGATGGTAGTGACTATGCCTACGAAGTTTGAAAGAAATTGGGATATGGGAAAGGACGTAGAAAGGGCTCGCCAGCACTGCGTGCAAAAACTAGCGGCATTTTGTGCATGTTCGTCATTGCAATCAAGAACGTTCTGGGGGTCAAAAGCGTGAACCCGATATGCCCCCATAGACAATGCGTGTAATGCATGAGCGGAAAACGTACAGGATCTGTTTTATGACCGGAGTTAAATTGTTTTTTCTCTCTCTCTTTATGTCTCTTTATGAGCCGTATTTGGTATCATTAGAAAGAGAATTGTATGATTGTTATTGAAAACCACTCTCTTTTTTTCTATGATAATCCTATCGAAACACGTGATGTAAAATAGATTTATAGAATAAAATGGCGTCTTAAATGATTCCATTGACCAATTTTTAAAATCCGGCCATGAGGTGCCCTGCGTATTGGAACTCGGCATGTCACTGCAAATTTTCAAGGAAAAAGAAGGACGTTTAGGGGGCGAAAAGCAGTCTGAAAAAGTGACGTCATAGCCGATACGTGTTAGATTCTGGCGGAAACTCGGCGGAATTCGTGTAGTGACCTTTGTTCAAATGCGATTTACTCACAATTTTCTGTGTGAACATATACTATACTTGGTATCATTAGAAATGGCACTTCATTGCGGTCAGTTTGACACCATTGTTATCTTCGCGCAATGTATTGCACGCATTAAACGCGCTATTACGTAATGCATAGTAAATAAAACATTTTTGATGATAACTTTGCGCTGACACATTTGAATTTTACCAAACTTGGCGGACAGTTGTCACGTATATGGATACATATGTGTGCTAAGTTTCATTGAGTAAGGTATAAAGATCGCCATTTTAGAGCAAGTTGAAGTTATTTTGGAATTTTCTTGAAAATGGCGAATTTGGAGGGCATTTTTCTGAAAGTCGGTCAATGTTAGGGTATATAATTTTGTATATGGCCGGAAAAGGCATATCTTCAAGTATCTAAATCCAAAAAAGGAAACGGGCTTGCCAAGCCATAATGGAGATACGGCCACAGAAAGAAAGCCAATTCCCAGAACTTTAGAGGGCGCTATTTATTTTTTGCAAAGCCATTGGAGCGTGAAATTTGGCATGGCTATGTGCAATTATGAGATAAAGATACTGTGTGATTTAAATACAAAACGAAATTTATATGAGAAAGTTATGGCAGTTCTAGATTATTTAGGGGTGCATTTTTAAAGAATTTTAGAGATTGTTGACGGAGACGGTTACAGATTTGAACTTTGAGTATGAAGATGGCATTTTGAAGGGCGGGTTTTACGTCGCAGATGAAAGGACATTTCTTAGACTATCGAGAGGAATTTGTTAGAAGTTTGTAGGATCTAGGATAGTGGAGATAGGAATGAAGATAGAAAGGCCTTAAAATGGACCAGAAACGGACAAAATGGCGCCTGGACGTTAACGCATGAGTGATTTCAGAAAACGAAAAAGTAGGTGACCTAGATTGGATATCATAAATTCCGCCTACGAAGTTTGAAAGGAATCTAGCAAGAGAAAATGACCTAGATAGGAATAACAAGCATTACGTGCAAAGCGAATGGGATTCCGGACGACAAGAAGAAGAAGAACCAAGAATACTAGAAATGCAATCGTGTCACAACGATGTGCGTGCAATGACGCCATGTTTCTACGTGTCAAACGAAGGAGCTACTCTCGGACTATCCAGAGCAATATGTAAGAAGTCTGTAGCTTCTGTGATATTGGAGATAGTTAGGGCGAAAGAAAGGACTCACCAAAACGGCCCGAAACGGAAAAAATGGTGCCTGGACGGTCACGCATGAGGGTTTCCGGAGAACGAAGAATTCAGAGACCTTGAAGGAATGCTAGAGACTACGCCTACGAATTTTGAAGGGAATTGGAGTAGAGGAAGGGATCTAGAAAGGGTTCGCAAGCACTGCGTGCAAAACCAATAGGACTTGGTGCATGATGAACATGTTGCGACGCGTGCTTTGGTACGAACGGCCGCCCATACTAACACAACCGAATAACAGTCTTACAAAATGACGTCATGGCCCAAACGTGTTATAATAGGGCGGAAACTCGGCGGAATTCGTATAGTGACCCTTGTTCAAATGCGATTTACTCACAATTTTCTGCGTGAACATATACCATACTTGGTATCATTCGAAAGTGCACTTCAGTGCGGTCAGTTTGAAACCATTGTCATCTGCGCAAAACGTACTGCACGCATCAAACGCACTATTACGTAAAGCATAGTAAATTCATCATTTTTGGCGATAACTTGGCGAAGAGGGCATTACAATTTACTAAACTTAACAGACAGTTGTCACGTATATGGATACATGTGTCTGCCAAGTTTCATTGATGTAGGTATAGAGATCGCCGGTTTAGAGCAAGTTGAAGTTATTTCTCAATTTTCTTGAAAATGGCGAATTTGGAGGGCAATTTTCTCAAATTTGGTCAGTGATAGGGTATATAATTTTGTATATGGCTGGAAAGGGCATATCTTCAAGTATCTAAATCCAAAAAAAGGTACGGGTTTGCCAAGCCATTATGGAGATACGGCCACAGAGAGAAAGCCAATTCCCAGAACTTTAGAGGGCGCTATTTATGTTGTGCGAAGCCATTGGAGCGTGAAATTTGGCATGGCTATGTGCAATTGTCAGATTAAGATACTGTAAGATTTAAAGACAAAACAGAATTTATATAAGAAAGTTATGGCAGTTTTAGATTTTTAGAGGTCCATTTTTCAAGAATTTTAAAGATTTTTGACGGAGTCGGTTTTAGATATGAATTTTGAGTACGAAGATGGCATTTTCAAGGTCAGGTTATTCGACGCAGATAAAAGAACATCTCTTTGACTATCTAGAGGAATTTGTTACAAATGTGTAGGATCTAGGATAGTGGAGATAGGAAGGAAGAAAGAAAGGCCTTAAAATGGACCAGAAACGGACAAAATGGCACCTGGACGGTTATGCATGAGTGATTTCGAGAATCGAAGAAGGTAGTGACCTTGATGAGATGTTAGAGACTATGCCTATGAAATTTGAAATGAAAAGGACATGAGAAAAGCACCTAACTAGGAATAACAAGCACTACGTGCAAAACGAATGGGATTCCGGACGACAAGAAGAAGAAGAAGGAAGAAGTAAGAATATTAATGAGAAGAATGTGAACGAAAACAAGGCAATGACGAAGGTCGTCATTGCAACTAGACCTGCAATCGTGGCACAACGATATGCGTGCAATGACGGGCGATTTGGCACGGTCGTCGATACTAACATAATTATAAATAGTATAATATGGTGTCTAAAATGCGATTAACTCACAATTTAGTGTGTGAACATATATCATACTTGGTATCATCCGAAAGGGCACTTCATTGCAGTCAGTTTGACACCATTGTCATCTGCGCGCAATGTACTGCATGCATTTAACACGCTATTACGTAATGCATAGTAAATTCATCATTTTAGCGATAACTTTGCGCTGACGTCATTGAAATTTACCAAACTTGGCAGACAGTTGTCACGTATATTGATACATGTGTCTGCTAAGTTTCATTGTTGTAGGTATAATAATCGCAATTTTTTTGAAAATGGCGAATTTGGAGAGCAATTTTCTCAAATTTGGTCAAAGATAGGGTATATAATTTCGTATATGACTTGAAAGGTTATATCTTCGGGTATCTAAATCCAAAAAAGGGTACGGGTCTGCCAAGCCATAATGGAGATACGGCCACAGAAAGAAAGCCAATTCCCAGAACTTTAGAGGGCGCTATTTATTTTGTGCATAGCCATTGGAGCGTGAAATGTGGCATGGCTATGTGCAAATATGAGATAAAGATACTGTAAGATTTAAATACAAAACGTAATTTATATGATAAAGTTATGGCAGTTTCAGATTTGTTGGGGTCCACTTTTCGAGAATTTTAAAGATTTTTGACGGAGTCGATTTTGGATTTCAATTTTGAGTACGAAGATGGCATTTTGAAGGTCAGGTTATACGTCGCAGATGAAAGAACATCTCTCAGACCATCTAAAGGAATCTGTTAGAAGTTTGTAGGATCTAGGATAGTGAAGATAGGAAGGAAGAAAGAAAGACCTAAAAATGGACCAGAAACGGACAAAATGGCGCCTGGATGGTTATGTATGAGTGATTTCAAAAATCGAAAAAATAGGTGACCTTGATGAGATGCTATAGACTATGCCTATGAAATTTGAACGGAAATGGACATCAGAAAAGCACCTAACTAGGAATAACAAACATTATGTGCAAAACGAATGCGATTTTCTACAAAGAAGAAGAAGAATATTAATGGTGCAGAATGTGAACGAAAACAAGGCAATGACGAAGATCGTCATTGCAACTAGAAATGCAATCGTGCCACAACGATGTGCGTGCAATGACGCCATGTTTCTACTTGACAAACGAAAGAGCTTCTTTCGAATTATCCAGAGCAATTTGTACGAAGTCTGTATCTTCTGTGATACTGGAGATAGGTAGGGCGAAAGAAAGGCCTCAACAGGAACCTTGATGGGATGGTAGTGACTATGCCTACGAAGTTTGAAAGAAATTGGGATATGGGAAAGGACGTAGAAAGGGCTAGCAAGCACTGCGTGCAAAAACCAATGGGATTTTGTGCATGTTCGTCATTGCAATCAAGATCGTTCTGGGGGCCAAAAGCGTGAACCCGATATGCCCCATAGACAATGCGTGTAATGCATGGGCGGAAAACGTACAGGATCTGTATTATGACGTGAGTTAAATTGTGTTTTTTCTCTCTCTCTTGATGTCTCTTTATCGGTCGTATTTGGTATCATTAGAAAGAGAATTTCATGGTTGTTATTGTAAACCGCGCAATGTATTGCACGCATTAAACGTGCTATTACGTAATGCATAGTAAATTCATCATTTTTGTCGATAACTTTGCGCTCACATATTTGAATTTTTACTAAACTTGGCAGACAGTTGTCACCTATATGGATACATATGACTGCCAAGTTTTATTGATGTAGGTATAAAGATCGCCATTTTAGAGCAAGTTGAAGTTATTTCGGAATTTTCTTGAAAATGGCGAATTTGGAGGGCATTTTTCTCAAATTTGGTCAGTGTTAGGTATATAATTTTGTATATGGCTGGAAAGGGCATATCTTCAAGTATCTAAATCCAGAAAAGGGTACGGGTTTGCCAAGCCATAATGGAGATACGGCCACAGAAAGACAGCCAATTCCCAGAACTTTAGAGGGCGCTATTTATGTTTTGCATAGCTATTGGAGCGTGAAATTTGGTATGGCTATGTGCAATTATGAGATAAAGATACTGCAAGAAGATGAGACGAAACGGAATCGGTAAAAGAAAGTAATTGCAATTTTTTAGATTTGTAGGGGTCCATTTTTCAAGAATTTTAATTTTGTTTGACGGAGTCGGTTTCAGATTTGACTTTTGAGTACGAAGACGGCATTTTGAAGGTCAGGTTATTCGTCGCAGATGAAAGAACATCTCTTAGACTATCTAGAGGAATTTGTTAAAAGTTTTTAGGATCTAGGATAGTGGAGATAAGAAGGAAGATAGAAAGGCCTTAAAATGGACCAGAAACGGACAAAATGGGGCCTGGACGGTCATGCATGAGTGATTTCGAAAATCGAAGAATGTAGTGACCTGGATGAGATGCTAGAGATGATGCCTATGAAATTTGAAAGAAAAAGGACTTGAGAAAAGCACCAAACTAGGAATAACAAGCGTTACGTGCAAAACGAATAGAATTTCAGGACGATAAGGAAAACCAGGAGAATATTAATGGGGCAGAATGTGAACGAAAACAAGGCAATGACGAAGGTCGTCATTGCAATTAATTTGGAGAACGTGAACGAAAACAAGGCAATGACGAAGATCGTCATTGCAATAAACTGACTACAAAATCCCGCACATGGCTTTTAAATACTCCGGCACCCGAAGAGGCTTAGATATCACATGATATACCCAGCCAACCAGGAGCACCCTTACGAAGCCAACCAATTACAAGACGGGATATATAAAATTACCCTTAGGTCATCCGACCAATTAAGAGGGGAATTATACCTTTAATTAATTATAACCAATGACAAAGCATAATAGATAAGAGTGATTTGAACTAGTCACCGACAAAAATTGGAGGAGTCTATCTCTTCACGAGAATGTCGCGTCCCCGGAAAAACAGTCTATTATCTAACGTGTTATCGGAAATGAACACCTGTACATCTTGATACAGGAATTCATTTACAACGTGCTTATCGAAAAGAACACTTTAATCTAATGCAAGAATTCAAAACCAGGGGTTGTTTACCCGTTCCCGGCATACTATTGGAAACATAATTAATGCTATTTAACTTTGGTGTACACCAAGTCAAACTAACACTATGAACATAACTGACAAAAAAAGCGGACAAAATATACAGTTCCTCAGGTAGACAAAGGAACATCCCTTCACTGCTATTATGTAAAAATGTGTGAAACAGATGTCGCATGCACATTCACCTGTTCGACACATTTTTACATAATAGCGGTGAAAGGATGTCCCTTTGTCTACATGAGGAACTGTATATTTTGTCCGCTTTCTTTGTCCGTCATGTTCATAGTGTAATCATCGTACAATTAATCAACCCAGCCCGGCTCTTTTAGGGCTCTAGCCCCCCCCCCCCCCCTTAGATCAAATTAGTTGCCCAAATCAGCGAAACCACTGCAGTTTGTTAACAAGTATTTGAACGTCCACAGTGTCAAACTCCTTTTTCAGATCGAAATACAAAGCATCAATATATAAAGGCCTCAATCCAATGCTTGCAACCAGGCATCGGTGACTTTCAATAAAGATGTTACAGTCGAATGCTTTGGCCTGAAAACCTGGTTGCTCGGCGCAAAGTATATTGTTTTCTTTCCTATGTGATTTCAGTTAGTTTCCCTTCTTCTTTCCTTTTACTAAAGGGGGAATTAACTGAAACAAGGGTACGGCTATCTTAGCAAAAATCATTAACAAAACGTCTTTAATAACCAGCTAATCCTAAAAATAAATGTAACTGATCAGCATTTTGAGGGATAGGCCAATTTTGAATTTGGACATTTTTGCTCTCATCCATTCGAATACCACTAGCATCTACTACATGCCCCAAGTAATAAATCCTATCTTGAAATAGAAAACATTATTTACCTTTCACTTTCAACCCAAATTCATCTAATTTTGTAGACACTTTGTCCAAATGCGAAATATGTTCATCAAACAGTGGTGAAAACACCAAAATATCATCCAAGTAAATTAATATCTCAACTAATTTAGATCTCCTAAACAACTTTACATTACCCGTTGGAATGTTCCAGGGGCATTTACTAACCCGAATGGCATTCTCGTATATTCAAACAAACCAAAGGGTGTACGAAAAGCAGTTTTTGATATGGAACCCTTGTCCATTAGAACTTGATGAAAACCATGAGCTAATTCAAGAGAACTAAAATATTTGGCTCCCGAAAGGGCTTCTAAGGATTCTTCTATTCTTAGAAGAGGGAAGGCAACCCGCACAGTCTTAGCATTCAATTTACGACAGTCTACACAAAGACGTAAGGAATTATCTTTCTTACGCACTAAAACAATATGACTAGCGTATGGACTGACACTATGCTCAATAATACCTTGTTTACGTAAACGACTAATTAAATCCTTAACCTCTTGGATTACATTAGGATGAAAACGTATATAGGGCTGACTAATGGGAATTTCATCTGAAGTATTAATTACACGAGGAATCTTATCACAACAGCCTGTATCGAAATCATCTTTAGAGAAAATATCATCATATTTCTTAATTAAATTTGCAACTTTTTCTTGCTCTTCAATAGTCAACGTATCAGGTATTTGCAAACCAGTAGGTAACTCATATTCTTCTCCATTTTGAAACCTGGATACATTATTTTGTGACTTATTACTATTAACTCCGGGTGGCGACTCATGATCAGGTAACCCAGTGCCATTCAACTGTATATCACAATCCCAGGCTTCATCTGTACTGCTATCAAAAATCGGATAGGTGGTAATGTTCTGGCCATCTTCGTCTTGATCAATAATTATTTCAGGAGTGGATGCTTGTTCGTGGAGTTTAGCTATTCTATTGTGAGGGGCAATATACACTGATTGTGTACCTGAATTATGAACCAAAAGTCGAAAACCTTTTTCTGCACAGTAGTTACACTCAATAAAACCGTACATGTTTCTAAAATCCCACTTTCACTATCTCGAAATATCCGTACATCCTTGTCAATAAATCGTTGAGGTTTTCTTACCCTCCCATTGATCTCTACAATAGCCCCATAAGGTATTAATATGCCTAGCTTCCAATTCCTAACAACCGTAGTACGTGAGGGAGAAGAGGACAAAGTATGATGGAACCCGGAATTAGCAATTCTCGCTACCCTAAATAGGTACGAAAATCTCGAAATTCGCGAGACGAGGTAATTTTCACTCTCTCGGGTCGTCACTACAACTTCCGGTATAGAGTCCCATCCCGCTGGCGCTAGCGCCTGTGTTCGCTGTGCAGAGTTTTCACGCACGCTAAAATCGATGCCAATCAGTGTAATTTGTACAGATTATAATATATGCATTAAATTTAGTTTGTTTTTATTCAATTTGAATATACAATAAAAAGCAAAAAATAGTTTACAGGAAAGATTTTATTTTTATTCATGTTTTTTTTCTGTTAATCTAAAAGTAAAAAAAAAATAATTGTCTTAAAATTGTGCATGTAGCGACCAGCGTCACAATCACGAGCAGACGATACAGTAAACAGTGTAGAGACAACACTCAGTTCATGTATTTCTCGTCGACCACAAAATGGATAAAAAAACAGTTTCGGAACTTAACAAAATCTTAACGGACAGAGGAATACCATGCAATGGAAAGCTTCGGGCAGAATTAGTGACTTTAGCACAAAAGGCCGTTAAACTCTACCGTGAAAGAGAGGGTTGTGATCACGAACTGGGAAATTTCACCCAAGTCACGGCCTTCATCCACCCCCATTTTTCAGGGTTCTTACGCTTGGAATCATGAGCCCAGCACTGTGCAGCCTCACAAAAGAAAACCATCGTCACTGATGTCAAAAGACGCAAAAAACAACGAATGAAATGTTCAAATAAACGTTGAAATATTTGCGAGAAAAAAACAAGACCGAGCAGACGACATATTCAGTGCATACACGTTGTGTGGCGACGGCGTTTTACGTTTGCGCTATCGCGCCTAGTAATATAGCGCCTGCACAGGAAGCTGTAATGTCGAAAAGCTATCCCATAATGCAATGCGCGTTTTCAGGATTTTCCCCGGATCTCGGCAGAATCGCTATTTGGGGTAGCGAGAATTATCAAACTACTAAATACCAAATTCAACGATTCTTCATCGGGAGTGCCTACATGTAAAGGGGGAGCTATGTCGTTTAATTCATATAAAATATTACAACCTAGTATAACCGGAAACTTACTATCTACGGACTTATCTACTCGAAAATTATTCTGCACAACTACAAAATGTGACACAATCTCTTTATCCCAAACTACCAAAGGGATAGTAATGAAACCTAACACTGAAACAGGTTGTTCATTTATCCCACAAAACTTAATAAATTCACTAATTGGCTTTATCTCTCCTACTAGAAGTCCTTAAAATAAGTTTCAATAATTAAAGAAGTTTCAGCACCAGTGTCCAAAATGCACTCACAAGGAATATTGGCTAACAAACACAGTAGCCTTGGGACTTTTTGTAATCAATTTACTCAAAATATCTACTTCATTTTCTTCAGTAGAAAGGCCAAGGAGCTTCTTATTTCCAAATGGTCCTTCCTTTACCTGGCCCCTGGTAGTGGAGGACGACCGTTTTCCTGCCGTGGGTAACCTTCTTCCTCTACTCTTACTGGACATAATCTAGCATAATGACCCAAACTACCACAACGCCAGCAGGGACCCCTAATTACTTGAGATGTGTTTTATTTTAAGGGTGATTAGATGGAGATCGGGGAGTGGAGGAATTGAGACGCAACAATTGCTCTAAACTTTGTTGAAAAATAGGAAAGGAAGGATGTGACAAAATAGTTTCTGAGACTTCGTGCAAACCGCCTGTAATATTTCTGCCCAAAGAAGGCCTTTTGATAAACAGACACAAATCTTCTGGCATTCATATTTACCTTTGACTCATTTATTCTCATTTTGCTCGTAATATTCTTCGGGAAAGTTTTGATACAATAGCAAACAAATAAATGAGATGAATCTGTGCTGGTTCCAGCATTGCATACAATCAAATAAAGTTTTCAGGCATCTAATGTAGTCATCGCAATGTTATACCTTTCTAAAGCCTAAGAAACAGCTTGTAATATGCAGTGGCTTGTATGGTCATTTTGCTCTGATTTTATGCAAATGTATGAAAAATAGCGGTGATGTCCTATGTTAATGTCCAAAATAATGCTTTAGCTGTGTCCCCATGTGCCTGAAAACCTGGGTATAGACACCAAAATGAACTTTCAACGCCTCTCCTGTCCCAAAATATAGACAAAATAAGGCATAACGTACCATACAAGGCATCTTGTTAACTCTAATTCATGTTGCCATGGTAACAATGGGAATGTACTATATAGCATATTCATGGCTTATATGATTTATTAGAAATATAATTGTGTCATTATTTTGGAAAGAGGCTTTAACTTGTCTTGAATGAGTATATTGTGTAATATATTACTGAAATTACTCCAAAATCCTTGATTTTAGGCTATTCTGGGGTCGTTACCATGGCAACCGTTATAAATGGTGATGTCATTTGCATTTCATTACTTTCCTTTATGGTGAGGTATTCCAAACTGTACATATTTACGCATTCAAAAGTGTTTTTATAATTTGTAAATGGCTTTAACTGTTTCGTTGAATAATACCGGTTTTAGTGTAGTGTTGCCATGGAAACTGCTGATTATATGACTAAGCTGCCAGTCTGGAAGTGCTTTCATATCAAAATATTATGTATAGATATAGGGCATTTCAAAATTCATAGGTAGATCTTGCCACCTTGAGTGGTACCAATAACCTGAATTTCTGGTCTTGGCCCATGGACTATAATGCTTTTTAACTTTGGTGTATTCCAAGTCAAACTAATATTCGTACAATTAATGAGCCCACCCTGGCTATTCTAAGGCTCTAGCGCCACCTTTAGATCAAATGAGTTGCCCAAATCAGCGTACCAGTACAAATTGTTAAAAAGTATTTGAACGTCCACAGTGTGAAATGCCTTTTTCAGATCGACATATTTTATCAGTAACATCATTTCGAACAATCAATGTAAAGTCTCAAAGTCATATATATGTTTTTCTGGCTTTGAGAATGTGAATTGATTTGTGTCCAAATGGACTACTTAAATTCAATCACACCTTTCTTGTCAAAGAGAGTTAAACAAAAATAGGAAGGGAAGGATGTGACAAAATAGTTTCTGAGACTTCGTGCAAACCGCCTGTAATATTTCTGCCCAAAGAAGGCGTTTTGATAAACAGACACAAATCTTCTGGCATTCATATTTACCTTTGACTCATTTATTCTCATTTTGCTCGTAATATTATTCGGGAAAGTTTTGATACAATAGCAAACAAATAAATGAGATGAATTTGTGCTGGTTCCAGCATTGCATACAATCAAATAAATTTTTGAGGCATCTAATGTAGTCATCACAATGTTATATCTTTCTAAACCCTAAGAAACAGCTTGTAATATGCAGTGGCTTGTATGGTCCTTTTGCTCTGATTTTATGCAAATGTATGAAAAATAGCGGTGATGTCCTATGTTAATGTCCGAAATAATGCTTTAGCTGTGTCCCCTGTGCCTGAAAACCTGGGTATAGACACCAAAATGAACTTTCAACACCTCTCCTATCCCAAAATATAGCCAAAATATGGCATAACGCACCCTACAGGGCATCGTGTTAACTCTAATTCATGTTGCCATTGTAGCAATGGGAAGTACTATATTACATATTCTTGGATTATATGATAGATTAGTCATATAGTTTTTCAATAATTTGGAAAGGAGACTTAAACTTGTCTTGAATGGGCATATGGTCTAACATATTACTGAAATCAATCAAAAATCCTTGATTTTAGGCTATTCTGGAGGTCATTACCATATCAAACGTTATAAATGGTAATGTAATTTGCATTTTATTACTTTTCTTCATGGTAAGGTATTCTAAACCTTTATTCTCTGGGCCTGAAAACCTAGATATAGACACCAAAATGAACTTTCAACACCTTTCCTATCCCAAGATATAGCTAAGATATGGCATATAGTACCCTACAGGGCATCGTGTTAACTCTAATTCATGTTGCCATGGTAACAATGGGAAGGTACTATATAACATATTCTTGGCTTATATGATAGATTAGTCATATAGTTTTTCAATAATTTGGAAAGGGAACTTAAACTTGTCTTGAATTGGCATATTGTCTAACATTATACTGAAATTACTCAAAAATCCATGATATTAGGATATTCTGGGGTCGTTACCATGGCAACCGTCATAAATGGTAATGTAATTTGCATTTCATTACTTCTCTTTATGGTAAGGTATTCCAAACTTTCATTTGATGGGCCTGAAAACCTGGCTATAGACACCAAAATTAACTTTCAACACCTCTCCAAAGCCAAAATATAGCCAAAATATGGCATATAGTATCTTAGAGGGCATGTTGTTAACTCTAATTCATGTTGCCATGGTAACAATGGGAATGTACTATATAACATATTCTTGGCTTATGTGATAGATTATTCATATAGTTTTTTCAATAATTTGGAAAGGGGACTTAAACTTGTCTTGAATGGGCATATTGTTTAACATAATACTGAAATTACTCAAAAATCCTTGATATTTGGCTATTCTGGGGTCGTTACCATGGCTACCGTTATAAATGGTAATGTAATTTGCATTTCATTACTTTTCTTTATGGTTAGGTATTCTAAACTTTCATTTGCTGGGCCTGAAAATCTGGATATAGACAATGAAATGAACTTTCAACACCTCTCCAATGCCAAAATATAGCCAAAATATGGCATATAGTACCTTACAGGGAATCTTGTTAATTCTAATTCATGTTGCCATGGTAACAATGGGAATGTACTATATAGTATTCATGGCTTATATGATTTATTAGTCATATAATTGTGTCATTATTTTGGAAAGGGGACTTAAACTTGTCTTGAATATTGTGTAATATATTACTGAAATTACTCCAAAATCCTTGATTTTAGGCTATTCTGGGGTCGTTACCATGGCAACCGTTATAAATGGTGATGTCATTTGCATTTCATTACTTTCCTTTATGGTGAGGTATTCCAAACTGTACATATTTACGCATTCAAAAGTGTTTTTATAATTTGTAAATGGCTTTAACTGTTTCGTTGAATAATACCGGTTTTAGTGTAGTGTTGCCATGGAAACTGCTGATTATATGACTAAGCTGCCAGTCTGGAAGTGCTTTCATATCAAAATATTATGTATAGATATAGGGCATTTCAAAATTCATAGGTAGATCTTGCCACCTTGAGTGGTACCAATAACCCGAATTTCTGGTCTTGGCCCATGGACTATAATGCTATTTAACTTTGGTGTATACCAAGTCAAACTAATAATCGTACAATTAATCAACCCAGCCCGGCTCTTCTAGGGCTCTAGCGCCCCCTTTAGATCAAATGAGTTGCCCAAATCAGCGTACCAGTACAGTTTGTTAAAAAGTATTTGAACGTCCACAGTGTGAAACGCCTTTTTCAGATCGACATATTTTATCAGTTACATCATTTCGAACAATCAATGTAAAGTCTCAAAGGCATATATATATGTTTTTCTGGCTTTGAGAATGTGAATTGATTTGTGTCCAAATGAACTATTTAAATTCAATCACACCTTTCTTGTCAATGAGAGTTAAAACAAAATAGGAAAGGACACTTGTCGGATAAACTCGAAGGTGTACTAGATATATTTTATCAGTTACATCATTTCGAACAATCAATGTAAAGTCTCAAAGGCATATATATATGTTTTTTCTGGCTTTGAGAATGTGAATTGATTTGTGTCCAAATGGACAATTTAAATTCAATCACACCTTTCTTGTCAAAGAGAGTTTTTAAAAACACAGGAAAGGAAAGATGTGACAAAATAGGTTTTGAGACTTCGTGCAAACCGCCTGTAATATTTTTGCCCAAAGAAGGCGATTTGATAAGCAGACACAAATTTTCTGGCATTCAAATTTACCTTTGACTCATTTATTCTCATTTTGCTTGTAATATTCTTCGGGAAAGTTTTGATACAATAGCAAACAAATAAATGAGATGAATTTGTGCTGGTTCCAGCATTGCATACAATCAAATAAATTTTTGAGGCATCTAATGTAGTCATCAAAATGTTATATCTCTCTAAACCCTAAGACACAGCTTGTAATATGCAGTGGCTTGTATGTTCATTTTGCTGTGATTTTATGCAAATGTATGAAAAATAGCGGTGATGTCCTATGTTAATGTCCAAAATAATGCTTTAGCTGTGTCCCCTGTGCCTGAAAACCTGGGTATAGACACCAAAATGAACTTTCAACACCTCTCCTATCCCAAAATATAGCCAAAATATGGCATAACGCACCCTACAGGGCATCGTGTTAACTCTAATTCATGTTGCCATTGTAGCAATGGGAAGTACTATATTACATATTCTTGGATTATATGATAGATTAGTCATATAGTTTTTCAATAATTTGGAAAGGAGACTTAAACTTGTCTTGAATGGGCATATTGTCTAACATATTACTGAAATCAATCAAAAATCCTTGATTTTAGGCTATTCTGGAGGTCATTACCATATCAAACGTTATAAATGGTAATGTAATTTGCATTTTATTACTTTTCTTCATGGTAAGGTATTCTAAACCTTTATTCTCTGGGCCTGAAAACCTAGATATAGACACCAAAATGAACTTTCAACACCTTTCCTATCCCAAGATATAGCTAAGATATGGCATATAGTACCCTACAGGGCATCGTGTTAACTCTAATTCATGTTGCCATGGTAACAATGGGAAGGTACTATATAACATATTCTTGGCTTATATGATAGATTAGTCATATAGTTTTTCAATAATTTGGAAAGGGAACTTAAACTTGTCTTGAATGGGCATATTGTCTAACATTATACTGAAATTACTCAAAAATCCATGATATTAGGATATTCTGGGGTCGTTACCATGGCAACCGTCATAAATGGTAATGTAATTTGCATTTCATTACTTCTCTTTATGGTAAGGTATTCCAAACTTTCATTTGCTGGGCCTGAAAACCTGGCTATAGACACCAAAATGAAATTTCAACACCTCTCCAAAGCCAAAATATAGCCAAAATATGGCATATAGTATCTTAGAGGGCATGTTGTTAACTCTAATCCATGTTGCCATGGTAACAATGGGAATGTACTATATAACATATTCTTGGCTTATATGATAGATTATTCATATAGTTTTTTCAATAATTTGGAAAGGGGACTTAAACTTGTCTTGAATGGGCATATTGTTTAACATAATACTGAAATTACTCAAAAATCCTTGATATTTGGCTATTCTGGGGTCGTTACCATGGCTACCGTTATAAATGGTAATGTAATTTGCATTTCATTACTTTTCTTTATGGTTAGGTATTCTAAACTTTCATTTGCTGGGCCTGAAAATCTGGATATAGACAATGAAATGAACTTTCAACACCTCTCCAATTCCAGAATATAGCCAAAATATGGCATATAGTACCTTACAGGGAATCTTGTTAATTCTAATTCATGTTGCCATGGTAACAATGGGAATGTACTATATAGTATTCATGGCTTATATGATTTATTAGTCATATAATTGTGTCATTATTTTGGAAAGGGGACTTAAACTTGTCTTGAATATTGTGTAATATATTACTGAAATTACTCCAAAATCCTTGATTTTAGGCTATTCTGGGGTCGTTACCATGGCAACCGTTATAAATGGTGATGTCATTTGCATTTCATTACTTTCCTTTATGGTGAGGTATTCCAAACTGTACATATTTACGCATTCAAAGGTGTTTTTATAATTTGTAAATGGCTTTAACTGTTTCGTTGAATAATACCGGTTTTAGTGTAGTGTTGCCATGGAAACTGCTGATTATATGACTAAGCTGCCAGTCTGGAAGTGCTTTCATATCAAAATATTATGTATAGATATAGGGCATTTCAAAATTCATAGGTAGATCTTGCCACCTTGAGTGGTACCAATAACCCGAATTTCTGGTCTTGGCCCATGGACTATAATGCTATTTAACTTTGGTGTATACCAAGTCAAACTAATAATCGTACAATTAATCAACCCAGCCCGGCTCTTCTAGGGCTCTAGCGCCCCCTTTAGATCAAATGAGTTGCCCAAATCAGCGTACCAGTACAGTTTGTTAAAAAGTATTTGAACGTCCACAGTGTGAAACGCCTTTTTCAGATCGACATATTTTATCAGTTACATCATTTCGAACAATCAATGTAAAGTCTCAAAGGCATATATATATGTTTTTCTGGCTTTGAGAATGTGAATTGATTTGTGTCCAAATGAACTATTTAAATTCAATCACACCTTTCTTGTCAATGAGAGTTAAAACAAAATAGGAAAGGACACTTGTCGGATAAACTCGAAGGTGTACTAGATATATTTTATCAGTTACATCATTTCGAACAATCAATGTAAAGTCTCAAAGGCATATATATATGTTTTTTCTGGCTTTGAGAATGTGAATTGATTTGTGTCCAAATGGACAATTTAAATTCAATCACACCTTTCTTGTCAAAGAGAGTTTTTAAAAACACAGGAAAGGAAAGATGTGACAAAATAGGTTTTGAGACTTCGTGCAAACCGCCTGTAATATTTTTGCCCAAAGAAGGCGTTTTGATAAGCAGACACAAATTTTCTGGCATTCATATTTACCTTTGACTCATTTATTCTCATTTTGCTTGTAATATTCTTCGGGAAAGTTTTGATACAATAGCAAACAAATAAATGAGATGAATTTGTGCTGGTTCCAGCATTGCATACAATCAAATAAAGTTTTCAGGCACCTAATGTAGTCATCACAATGTTATATCTCTCTAAACCCTAAGACACAGCTTGTAATATGCAGTGGCTTGTATGTTCATTTTGCTGTGATTTTATGCAAATGTATGAAAAATAGCGGTGATGTCCTATGTTAATGTCCAAAATAATGCTTTAGCTGTGTCCCCTGTGCCTGAAAACCTGGGTATAGACACCAAAATGAACTTTCAACACCTCTCCTATCCCAAAATATAGCCAAAATATGGCATAACGTACCCTACAGGGCATCTTGTTAACTCTAATTCATGTTGCCATGGTAACAATGGGAAGTACTATATAAGATAGTCTTGGCGTATATGATAGATTAGTCATATAGTTTTTCAATAATTTGGAAAGGGTACTTAAACTTGTCTTGAATGGGCATATTGTCTAACATATTACTGAAATCAATCAAAAATCCTTGATTTAAGGCTATTCTGGGGTCGTTACCATAGCAAACGTTATAAATGGTAATGTAATTTGCATTTCATTACTTTTCTTCATAGTGAGGTATTCTAAACTTTCATTCTCTGGGCCTGAAAACCTGGATGTAGACACCAAAATTAACTTTCAACACCTCTCCTATCCCAGGATATAGCTAAAATATGGCATAACGTACCCTACAGGGCATCTTGTTAACTCTAATTCATGTTGCCATGGTAACAATGGGAAGTACTATATAACATATTCTTGGCTTATATGATAGATTAGTCATATAGTTTTTCAATAATTTGGAAAGGGGACTTAAACTTGTCTTGAATGGGCATATTGTCTAACATATTACTGAAATCAATCAAAAATCCTTGATTTAAGGCTATTCTGGGGTCGTTACCAAAGCAAACGTTATAAATGGTAATGTAATTTGCATTTCATTACTTTTCTTCATGGTGAGGTATTCTAAACTTTCATTCTTTGGGCCTTAAAACCTGGATGTAGACACCAAAATGAACTTTCAACACCTCTCCTATCCCAGGATATAGCTAAGATATGGCATATAGTACCCTGTAGGGCATCGTGTTAACTCTAATTCATGTTGCCATGGTAACAATGGGAATGTACTATATAGCATATTCATGGCTTATATGATTTATTAGTCATATAATTGTGTCATTATTTTGGAAAGGGGACTTTAACTTGTCTTGAATGAGTTTATTGTGTAATATATTACTGAAATTACTCCAAAATCCTTGATTTTAGGCTATTCTGGGGTCGTTACCATGGCAACCGTTATAAATGGTGTAGTCATTTGCATTTCATTACTTTCCTTTATGGTGAGGTATTCCAAACTGTACATTTTTACGCATTCAAAAGTGTTTTTATAATTTGTAAATGGCTTTAACTGTTTCTTTGAATAATACCGGTTTTAGTGTAGTGTTGCCATGGAAACTGCTGATTATATGACTAAGCTGCCAGTCTGGAAGTGCTTTCATATCAAAATATTATGTATAGATATAGGGCATTTCAAAATTCATAGGTAGATCTTGCCACCTTGAGTGGTACCAATAACCCGAATTTCTGGTCTTGGCCCATGGACTATAATGCTATTTAACTTTGGTGTATACCAAGTCAAACTAATAATCGTACAATTAATCAACCCAGCCCGGCTCTTCTAGGGCTCTAGCGCCCCCTTTAGATCAAATGAGTTGCCCAAATCAGCGTACCAGTACAGTTTGTTAAAAAGTATTTGAACGTCCACAGTGTGAAACGCCTTTTTCAGATCGACATATTTTATCAGTTACATCATTTCGAACAATCAATGTAAAGTCTCAAAGGCATATATATATGTTTTTCTGGCTTTGAGAATGTGAATTGATTTGTGTCCAAATGAACTATTTAAATTCAATCACACCTTTCTTGTCAATGAGAGTTAAAACAAAATAGGAAAGGACACTTGTCGGATAAACTCGAAGGTGTACTAGATATATTTTATCAGTTACATCATTTCGAACAATCAATGTAAAGTCTCAAAGGCATATATATATGTTTTTTCTGGCTTTGAGAATGTGAATTGATTTGTGTCCAAATGGACAATTTAAATTCAATCACACCTTTCTTGTCAAAGAGAGTTTTTAAAAACACAGGAAAGGAAAGATGTGACAAAATAGGTTTTGAGACTTCGTGCAAACCGCCTGTAATATTTTTGCCCAAAGAAGGCGTTTTGATAAGCAGACACAAATTTTCTGGCATTCATATTTACCTTTGACTCGTTTATTCTCATTTTGCTTGTAATATTCTTCGGGAAAGTTTTGATACAATAGCAAACAAATAAATGAGATGAATTTGTGCTGGTTCCAGCATTGCATACAATCAAATAAAGTTTTCAGGCATCTAATGTAGTCATCACAATGTTATATCTCTCTAAACCCTAAGACACAGCTTGTAATATGCAGTGGCTTGTATGTTCATTTTGCTGTGATTTTATGCAAATGTATGAAAAATAGCGGTGATGTCCTATGTTAATGTCCAAAATAATGCTTTAGCTGTGTCCCCTGTGCCTGAAAACCTGGGTATAGACACCAAAATGAACTTTCAACACCTCTCCTATCCCAAAATATAGCCAAAATATGGCATAACGTACCCTACAGGGCATCTTGTTAACTCTAATTCATGTTGCCATGGTAACAATGGGAAGTACTATATAACATATTCTTGGCGTATATGATAGATTAGTCATATAGTTTTTCAATAATTTGGAAAGGGTACTTAAACTTGTCTTGAATGGGCATATTGTCTAACATATTACTGAAATCAATCAAAAATCCTTGATTTTAGGCTATTCTGGGGTCGTTACCATAGCAAACGTTATAAATGGTAATGTAATTTGCATTTCATTACTTTTCTTCATAGTGAGGTATTCTAAACTTTCATTCTCTGGGCCTGAAAACCTGGATGTAGACACCAAAATTAACTTTCAACACCTCTCCTATCCCAGGATATAGCTAAAATATGGCATAACGTACCCTACAGGGCATCTTGTTAACTCTAATTCATGTTGCCATGGTAACAATGGGAAGTACTATATAACATATTCTTGGCTTATATGATAGATTAGTCATATAGTTTTTCAATAATTTGGAAAGGGGACTTAAACTTGTCTTGAATGGGCATATTGTCTAACATATTACTGAAATCAATCAAAAATCCTTGATTTAAGGCTATTCTGGGGTCGTTACCAAAGCAAACGTTATAAATGGTAATGTAATTTGCATTTCATTACTTTTCTTCATGGTGAGGTATTCTAAACTTTCATTCTTTGGGCCTTAAAACCTGGATGTAGACACCAAAATGAACTTTCAACACCTCTCCTATCCCAGGATATAGCTAAGATATGGCATATAGTACCCTGTAGGGCATCGTGTTAACTCTAATTCATGTTGCCATGGTAACAATGGGAATGTACTATATAGCATATTCATGGCTTATATGATTTATTAGTCATATAATTGTGTCATTATTTTGGAAAGGGGACTTTAACTTGTCTTGAATGAGTTTATTGTGTAATATATTACTGAAATTACTCCAAAATCCTTGATTTTAGGCTATTCTGGGGTCGTTACCATGGCAACCGTTATAAATGGTGATGTCATTTGCATTTCATTACTTTCCTTTATGGTGAGGTATTCCAAACTGTACATTTTTACGCATTCAAAAGTGTTTTTATAATTTGTAAATGGCTTTAACTGTTTCTTTGAATAATACCGGTTTTAGTGTAGTGTTGCCATGGAAACTGCTGATTATATGACTAAGCTGCCAGTCTGGAAGTGCTTTCATATCAAAATATTATATATAGATATAGGGCATTTCAAAATTCATAGGTAGATCTTGCCACCTTGAGTGGTACCAATAACCCGAATTTCTGGTCTTGGCCCATGGACTATAATGCTATTTAACTTTGGTGTATACCAAGTCAAACTAATAATCGTACAATTAATCAACCCAGCCCGGCTCTTCTAGGGCTCTAGCGCCCCCTTTAGATCAAATGAGTTGCCCAAATCAGCGTACCAGTACAGTTTGTTAAAAAGTATTTGAACGTCCACAGTGTGAAACGCCTTTTTCAGATCGACATATTTTATCAGTTACATCATTTCGAACAATCAATGTAAAGTCTCAAAGGCATATATATATGTTTTTCTGGCTTTGAGAATGTGAATTGATTTGTGTCCAAATGAACTATTTAAATTCAATCACACCTTTCTTGTCAATGAGAGTTAAAACAAAATAGGAAAGGACACTTGTCGGATAAACTCGAAGGTGTACTAGATATATTTTATCAGTTACATCATTTCGAACAATCAATGTAAAGTCTCAAAGGCATATATATATGTTTTTTCTGGCTTTGAGAATGTGAATTGATTTGTGTCCAAATGGACAATTTAAATTCAATCACACCTTTCTTGTCAAAGAGAGTTTTTAAAAACACAGGAAAGGAAAGATGTGACAAAATAGGTTTTGAGACTTCGTGCAAACCGCCTGTAATATTTTTGCCCAAAGAAGGCGTTTTGATAAGCAGACACAAATTTTCTGGCATTCATATTTACCTTTGACTCATTTATTCTCATTTTGCTTGTAATATTCTTCGGGAAAGTTTTGATACAATAGCAAACAAATAAATGAGATGAATTTGTGCTGGTTCCAGCATTGCATACAATCAAATAAAGTTTTCAGGCATCTAATGTAGTCATCACAATGTTATATCTCTCTAAACCCTAAGACACAGCTTGTAATATGCAGTGGCTTGTATGTTCTTTTTGCTGTGATTTTATGCAAATGTATGAAAAATAGCGGTGATGTCCTATGTTAATGTCCAAAATAATGCTTTAGCTGTGTCCCCTGTGCCTGAAAACCTGGGTATAGACACCAAAATGAACTTTCAACACCTCTCCTATCCCAAAATATAGCCAAAATATGGCATAACGTACCCTACAGGGCATCTTGTTAACTCTAATTCATGTTGCCATGGTAACAATGGGAAGTACTATATAACATATTCTTGGCGTATATGATAGATTAGTCATATAGTTTTTCAATAATTTGGAAAGGGTACTTAAACTTGTCTTGAATGGGCATATTGTCTAACATATTACTGAAATCAATCAAAAATCCTTGATTTAAGGCTATTCTGGGGTCGTTACCATAGCAAACGTTATAAATGGTAATGTAATTTGCATTTCATTACTTTTCTTCATAGTGAGGTATTCTTAACTTTCATTCTCTGGGCCTGAAAACCTGGATGTAGACACCAAAATTAACTTTCAACACCTCTCCTATCCCAGGATATAGCTAAAATATGGCATAACGTACCCTACAGGGCATCTTGTTAACTCTAATTCATGTTGCCATGGTAACAATGGGAAGTACTTTATAACATATTCTTGGCTTATATGATAGATTAGTCATATAGTTTTTCAATAATTTGGAAAGGGGACTTAAACTTGTCTTGAATGGGCATATTGTCTAACATATTACTGAAATCAATCAAAAAATCCTTGATTTAAGGCTATTCTGGGGTCGTTACCAAAGCAAACGTTATAAATGGTAATGGAATTTGCATTTCACTACTTTTCTTCATGGTGAGGTATTCTAAACTTTCATTCTCTGGGCCTTAAAACCTGGATGTAGACACCAAAATGAACTTTCAACACCTCTCCTATCCCAGGATATAGCTAAGATATGGCATATAGTACCCTACAGGGCATCGTGTTAACTCTAATTCATGTTGCCATGGTAACAATGGGAATGTACTATATAGCATATTCATGGCTTATATGATTTATTAGTCATATAATTGTGTCATTATTTTGGAAAGGGGACTTTAACTTGTCTTGAATGAGTTTATTGTGTAATATATTACTGAAATTACTCCAAAATCCTTGATTTTAGGCTATTCTGGGGTCGTTACCATGGCAACCGTTATAAATGGTGATGTCATTTGCCTTTCATTACTTTCCTTTATGGTGAGGTATTCCAAACTGTACATTTTTACGCATTCAAAAGTGTTTTTATAATTTGTAAATGGCTTTAACTGTTTCTTTGAATAATACCGGTTTTAGTGTAGTGTTGCCATGGAAACTGCTGTTTATATGACTAAGCTGCCAGTCTGGAAGTGCTTTCATATCAAAATATTATGTATAGATATAGGGCATTTCAAAATTCATAGGTAGATCTTGCCACCTTGAGTGGTACCAATAACCCGAATTTCTGGTCTTGGCCCATGGACTATAATGCTATTTAACTTTGGTGTATACCAAGTCAAACTAATAATCGTACAATTAATCAACACAGCCCGGCTCTTCTAGGGCTCTAGCGCCCCCTTTAGATCAAATGAGTTGCCCAAATCAGCGTACCAGTACAGTTTGTTAAAAAGTATTTGAACGTCCACAGTGTGAAACGCCTTTTTCAGATCGACATATTTTATCAGTTACATCATTTCGAACAATCAATGTAAAGTCTCAAAGGCATATATATATGTTTTTCTGGCTTTGAGAATGTGAATTGATTTGTGTCCAAATGAACTATTTAAATTCAATCACACCTTTCTTGTCAATGAGAGTTAAAACAAAATAGGAAAGGACACTTGTCGGATAAACTCGAAGGTGTACTAGATATATTTTATCAGTTACATCATTTCGAACAATCAATGTAAAGTCTCAAAGGCATATATATATATGTTTTTTCTGGCTTTGAGAATGTGAATTGATTTGTGTCCAAATGGACAATTTAAATTCAATCACACCTTTCTTGTCAAAGAGAGTTTTTAAAAACACAGGAAAGGAAAGATGTGACAAAATAGTTTTTGAGACTTCGTGCAAACCGCCTGTAATATTTTTGCCCAAAGAAGGCGTTTTGATAAGCAGACACAAATTTTCTGGCATTCATATTTACCTTTGACTCATTTATTCTCATTTTGCTTGTAATATTCTTCGGGAAAGTTTTGATACAATAGCAAACAAATAAATGAGATGAATTTGTGCTGGTTCCAGCATTGCATACAATCAAATAAAGTTTTCAGGCATCTAATGTAGTCATCACAATGTTATATCTCTCTAAACCCTAAGACACAGCTTGTAATATGCAGTGGCTTGTATGTTCTTTTTGCTGTGATTTTATGCAAATGTATGAAAAATAGCGGTGATGTCCTATGTTAATGTCCAAAATAATGCTTTAGCTGTGTCCCCTGTGCCTGAAAACCTGGGTATAGACACCAAAATGAACTTTCAACACCTCTCCTATCCCAAAATATAGCCAAAATATGGCATAACGTACCCTACAGGGCATCTTGTTAACTCTAATTCATGTTGCCATGGTAACAATGGGAAGTACTATATAACATATTCTTGGCGTATATGATAGATTAGTCATATAGTTTTTCAATAATTTGGAAAGGGTACTTAAACTTGTCTTGAATGGGCATATTGTCTAACATATTACTGAAATCAATCAAAAATCCTTGATTTAAGGCTATTCTGGGGTCGTTACCATAGCAAACGTTATAAATGGTAATGTAATTTGCATTTCACTACTTTTCTTCATAGTGAGGTATTCTTAACTTTCATTCTCTGGGCCTGAAAACCTGGATGTAGACACCAAAATTAACTTTCAACACCTCTCCTATCCCAGGATATAGCTAAAATATGGCATAACGTACCCTACAGGGCATCTTGTTAACTCTAATTCATGTTGCCATGGTAACAATGGGAAGTACTATATAACATATTCTTGGCTTATATGATAGATTAGTCATATAGTTTTTCAATAATTTGGAAAGGGGACTTAAACTTGTCTTGAATGGGCATATTGTCTAACATATTACTGAAATCAATCAAAAAATCCTTGATTTAAGGCTATTCTGGGGTCGTTACCAAAGCAAACGTTATAAATGGTAATGGAATTTGCATTTCACTACTTTTCTTCATGGTGGGGTATTCTAAACTTTCATTCTCTGGGCCTTAAAACCTGGATGTAGACACCAAAATGAACTTTCAACACCTCTCCTATCCCAGGATATAGCTAAGATATGGCATATAGTACCCTACAGGGCATCGTGTTAACTCTAATTCATGTTGCCATGGTAACAATGGGAATGTACTATACAGCATATTTATGGCTTATATGATTTATTAGTCATATAATTGTGTCATTATTTTGGAAAGGGGACTTTAACTTGTCTTGAATGAGTATATTGTGTAATATATTACTCCAAAATCCTTGATTTTAGGCTATTCTGGGGTCGTTACCATGGCAACCGTTATACATGGTGATGTCATTTGCATTTCATTACTTTCCTTTATGGTGAGGTATTCCAAACTGTACATTTTTACGCATTCAAAAGTGTTTTTATAATTTGTAAATGGCTTTAACTGTTTCTTTGAATAATACCGGTTTTAGTGTAGTGTTGCCACGGAAACTGCTGATTATATGACTAAGCTGCCAGTCTGGAAGTGCTATCATATCAAAATATTATGTATAGATATAGGGCATTTCAAAATGCATAGGTAGATCTTGCCACCTTGAGTGGTACCAATAACCCGAATTTCTGGTCTTGGCCCATGGACTATAATGCTATTTAACTTTGGTGTATACCAAATCAAACTAATAATCGTACACTTAATCAACCCAGCGCGGCTCTTCTAGGGCTCTAGCGCCCCCTTCAGATCAAATGAGTTGCCCAAATCAGCGTACCAGTACAGTTTGTTAACAAGTATTTAAACGTCCACAGTGTGAAACGCCTTTTTCAGATCGACATACAAAGCACCAATATAATTATAAAGGCCTCCATCCAATGCTTGCAACTAATCATCGGTGACTTTCAATAAAGATTTTACAGTCGAATGCTTTTGCCTGAAAACCCGGTTGCTCGGCGCAGAGTATATTGTTTTATGTCATATATGATTTCAGTTGTTTGCATACTAGACTTTCCAGAATTTTTTAGACGGATGGCAAAATAGATATGGGTCTAAAATAAGAAGGATCGTCTTCGTTTCCTGATTTAAATAATGGTATCACTTTATCAGTGTTAAATTGGTTAGGATTAACACAATCTAGTAGTGATTTATTAAACAAATATGTTAAAGATGGAATTATAACAGGAGTCGACAACTTCAAAAGCTGTGCAGAGATTCCGTCAATTCCACATGAAGATTTATTTTCAATGGTTTAACTTCTTTCAAAATATTTTCTTCTGATATTACTCCAAAATTAAATGCAAATACACTATGACACTCTTCATCAAAAACAGATCTATGTGTGATTGTAATTGTAGATGCTGAAAGTATTCCAACGTTCGGAAAGTATTCATTGTGTGCGGGTAAGCCTGAATCCCATGACCGGGGTAATAATATATATGTAAAGCGCTTAGGCACATCGTTGAATCGGTGTATTGAGCGCTATATAAAAAAATGGATTATATTATTATTATTATTAAAATGTTCACTTTGTTCGAACAATTTTTTTTATCGGTTTGAAAAATATTTGTGTTATTATTATTTTAAGGTGAAAATGGTTTAAGGTGAAAATTTCAACACCTTCCAGATGCTTCCAGCATTTACTTTCAGTTTTAATAATTGTTTAGAGTAATATTTCTTCTTCCTTTTCCTAATCTCAAAATTAACTTTGTTTCTTAATTTTTCTGTATTCTTTCATCTTTTTCTCATCTTTATTTTAATCCAAGTTTTTTGTTTTAATTTATCCCTTTCTCTGATCAATTTAAACATATCTGAATTCATCCATGGGGACTTTTTATTCCTAATTGTCTTGCTTCTGATAGGCATATGGTAATAACAACATCCATAAGAAAACTTTTCCACTTTTTGACTGCTTCACTGACACAGGTACAATCAAGGATTTCATGCCATGGCTGATTACCTAAATCTTCTTAATAGGATTCTATATTAATACCAGATAATTTTCGATAATTAATTACTCGAGAGGAGTTTTTATTTTTCGACTTTCATATTAAATAATTCAAAGAATGATCACTCATTCCAACATGTATAACACCGTGAGTTTTTATTTTTTCAGTTGAGTTTGTTAACATATGATCAATGAGTGTCATTGAGTTGGCTGTAATTCTAGAATAATATGTTTTGTTAATCTCTTGAGGTGGATATAAGTTATGTGTTTCACCCAGACGTTTTAAATCAGAGGACCCTGTTATTTTTAATAAATCACAATTTGTGTCCCCCATAACAATAAAGTAGGCCTAATTAAAATTATCAAGGAATGATAATGAATTTGTCATACTGTTGAAATAATTGAACATTGCTATTTGGCGGTCTATACCAAATAAGAGATATCATTGGATTTGAAAATGTCGGTCTAATCAGAAGTGGTATAAATTCTAAGAAATTTGAAACGTCATGTTTGATACAACGAACTATGTATATACACGGCCACCCACTCCACTACCGTACCTGTTTTTATCTTCACGAATAAGGTTAAAGTGGTCGATATCAAGTTCAATGTCGAAAACAGATTCATCGAAAACAGTTTCATTTAATGCTAGAATATGAATTTCATTACTCTGTACACAATGATTTGATTTTATCTTCATTACGGACAAGGCTACGAATATTTAGATGTGCAAATTTGAGGCCTTCGCTTTTCGAACAAGCAATAATGAAAGATTTGTTGCTTCCATCAAACGTTTGGGAATACAGTCATTCGTACCACCTTGAACATTAATAATACAGTCATAGTTAAGATCAGGAAAGGGTAAGTATCTAAAAAAAAAATATAAAAAAAATATATTTCGAACATGTCCAATTAAAGAAATGTTGGGCTGGATCATTATACGCTTCAATACCAAAATCAGTACAACTTATGTTGACCCATTTATTGCAATTTCTATTTTGTTATGACCTTCGGTTATTTTTGACAGTTTTAAAGCAACCAACACAATGAAACACCTTTACCATTGACCTATATAAATAATTAATAAAAAACTTGATAATAACTAATACAAAAAAAAATCAATTTAATACAATTTAAACAGTAAATGCAAGAATAAATAAAAGATTGAATACAGGAATGCGTCAACACATGCATATATAATACACTAGAATACTACTCACCAAAACCTAATCATGTATGATACGTCAATAAGAAGCTTGTTTTTGAAAATAAATCAAAATGATCAGAAGTTCAGTAAGTACCGCCAACATGATATTTTATGTTAATTGCTTACTCAACTTGAAAGCGTGATAAGCATCTGCCTTTTGACTTATGCTTAGTAGAGTGTTTTACACCACTTTCGTGGCATGAGCTACATCAAGCACATGCCTATTTTTGTGATTCTACATCGAATTCACTTCTCTATTGAATTGAATTGAATTCGCATTTATTTCATTCTCGATTAAAAATTACATTGATACAAAAAGATACAAAATTATTTATGAACAATGGGGAACTACATAAATAAAGCCCTTAGGCCTTTTACACGCATAGTTCCCAAATCATTCATAGCATAATGTAAAGCAAAGATTTAAAACAAAATTAAATAAAAAGAAGAAAAAAAAAAGAAAAAAAAACATATAACACAAATATAAACATAAGATAAGTAACTATACATATTTGAGATAAGGAAACTGCTTCAACTTTGCTTACTCAACTTGAAAGCGTGATAAGCATCTGCCTTTTGACTTATGCTTAGTAGAGTGTTTTACACCACTTTCGTGGCATGAGCTACATCAAGCACATGCCTATTTTTGTGATTCTACATCGAATTCACTTCTCTATTGAATTGAATTGAATTCGCATTTATTTCATTCTCGATTAAAAATTACATTGATACAAAAAGATACAAAATTATTTATGAACAATGGGGAACTACATAAATAAAGCCCTTAGGCCTTTTACACGCATAGTTCCCAAATCATTCATAGCATAATGTAAAGCAAAGATTTAAAACAAAATTAAATAAAAAGAAGAAAAAAAAAAGAAAAAAAAACATATAACACAAATATAAACATAAGATAAGTAACTATACATATTTGAGATAAGGAAACTGCTTCAACTTTCTTTTGAAGGAATTAATTGACTTGCAATCGGAAATATATTTGTGCTGACGATAGTGTCTTTCAAAATTGATTGAAGGAAGGCTTCCAGTGAACAATTATCAACATGTCTTTTACATGCTAATATTTCAATGCTTTTGTTTCAATGACTTAAAAATTACAAGTTGTTGTATTTATTTTACATATGTATGTAAAGCGCCATGACCATCATTCTTGATATGAAGGCACCATTATTAATTTGACATCATAATCAGCAGTATGTTGGTTGAATGACAGATAGTCACTCGTATTGACATTAAGGTAAAACGGGAAACATTTTTTTAGTTCAGTTCAAGAACCTAGGATACACAAATAAAAATTAAAAAATTACCAAGAAATTAATCAGTGTCATATCTAAAAATGGATTTATCAAATTACCTCATTTTTAATGTTAGTAGTTTTTTGTAAAGAGTTTGATTTAAATACATGAACTTGAATTCAAGGCGTCTGGTATGTTTCACTTTAATACAACATTTATTTGAAAATGGTAATACTGACTGGAAAAGCAGTTTGGGATAGGTGGATCAAAAAAGGTTAATTTGCAATAGTTAAAATATATTATGTAAGATTTATCGATTGCTCATGCCCAAGGACACATGTCGGGAAGGGCAGACTTGAAATAGCGTCTAGGTCATTAGATAACCAATTTTTTTTTCTAGTGCATTAAAAGACCGTTCCATTAGCATTTCAAAAAATAGTCAGTGTAACGTTGTTTATCCCAAAAGATACGAACATATCAGGAATTATTTTCATTTCAATGAAATATAATTTCCGAACTCTCTTTCAGAACATGTAATGTTTGTGAAACTGCACTGTCATTTGTATTAAAAATGTATCTAGAAAAAATGTCCCTCCCCCTTCATACACTGCCGAATTTTCCTCTTTAAATCTGGTGCCAGCATATTTTCACCATCGCCATCGAAAACAAATTTTGAAAAAAGTCAGACCAGGCTTAAACTTTAACTAGGTGCAGTCTAAATGGTGTAGAAAGTTAAAACCCGACTTTGACTAAGAGCCGATGTTAAACCAGACTGCACTGGTGACTGATTCATAAAACGCACGTTTGAAGGGCTGATTGGGGGGTTATACTCAAACAGTGGTTTATTTTAAAGTTCAAAATAAGGTAATGAACCTATGTAAACGAGATTCATCAAAACCTTATCATGAAATCAAATTAACGTAATTTAGTATCGAATTATGAACTGATTGTTTAAGAGTTGGTTTACTATTATGTATTAGTACATAAAACACAGTATACCTTGCACTTTTTGTATTTATAATTATGATGAGGATGCTAAGGGATAATTTTCTTGCACCGGAATGCTAACCTGACTAGATAAGACTTATGGAAAACATATATCATAATAGACAGATACACTCTTTACTTTATGATATAAAATAGGGCCGCTGTACTCTAAACTTACAGCGACGTTTACCAAGCAGGTAAGGTGTCTTACCTTGTAAAGCAGTTCACTTTATGAAAACTTCCAGTTCGTCACGAAATTGAGTATAATCAAGAGATGCAAATAAAATAAGTCCAAGCCCGACGAATGCAGACCTTAAATTAAAATTTATGAGCTATCCAGTTTACCCTAGTACAAAGCGCACTCGTCGTTTGGCGACTCAGAACCAATGTTGGAGGGGGAGGGGGGGGGGGCTATCAAAGCAGACGAACGTTTGATTGGACGAAGCTACCCACCAATCATCTCGAACGTGGGTATGAAGCTCATGCGCAGGCTGTGTTATTTAGGACCCGTACGAAGAGGACGAAGAGGAAACACTGTTTATTTGGTCACATATTTTATTCATTCATGTTAACATCAGAAAACATGTTCAAAATACAAGTACATTGTAGAAGGTTGTTTTCTGGTGAACTGGAGTAGGCCATTACATAGCCGAGATGCGATATAAAGAGTACTGCTTCCCTGAAATGTCAGTGACACCAAACAAACAAAAACATTTAAAAAAGAGCATCATCCCGAATGGCCATGAATTGGTAGGTTTGGATTCGAAGTGAATGGCTCCATCTTGTGTAAATATGTGAACGGTTGCCATGTTCCAAGTGTGAATTCTTGGCCTGCACGTTACCTTCATGGGATTACATGAATAGAGGAAACTACAAAAGAAGAATACCATTACGAAAAATAAATCATATCGTCACAATCAGTTCATGACGAGAGGTGATATGAATCGATTTCATTTTTTTTTTTTTTTGGGGGGGGGAGGGGGGGGGGGGGGGCAACTATATAAATGATTACCTCACCATTGCTGCTTGGTACCCATGCAATAAGCTTAGTTCGAGGGGCACAGCAAAATCATCGAGACAACGGCAGTGTTTCACGAAACAGTCACGAGTACAAATTCGATGACATCCTATCGAAACATGTATGCAAATCAACACATGTATAATTGGGATATCGGCGACCTTATACTTGTGAGGGATTTTATCAAACGATGCCGAGTATGGAATTTCAGACCTCTCACCAGGGACGGCGGAGCGTATTCCAAAGTGGGATTACCTACGAAAATGGCTCTTTTATGAGGAAAAAAGGGGGACCGACAGGGGAAAACTCGATTCGAAAATATATCACTTTAGACATACCTTTATACATTACATTGTGATTACATTATGAGATATGATTTCAATATTTGTTTTCTCTTGTATGGTCCAAGATACTGGTTAAAGGAAAGGTTGACTTTTGGGAAGAGGTGAAAATTAATTTGTGAGCGTTGTCATTTCATTATGCAAGTGTGGAAGAACATCAGATAGAAACAATTCCCTCAAAAACATAGCTCTTCTAAATATGGCATGTACACGATTCTTTGTCATGATGTAATGTGTTCCCTATATTTTGAAGCACATTCAACATTTAATAAAAAGCAGATAAAGGAGCTATACAGGGTGAGTCAGAAAAAATGACCCACTTCTTAAAAGTTGTATTGTTTGAAATTTGACTAGTTAATCAGGGGCTTCATGATATGTCTCGATGGAGTTATCCTCCCAGTACATTTAGGTACCATTTTCATTTGAATCCATTCACGCATGACTGAACATCAGACAATCTTTACAAGATTTCACTTGCGCCAACTTACTGGGTGAGGAACAAAACAGTGCATTGAACAAAGACAGTCAGACAGACAGACAGACACACACGCACACACACACACACACGCACATGCAAACACACACACACACCCACACACGCTACTTTTATTTATAGGGTCTATTTGTTGACATAAGCCTCAGAGGGGGACCTACTTCAGATTCATCATGAAAATCTACATTAAGATCAATTCGATGATTATTCAGCAGAAGCCACGAAGTGTATTTAAAACTTGTTTTGGTTTGTGTTCAATGTTTCCCGTTTAAAATGGAAAAAAGAGAGATTGAAAAGAAATGAAGGTGAATTAGAAGGATATAAAGAGAGGAAAAGAAAAAGGAAACAAAAGCAGAGGGGTATACAAATTATTAGCGTTATGTGTTTGTTTGTATTTGGGGGTGGGGTGGTCATCTTATTCAAAACTAACTACACTCTCGAAATAAAAACAATGAATACAAAGCAAGAAGTTTTTGAAAAAAAAAGAAATATATAGAGTATTTTCAGGTATTCCAAAAACGCACACTTACCCCTTACATAAAGCAGGCAATTATAGTATACTTTGAACTGTCCCAACTTTCAAAATGTATTGGTTTAAAAAAGATGCTTTACCCCCTTGTCAGCGCAACATAGCTACTGATTCTCTCAAATCAGGTTCCTTTTAGAATAACATAAAGCGAACTTGAAATAAGAATGTATGCTATTTTTGTCCTCGATTTGCAATAGTTATGGTAGTCGTTGTTGTTTGTAAACGTTCAAAACATATGCTGCCACTTTTAGCCTATTTTCTCCGGCTATATATAATTATTTACTTCTCTTCTTTTAAATGGGAAGTCCACCCTGACATTATGTTGGTTTTAATAGCAACAGAAAAATGAGAGCATCGGGTCATTAGCAGTTAGAGCAATACCCGTTTAAAAGTTGTGATTTTCTGAAGTATTGGTTTTAATAGCAACAGAAAAATGAGAGCATCGGGTCATAAGCAGTTAGAGCAATACCCGATTAAAAGTTGTGATTTTCTGAAGTATTGGTTTTAATAGCAACAGAAAAATGAGAGCATCGGGTCATTAGCAGTTAGAGCAATACCCGATTAAAAGTTGTGATTTTCTGAAGTTGTCATCAGTAGAACACAAATTGACAACACTGTGATGTAGTATGCGAGCTACTCTCCTATACATTCCGGCTATATATAATTATTTACTTCTCTTCATTTAAATGGGAAGTCCACCCTGACATGTTGGTTTTAATAGCAACAGAAAAATGAGAGCATCGGGTCATTAGCAGTTAGAGCAATACCCGATTAAAAGTTGTGATTTTCTGAAGTTGTCATCAGTAGAACACAAATTGACAACACTGTGATGTAGTATGCGAGCTACTCTCCTAAACATTTGTATGGACAATGCTATTAACTGTAATTAATTACAATAACTCTATTTTGGGTCAATGTATCATTTTAAAGAAATTATTTGGGGGAAAAAATACGTTTTTTGTATAGTACAGGGCGAGTGGAAGGGGAGCTCGTATGGTACGTTACAGAGTTCCCAATTTGTGTTGATTGATCCATCCTTCAAACATTCATGATTTTCTTTTTTCTCATCGGTTTTTCCTCACATTTTAACTGACCTGTTCCTTTCATATTTCTACTTTTCTTTTAACAACATAATATCAAAGGGGAATTTCCCTTTGATTCCCTCGCTGTTCACTTCAGCCAAATCGTTTGTTAGTTATTCCAGTTCGTTACACTTTTGCATTCACAGGTCAGGCAACTAACTAATATTTCCGACAATGATTGCTTTCACAGTTTATAATAACGCATTATTTCAATTCAAACGGAATTTCGGATGACTTACAAATATTTGCAGTTCTTTGTTTGACAACTAGATTAGACCCGGTACTCAAAAATTACGCACCGGCTGATTTTTCTATATATACACTGTTGGTCATAATAGTGGAATAATTATTTTTACCCCAATTTATGTAATGATTTTAACAATGGTTTATTCCTAATAGATCTTGTGAGATTAAGTTAAGTTATGATAAAAGGGAAATAATACATATTTTTTTAATAAGAGAAAAGGAGAATTAAGATCATTGTGTAAGATCAGGTAGTGAACATTTCCCCAGTTGGTAACTTGCAGCAAACTTCAGAGAGTGGGCCGAATTCTGGGCAAATAGAGATATTTAAGACATAGTTTAAAAAGAATATAAATAGCCCTAACACAGTTTGCGAGCTTATACACAACTGTGAAAGAGCCAAGTCCGCACATAATCAGTCAAAATTCATCCATGATGAAATCGAAAGGTTATTAGTAAACGGTCGTGTATCAGAAATCAAATAAAACCCCGCAATGGTTATAATACGTCCTTTGACAGTCTCGAAAAATAGAGGCACAATTAAATGTACACTGATTCTGGATTGTAGCTAGTAATATACACGTCTTTACAGAGATGTACGAGGACGCATCACTTGCTAGGGATTTTTTTCTAAATGGGGGATCATGTTTTTAACATATGATTTCAAATCGGCATATTGTCATGTCGAAATGCTTGGAGAGCACAGACAATAGCTCGGTTTTTTCGTATAAGAAACGTTGTGATCAGTGTATTACTTTTAGAGATTTCAAATGTGGGTTACAATGGAAAAAACACCAGACTCACAATACCGTTCTGGGACTGACAAGGGCAAAGGGTGATAGTGTTTTTAGGTGATGAGATCGCAAGTTGCGATCACAATGATGAGGCTACTGAGGTTTGAAGGATGGACTGTTGGTACGAATGTTCAACTAAAAACAAAATAGTTTTTTTCAGGAGTACTCATGATTGGGCATCATAGAATGTTTCATAACTAGTTTCCAAAGATATCGAGACAATTTGGGCACGAGAATGTGGACGGAGTTAACAACTAACCCAATTAACTCGTGAAGTTACGGATTATTAAACACATTCATCGATGCATCAGGCATCGGATGTTTGGTATACATTCATGACGATCCAAACCTGGAAACGATTGCTCTCGGGGAGAGTCTAAAATGGAATACAGCTGAGAGCTTAGTAGGGCAGACAAAGTTATTGCTACTTAGGTAGAAGAAATTTCACCAAAATAGTTTAGGAAGGCATGTAAAAACAGATCATTGCAAGATATTTAAATTGAAAAATGGCAGTCATGCGAACAATATGGAAATGATAGATTACGCAAAGACATCCGTTTGAATTCGACTAAAGACAGTATAGTGTCCTTTTAGATTTGCAGGCTAGTCCAAAACTAGTGTATACCTTGCTCTTTTGTCAGAATCAAACGTTTTAGATTTGAGGGATGCTATGGTTGTAATGTAATTTATGTCTCGAAGGTTGGTAAGATAAACATGTTTTTGCCAGTGTTACACAGTATAGCTCGCAAATGTTGTTTATACTGCAATAACTGAGAACAAAAAGTACCAACCTCAAGTTGTCATACTTGCATGAATAATATTACGTGAGTGATATGTAAGATTGCTGTGATCTTTTTACAGAGTTTTTCACTTTAACAGTTTCGTTGTGTTTTAAAGCACTGACTAAGTTGGGGTTAGGGCAAGACATTAGATTTATAAGATTAACAAAAAAGACGTTTAAGGTGTCTGATGTACATTCAAACATTGTTATCCATATATATCTCGTGGTAAATTTTTGATTCAACAAAACAGGTATTAGGAATATGCCGTTAAATAAAACCGGCATTTCGTGCAATTAGCTCGACAGGGTGGCCCCAATACATTCTATATATAACTCTTTTTGTTAGAGTGACAGTTTTAAAAATTGATGTTTGCTATAGGTGAAATCTTATTATTTGTGAACGATAGTAGGATGAACTTAATTGTTCAAACCACCATGGTCACCATTCCAACTCCCTTACATATTAAGGTTTAACCCTCGATGTTTTGTTAGCGATTGAAAACCGTAATGTATCAACACTACCTGTCCCGCCTGAATGGGAACAGGCTCATGGCATTCATCTTCAAAAAAGTGCGGAAACGAAGTTCGATCGGCACCACGTTGGCCAGGATTACACAATGAGTTTTTTTTTTGGTCAAACAATCATTCATTTCTTTGGTATGTCATGAATTGAAGAAAGGAAGGGGTAATGATGGCATTTTTGAATCCCCACATTAGAAGTTCACAATGGTTCCATTGAAATTACAATTCTAGACATGATTAATGTCATCATGACAGGTAATTTGTATGGCTACCACTGATGGAGGAGATGTATTTAAAAGATCCACCAGCACACTATTGCATGGCATCTGGCGGTAGTCACAACGCGATTGAAAAGATAAAACATTCCTTCCCTTCAGAAGATGACAGGTCGACCGAAACCCGCTTTAAACAAAGTATAGCTTTACTTGAAATTTCGCCCTTTCCTGAAATATCAGCTTTCCATTTCCTAGAACTATGTCAAATATGACATTTTTAATATGCTTAAACAATTTTTTAAATCTTGAAGTACCGATTGCACGCATTCGTATTTAATACCATTTTGTCTTCATGTTTTTGGTTTATTTTGCATTGCAGCGATTCATAACGATATGATATAATTATCAAGCAGGAAAAGATACGCTGTATTGAAGTAAGGTTCAGTAAAAATCGTTTCCTACTCTGTATTATTTTATCATGTCTGCAGGATTGTCCCAAACTATTGTAAATTTTGCTCTTTTCTCAGAGGCAAACTTTTTAGATTTGAGAGTTGCTATGGTTATAATGTTATTTATATTTTGCAGGTTGGTAGGATGAACATGTTATGCAAGTGCTACTCAGTATAGCTGGCAATGTGGTTTATACTGCAATAACTGAGAACAAAGATAAATAACCTAAAATTGTTATTATTGCATGAATATTAGCAATATGTAAGATAGCCAAGTTTTTTTCTTCTTTAGAGGTTTGTTCTTTTATAGTTTCTCTACCCTTATTTGGTGTATGTGGAAATATGAAACTTTGAAGGTGCCAAGTCCGATTGGTGTCCAAAAACCTCACATGTTGTTAAAAAGGAGTTTTAGTGGCCGGGCCCCCTGCCCTCTTCGAAATGTATTTACTGCTGATTTACCAAATGCTATTTCCCCTTTCTCAGCCTTACCTCAATATACAACTGAATAACAATATTGTATCGCACGATAAACCGAGCGAGCGATGAAAAACAAATCCATTCTGATATCAATGCACTTGTCAGTGATAACCATGTGAAATGGAATACTATGCAATGTAAACCTATGCATGTTTTTTAGGTAAAAAAAGGCTATCACTGATGTATATTTTGTAAATTAGTTAGCTCTTTAGGTGGTTAAATCCTATAAATGTCTTGTCATCAATTTTCACATAACCTCTCCTGGTCAAAACATGTCGTAAGTAATTGTTCAAGGCTGTCAGGCTTAAAGAGAACGATTGCTAGTTTTAGAAACTAAATAGTACTCAAACGGCTTTTTTGTGCTATAATGTGTAAAACTATTATCGAAAAAGGTATTCCGGTTTGGCTTCCACATTAGGTGAATCACATTACTGCTTTTGATTCAGGTACACCCGTTTCTTCTTTCATACAATGATGCAAACAATCTAACATATGAAGAGCGCCTGGCAATCTTGAACATGTTACCATTGTATGACAGATTAATATACTTGTCAGCCTCTTTCATAATAAAAGTTCTGCTTGTCTGTATGATACCCCTCAACTTCTACTATCTATTCTAACAAAAAAGGAATCTAGATACATTATAAATTGTACAAGCATTTTCCCGACGTAGTGCTTTAGAGTTTACCAATATTCATAGCTGTGCCGTCTTTATCTCATTAATAAGGCTCTTCGTGAGTTATTATGTACTATGCCACTAACTGATAACTCTTTTAAAAATGACTATGAAGGTATGCACTCGCGGGATACGTCACGTAGTTAGGTCCATTTAGGTCTAGTTCTCGCCTCTTTCACGCACACCTAACTGAAAAAACTCGATGGCAAACCGCTGAGCGAATTAAAAGCTAAAAACACGAAACATGCAATTAAACACAAAAGCAATACGCTTCGGTTATAGGTAGTCGGCAAAATACGCACACTCATAGACTGGATTAAATTAAATATTCGTGTCTTATTCGCGCCTTTGAATATATGGCGCCATACAAATGCTGTGAATCACCATCATCTATGATGGTATCCTTTAAACACTAACAATAATTAAAGTCATAATCTTGGTACTTTCAGACCAGTTGCAGTTGAAAGTGGAACATTTAGATAAGTATCTTACCAGGGGGCATTAGTACTGCGGCGGGACTTGAAACGCGGACCATGCGATCCGTCTCCTGGTGACGTATCCACTTGACCACGACGCCTCTTCAAGAATCCTGTACAAAGAACATTTTCGTTTGATCTTATTTACTTACTTAAATTAATGTAATGCATGGGAAGAAATTCTCGAAAAAGCATTTTCCTCATTGCTTTTGGTACTCTGTTAATGTAAGAATATATACTTGTTTACTCATTTAATGTATACCTTTAGGACCCTTTTTAGACAACTATAAACCTGCTAAAGGCTTTCTCCGACAGGTACTACTAGTGTTTGCATCATGGGTTACATCTATAGAGATGCCTTTATGCATAGCAGGAACATCAATAAAATTATATACATTAGTAAACAGGTCTAGCAGCTATATACAGTTGAGTTCTAGTCGTGCAATTGCATTGTGTAAGAAACGGTGTGGAATCGAACAGAAACAGTAGATCATGTAGCATAAGAGTGTTTGTGTGTATTGCAAGGTTCTGGGGTCAACAAAATGATATGAAATTTGCCCCAGTCTTGGCAAAGTAACAAGCACTGTGCACATGAACATGTATGTAGGAGCCGTTACTCGTCATATTTAGAATATGTAGACATTTGAAGAGCCATGCTTTGCAGGAAACGTTTTTTCTCTTATTTTCTTCCACACTTGCATAATAACAATGAAAACGCTCACAAATGTTGGTTAACCTCTCCCCAGAACTCAACCTTCTCTTTAATAATGCACTCCTGTTATTATTAGGAAGCTACACATGTCAGTTTATTAACAAACATTGCCATTGTCGAAAAGCTTGGGCACATCCTCGATTTAATTATTTTGATTAGAGAGGCTCAGTTCCCCCTCCTTCCCCACTTTTTTCAACAACCCCAAAAGTACCCCTTTCTACTACGAAAAGGATCCCCTTAAACTTCAGAAAAGTGAATCTTTTTCTTTCAAATAGGTGCCCGTTCGAATTTCTTATTAGTGCACCTTTGTACTTCTGATAGGTGCCCCTTTTAATTTAACACGTGCCCCTGTTCCTTCTGGTAAGCCCCTCTCAAAAGCGATCCATCAAAATATAAAAGGTACCCCTTTAATTTCGTTAAATGCCCCTGTACCTTTTTAATGTGTGCACTTTTCTGTTTTCATAAGTGCCCCTTTTCATTGCTGTTGAGTGTCCCTTTTTAAAAAGCGAGAAGTACCCCCTTTCACCTCTATTAATTGCTCCTTTTCCTTCTTAATAGGTTCCATCTTTTCTTCTGATAAATGGTCATTTTGCTTTTTTAAAGCAGCCCCCTCCCATTTACCAAAAGTCCCCTTTTCGCCTCTGATAATTACCCCTATTAAATTGTGATATGTGCCCTTTTCCCTTGACAGAGGCACCTATTTCTATTTTCATAATTGCCCTTTTTTATTCTCTGGTTAGTGCCTCTTTTCAGGTGCCATACAATTGTTCTTTTACTTTGACAAGGGCTCCTTTTCTTTTCTAATAAGTGTTCTTTGTCCTTTTGATTAGCGCCCCTTTTCTTCACCATAATATGTTCCCCAAATATAGAGCGACTAAGAGCAACTCTTTTCTTGAATTCCCTGAAAGCTCACTCGCTACGCTTGTTAGCATTTATAGTTAATGTACTCATGTTTTTTATTAAATGTTTTTGTTCATTCTTTCACGATTGGATTGTACTTTGAAACCCATCAGGGTCGGCTTGTTTCTCTTGCATATGAACATTCAGCCGATCACACCCAACTGCAAAGCATGTCGCTTAAAGATAAAGTTGAGTTCTGGTCATGCGATTGCATTGTTAAAGAAACGGTGTAGAATTGATCAGAAAAGGTTGATCATGTACATAGCATATTAGTATTAGTGTGTACTGCAAGGTTCAGGAAGAATGCAAGAATTTTGGCCTATGATTGGTAAAGGTACAATCACTGTACATAGAACGATATATATGGGACTATACGAACATGCAGCATAAAAATCCGTCCGATGTTTATGATGTAACATAATAATAATAATAATAAATAAAGCATGATATTTATACAGGGTGAGTCAGAAAAAATGTCCCACTTTTTAAAAGTTGTATTGTTTGAAGTGTGAATATCTAATTATTGGTTTCATGATATGTCTTGATAGAGTTATCCTCCCTGTACATTTAGGTACCACTTTCATTTGAATCCCTTCATGTATGACTGAACATCAGACAATCTTTACAAGACTGCCATATTTCACTTGCGCCAACTTACTGGGTGAGGAAACAAAACAGTACATTGAACAAAGACAGTCAGACAGACAGCCAGACACACATACGCACAAACACACAAACACATGCACTTGCACATACGCACACGCACACAGGGACACACTCACACACAAATACCGCAAACGTCGGTGAATAAAAACACAAACAATTTGTGCATTTGTTGAGGTATTTTATTGTGGTACATCAAAGAATCTGTTTCCCCAAAGTTCTCCATCCTCCGTACTCAATCCTCGATATGGCCGCCATTTCTCCTGATGCACAGTTGTGCTCGGTGAAGCATTAATTTCATAAAAAGCTCGCCGAATCATGTCCCCATCGATCCCATCTTGGCGTACCACGTCTGTCTCGTCCACGATTCTCCTCCGAAGCTCCTCAATGTTCACAGGTGGGCTGCTGAAGATCCTTGACTTTAAGTGCCCCCACAAGACGAAGTCGAGAGGATTCAAGTGCACTTCATGATGATGATGATGATGATTAAGATTAAGATGATGACAATGGTGATTATAATAGTGATGGTGGTAGTGTGGGTACTAAAGGAAAAGATTGTCAGGGAAATGCCACTTAAACATTCAGGGATCTTGATACAAATCAATGCTTAATCAGAAAAGGGGGAAATTATGAGACAATTATTGTGTATTGTCTGTGTGTGTGTGTGGTTGCGCGTGTGTGCGTGTGCGTGTATGTGTGTGTATATGCGTGTGTGTGTGTGTGTGTGTATGTATGCCAGTGTTCGTGTATGTGTCGTAATAAGATAAATATACGATATTTATAAACATATATATATATAACCTTACATGGTACATTACGTGGACATCACAAAAATCCTAACCCCAACCCTAAACTTAAACCATAACCCTAACCCTAATATCTACTTAATGACTCATTTTTTCACTCCAAATGTCCCTCCAATGACGCCTTTGGTAACATTACCTATAGAGAGAGAGATATATATATAAGAAAATAGACCTTCTATGAGAAATAAAACGTAAAAACGTTAAGAGGACACCAAATTGTCTTCATAATGACAATGTCTACTTAATGACTCATTTTACTCCAAATGTCCCTCTAATGACACCGTTAGTAAAATCTCTCTCTCTCTCTCTTTCTCTCTCTCTCTCTCTCTCTATATATAAATATATAATATTTTACTTAAGGCGTCATGGGACGGACATTTGGAGAGATAATTTGGTTAATTAAGTCATTAAGTAAACGTTGTCATTAGCAGGACAATAATTATACTGTAGAACTTTGCAAAAATTATTAATATGTCATGTATGTCCTATCTGTGAAATTTAAACTTTAGCAGTGTCCTAGTATTGAAAATATGTAAGAAACCCGTTAACCTTCTGGATTTCACTGTCAGACACTATCGGGTGACTGACTGACAACTTTTTTGCTTTGGTAATAACATACGAAACATGATCTGTAACAGTTACACGAGCATTTGTCTACATCAATAACCCACTACTTGTAACGACCAAAATTGTAGTGATTGAATCTTTGTGCATCACAGAAGGTATGACCATTCACTAAAAGGGTCTAAAAATTCAGACTATTACTTAAGTAATAGCAATCACTTAAGTCGATTCGACAATTAATGATCGTTATTTTCCTATTAAAAGCTATTTTCAAGTCCTTTCGTTTTGGAGGAAGTTCTTAATAATTTTGTCTTTCAAATGCCCAGGCATTTAACCTTTTCATTTGATTGACCTGCAAATGGAAAATAATATCTTTCATTCACATGTCTACATGTATTAGAAATGGTTAATAGTTCACTTTAAACTATCAAGTACATAATAACATATCCATGCATAAGGTCACTGACTTAACTTGTCAGTGAAAGCATACAAGTTCAAGCTTTTCTTAGTCATAATAACGTGATTAATAGGTCTTAAACAACACAGTTAAAGGATTTGACATATTGTCCTCTTACATTTACTTGTCATCATTAAAGGGGAATTAACCTCTCGACTATGACAACTTTTCATGAAATAGAGAGTAAAACAACTTTTCATTTAATATAAAAAGCATTGCTGTAGCCCAAATAATATCGTATTGCAAGTTCAATACAGAGGCCCTACTTCGACATATTTACAATTCATTCTGCTCACCAAAGAAGATGCCATTTCGTCGAAATTTCCCTTCAAAATCTCCGGATTACATGCAATAGGCGTCTAACATGGTGTACTGCCAAGTGTTTGGTTGTAATAATTGTTTCTAGAAAACCAAGAGAAAATCGTTTTATCGGTTTCCAAACCAACACAATTGCAATGTAATATTCAAGCTATAGGTAGCAGCTCTGAAGGTGGTGAAATTTTTGGACAAGAAGTACAAATGGCTGTGATTTGAATCGCATACAACTTTTATTCACACATTATAGGAGGGCTTTACCATTAGTTAATGAGATGAAATTCTTTTTTTCTGAATTCTCTTTTTTCGACACACATGGTTTTGTCAATTACTTTAAACCTCGTTTAGATTTTCTTCTATAATACAAATTATCATTATACACTTCTATGCCTGGGTTAAGTTTGTCGTAACAACATCTTTGTTATTGTTCAACCAATGGAAAGAGAATTTATGTCGTATGAAATGAGGATTTCCAATGACATCTACAAATGTTATGACAAACAAAACATACGTTAATTATAAAGAGACTTTTGCCTTTGTTGATAGATAAAAAAAGAAGGAAGTAGAATTTTTCCTTTTTTAATATTCTTACCATCTGGAAAGAAATAAAACGGGGAAGAAAATTTGAAAAAAAACCTTTGCATTTTGTTTAAAGAAAACGTAAGAAGAAATAACCTTGCCCTACTCTAACCATCTGGAAATGAATAAAATGTGGGAAGCGATAAGGGAAGCATAACAAGAATACTTAAAGCAACACTAAAGGCTTGTTCAAAACTTCAGATATGGTGCAATAATTCTCTGCAAAAAAGCTGCTGCAGTTTCGTAACGTGTACATAAAAGGCAAATGCGTGCAACAAAAGACTTGTGCGTAACCATTAAGCTAATTTCTAAAGCCATACAATGTATAACAGAAATGGAAGCGTATAATAGTTTAAATCATCTTAAAAACTATGGTTTGCATCATGTCTGGACAAGGCATAGAATGTAAAAGTTTAATCTTATTCTTGGGCAAGATCAAGCCCAGCTTTAAATTGTTCTGCCTCAAAGGTATTCATAGTTTATCTTTTTCTTACACGAAACATGTTCAATAACTGACTATGCTATTTTATTACTTCATGAATAGGTAAGTTCAATGATTTAAACAATCATTTTTTTTTCAATTTATTATACAAATCTGCAAATAATATTTTCATTTGTCACAGCATTTTCTATATACACCTCACCTGAACAAACACTGCTCTTTTGAACAAAATAAATTGCATTGATTAAGGTCCAACCTTCTATAGGCCTCTTTCATCAGTTAGAAAAAGAGAGGTTTGAGTTGTGGGAAAGGTGGCAAACAATTGATGATCTTTTTTAATTCATGTTATGCTATTGTGGAGGAATATCATAGAAAACGAAGGTCACTGAGGTTTTCACGCAAGATCATCTTCAGCAAATACATAATAGATGTGGATCCGGAGCTTTGGAATATTTTACTGAATTGAAACAAAGTTATATCGAATATTCTATTGAGCGGAAGCAACACAATAATATAAATGTCATAACCCACTGAACACAATGTACATGTACATTTGTCAATGTATGTACAGTTACTCGGTTTTGAAACAGCCACGCTGTATACTCGTTTGTTTGCTGGTGATCTTTTCGGATATGGTGTTGTAGAAGTGTGATTTTTGGTAACAGTGATTCTTAAGTATTTTATGGAGCTTGTTTTACGAGAGATCTTTTTGGTTTGGCAGACCACTTTCTGAGCTAAATCGCTTAATACTTCTCTGAATTATACAGAAATAAAGAAAGTGAAGAAAGAGCACATGAAAAAAAACATGGTAAAGAAAAGAAAGAAAGGGGGAAGGGAGGGAGAAAAATGAGGCAACATGAAGGTTTTCTTAAACTATTAGGTTGGCATGATGACATCACACATATGTACTCCTATCCCTATCCTATCAAATAGAAATACTAATTTAACCACCACATTTGAATATCCTCCTTTAAATTCATGTAGTTGAATATTCATGCTGAAATACATATTATACAACCTACTCAAAATATAAATAATGATTGATTTGTGTTCTAGAAATTAATTGGAAAACAAAAATTACAGCCTAATTTCAAATTCCATACAAAGAAAACAAAGTTGTTAAGATCATTTTTTACAGCAAAAAATATGATGCAAACTACTCAAAATATAAATTATATTGATTAGTGTTCTAGTAATAAATTGGAGAATAAAAATTACAGCCTAATTTCAAATTCCATGAAAAGAAAAAAAGTTGTTAAGATAATTAGTTTACAGCAAAAATTACTGAGCAAAGAAAAAGATAAAGAAGCAGAACATTGCATAAGAAACATTTAGGTTCTAACAAGGAATCTCCCATTAATAAACAAAACAATGCTTTCTTGAAGGAGGGCGCCAAGCTTTTGAGCTGTTCCCTCTTTCATTTACTGGCCATCTGCTTGAACCTGCATTGAAAAGAAAGATAAAGAAGGAAACAACGGTACAAATAACACATGTTAAGGAACCTATTAAGACAATGCTTATTTATAAGCAACGGTGACAAAGAGAGGTTAGCAATTGTATATTTCGCGAGTAGATGTTGTGGAAAGCTGTTCCTTTTGTGGTTGGTAAGGACGCCCATCTTGAGAGGAATATTACACATCATATCAGTTAATGTTCTGCCTTTTGTACTCATTAGGCCATACCTTCCTCTCATTAACACCCTCAAATGTGTTCCTTAATACTCTTGTAGAAACATCACTCAACCGGCTTCGAAACATTCGCAGTTTTGCAAAAATGCAAAAATCCCTGACTGTTCATAACAATTCCAAACCCATTTACATCTGTGTACAAAATATTCCCTTCTCACCCTTACCGTCGATAACATCTTAGTTATCCTTTACACTGTGATGTTGGCATTCATTTTCACAATCTCCCCGTTTTGGTTTTAATTTTTTTTTCTTTCAGATCATGTTCATATGTGATCCTAACATTTTAAGTTTCACAGGTTAACTAGTAGGCCTATCTAGCACAAATTGATTTTGACGTGCCATATTCATAATCATGTTCAGGTGGAGGGAACATGTAGTGGAAATATGTGGTGGAAATAGGTGAATGCTCTACTTTTATTAGGGGGTGAGATTTTATTAAACTCGTATATAATTATTTGTCAAACTATTGCCTTCTTACATTACACATGTGCGTTTCTCTAAAGTAAACATTTTATGTCCCGGTCATTTTTTCACGTCTTTCAGGTATCTATTCTTTACAAGCTATACTTTTCTATAGGTCTCTGCAAATTACACAGATGTTTGTTTTTGATGTTAAAAAGTTGTTAAACACATTTGTTGCTATATAATTTTGTATTCTGATCAATTTATTAGTAAATATAACCATTTTTTTGTATCATGAGAAACAAATGTCTTTTATTTTTACTTTGTTATCTGTATTGACTATTCATGTGAAATGTGAAGCCAATGAACTCAAAACAATGAAGCATGTATGGATTAATGTAACCAATGAATCGTTTAAAAGCATGTTACTTTTACTTTACAAACAATCACCTTAACAGGATCGCAAAGTACATTTAGATTGGCCACGGCGGACACATTTGCACATTCGTTGGTGTGATTTTGCCCACCATAGCATCATGTGCCTTACATAACTATATTAATACATCCATTTGAACAAAATTGACGCCTTCAACTGAAGGCGATAACTTACAATAAAACAGGATAGACAGAGACAGGAATAGAACGGTAGCGGGGGGGGGGGAGGGAGAGAGAGATAAGGAGATAAAAAAGAGAATGAGGAAGGGAGGGATGGGAGAGAGAGAAAGAGATAAAGGGAAAGATGGAGGTAAAGAGAGAGAGAGAGAGTGAGAGAGGGCGAAAGGGAGAAAGTGGGAGAGAGGGGAGGGAGTGTAACAAAGGGAAAGAAAAAGGGGTGGGAGTGGAGAGGAAGGGAGGGAGAAAGAGAGAGAGAGTAAGAGAGAAAGGAACAAGAGAGAGAGAGAGAGAGAGAGATAGAAAGGGAAGGGATGGGGGAAAGAAAGAGAGAAATTGGAAACGCAGGGAGGGCTAGAAAGAAGGAGAGACAGGGGAAAGGTTGTGAAAGATAATTATAATATAATAACATAGTAATAACGGTTTATTTACCCAGGGTAGCCACTTCAGTGATAAAACTGCTCTTCCAGCGGGCCCTGCATAACATAATATGTTATTACTACCCTTCTCCAATCTAATAAGCTGAGCGCCTAGCTAGAAGGCAACAGGTCCCATTGTTATAAGTCTTTGGTATGACTCGGCCGGGGTTCGAACCCACGACCTCCCGTTCATGAGGCTGGCGCTCTAACTACTGAGCCACCATGCCCGGTATAGCTAGAGAGTAAAGAGAGATAGAAAGGTAGATGGGGAGAGAGGGGAGGGAGGGGTAGAGAGAGAAAGAAAGGGGGAATTGTGAGTGGAGGGGAAGGGAGAGAGGTAGAACGAGATATATAGAGAGAGAGATAAGGAGAAAAAAAGGAGAATGAGGAAGGGTGGGATGGGAGAGAGAGAGAAAGAGATAAAGGGAAAGAGGGAGGTAGAGAGAGAGAGAGAGTGAGGGCGAAAGGGAGAAAGTTGGAGAGAGGGGAGGGAGTGTAACAAAGGGAAAGAAAGAGGGGTGGGAGTGGAGAGAAAGGGAGGGAGAAAGAGAGAGAGAGTAAGAGAGAAAGGAACAAGAGAGAGAGAGATAGAAAGGGGAGGGATTGGGGAAAGAAAGAGAGAAATTGGAAACGCAGGGAGGGCTAGAAAGAAGGAGAGACAGGGGAAAGGGTGTGAGAGATAATTATAATATAATAACATAGTAAAAACGGTTTATTTACCGAGGGTAGCCACTTCAGTGATAAAACTGCTCTTCCAGAGGGCCCTGCATAACATAATATGTTATTAGTACCCTTCTCCAATCTAATATGCTGAGCGCCTAGCTAGAAGGCAAAAGGTCACATTGTTATAAGTCTTTGGTATGACTCGGCCGGGGTTCGAACCCACGACCTCCCGTTCATGAGGCTGGCGCTCTAACTACTGATCCACCATGCCCGGTATAGATAGAGAGTAAATAGAGATAGAAAGGTAGATGGGGAGAGAGGGGATGGAGGGGTAGAGAGAGAAAGAAAGAGGGGATTGTGAGTGGAGGGGAAGGGAGAGAGGTAGAACGAGATATATAGAGAGAGAGATAAGGAGAAAAAAAAAGGAGAATGAGGAAGGGAGGGATGGGAGAGAGAGAAAGAGATAAAGGGAAAGAGGGAGGTAGAGAGAGAGAGAGAGAGAGTGAGAGAGGGCGAAAGGCGAAAGTTGGAGAGAGGGGAGGGAGTGTAACAAAGAGAAAGAAAGAGGGGTAGGAGTGGAGAGGAAGGGAGGGAAAAAGAGAGAGAGAGTAAAAGAGAAAGGAACAAGAGAGAGAGAGAGAGAGATAGAAAGGGGAGGGATGGGGGAAAGAAAGAGAGAAATTGGAAACGCAGGGAGGGCTAGAAAGAAGGAGAGACAGGGGAAAGGGTGTGAGAGATAAATATAATATAATAACATAGTAATAACGGTTTATTTACCAAGGGTAGCCACTTCAGTGATAAAACTGCTCTTCCAGCGGGGCTTGCATAACATAATATGTTATTACTACCCTTCTCCAATCTAGTAAGCTGAGCGCCTAGCTAGAAGGCAAAAGGTCACATTGTTATAAGTCTTTGGTATGACTCGGCCGGGGTTCGAACCCACAACCTCCCGTTCATGAGGCTTGCGCTCTAACTACTGAGCCACCATGCCCGGTATAGATAGAGAGTAAAGAGAGATAGAAAGGTAGATGGGGAGAGAGGGGAGGGAGGGGTAGAGAGAGAAAGAAAGATGGGATTGTGAGTGGAGGGGAAGGGAGAGAGGTAGAACGAGATATATATAGAGAGAGAGAAAGAGATAAAGGAAAAGAGGGAGGTAGAGAGAGAGAGAGAGAGAGAGAGAGAGAGAGAGTGAGCAAACATATTGAAAACGTGACTCTTTTGTCATGAAGTGTATTTGTCTTTCAAAGCGGAATACCCTTTTTTAAATGCAAAAGTGTCAGTGTTTGAATCTACCATACCTCTCCAATGATAATACGGATGTTCTGAGCCAGAAGGGCGATAACTCTGTATAAACTTATATGAGTTAAATCTCTTTTGACTCCAAACATATCCACTGTTCGTAGCTGGCATAATTAACACAATATACATTTGTAAATACTGAATGATGGATAAATAAATGTTCCTGCTTAATGTATAGTAACCGTTCCCTTGCTAAAGTATAAATTACTTAATAGTTAAGCATACAAAATGAAAATGTGTGGTTCTCTGCTTATTCAAAATAATTTCGAATAACAGTTCACTTAGCCCAAATATATATATATATATATATATGTACAAAAAAGCAGTACAATCACCAAATAATAAATTTAACCGGAACAATCACACCTACAGATATATTAACACCACAAAACAGACATTATAAAAAAAAATCTAAGAAAAACAAATCTAATTTAGTTGCCTCTTTACATGGGCCTGACACTATTATTTTGGGTAAATATGATCATGTGTTATGTATGTAGATTCAGACTTTGTGAAATAGATGATGGAACAAAATATGTTAATGACAAAAAAAATGATATAGGGCAATCACGAGATGGAGAGCCAGAGGAAGGAAAGGAAAGAGAGGTGAGTGGGAGAGAGAGAGAGGGGGGTTCACAGTGGGAGAGAGCAAGAGAACGGTGGAGAAGGTAGAGAGTTGGGAGATGGGAGGGGGGAGATAGAGAGGAGGAAGTGATAGAGAGAGAGAGAGAGAAAAAGAGAGAGAGATAGAGAGAGAGAGAGAGAGATGGACTGAATAAACTGTAGAGGATGAAATGAGGATTTCCAATGACATCTACAAATGTTATGACAAACAAAACATGCGTTAATTATAGAGAGACTTTTGCCTTTGTTGATAGATATAAAACGGACGAAGAATTTTTCCTTTTTTACTATTCTTACCATCTGGAAAGAAATAAAACGGGGAAGAAAATTTGAAAAAAGACTTTTGCATTTTGTTTAAAGGAAACGTAAGAAGAAATAACCTTGCCCTACTCTAACCATCTGGAAATGAATAAAATGTGGGAAGCGATAAGGGAAGCATACCAAGAATACTTAAAGCAACACTAAAGGCTTGTTCAAAACTTCAGATATGGTGCAATAATTCTCTTCAAAAAAGCTGCTGCAGTTTCGTAACGTGTACATAAAAGGCAAATGCGTGCAACAAAAGACTTGTGCGTAACCACTAAGCTAATTTCTATAGCCATACAATGTATAACAGAAATGGAAGCGTATAATAGTTTAAAGCATCTTAAAAATTATAATTAGCATCATGTCTGGACAAGGCATAGAATGTAAAAGTTTAATCTTATTCTTGGGCAAGATCAAGTCCAGCTTTAAATTGTTCTGCCTCAAAGTTATTCATAGTTTATCTTTTTCTTACACGAAACATGTTCAATAACTGACTATGCTATTTTATTACTTCATGAATAGGTAAGTTCAATGATTTAAACAATCATTTTTTTTTCAATTTATTATACAAATCTGCAAATAATATTTTCATTTGTCACAGCATTTTCTATATACACCTCACCTGAACAAACACTGCTCTTTTGAACAAAATAAATTGCATTGATTAAGGTCCAACCTTCTATAGGCCCCTTTCATCAGTTAGAAAAAGAGAGGTTTGAGTTGTGGGACAGCTGGCAAACAATTGATGAGCTTTTTTAATTCATGTTATGCTATTGTGGAGGAATATCATAGAAAACGAAGGTCACTGAGGTTTTCACGCAAGATCATCTTCAGCAAACACATAATAAATGTTGATCCGGAGCTTTGGAATATTTTACTGAATTGAAACAAAGTTATATCGAATATTCTATTGAGCGGAAGCAACACAATAATATAAATGTCATAACCCACTGAACACAATGTACATGTACATTTGTCAATGTATGTACAGTTACTCGGTTTTGAAACAGCCACGCTGTATACTCGTTTGTTTACGGGTGATCTTTTCGGATATGGTGTTGTAGAAGTGTGATTTTTGGTAACAGTGATTTTTAAGTATTTTATGGAGCTTGTTTTACGAGAGATCTTTTTGGTTTGGCAGAGCACTTTCTGAGCTAAATCGCTTAATACTTCTCTGAATTATACAGAAATAAAGAAAGTGAAGAAAGAGGACATGAAAAAAAAAACATGGCAAAGAAAATAAGGAAAGGGGGAAGGGAGGGAGAAAAATGAGGCAACATGAAGGTTTGCTTAAACTATTAGGTTGGCATGATGACATCACACATATGTACTCCTATCCCTATCCTAGTCTGAGAGCATGATCTAAAACACAACACAAACAAATAAATTGTGTCATTGATTAGATATTTGTTCAATATTTAGTCAAGATTCATCAAATTCTATCTTGGCTTCCAGATGGCTCAATTTTGATACTTTTACAGATAGAATTTGAGAACTGCATAAGTTTCAACAATTGTAGAATTACAATGAACCTTTGAAAATCATAACATTGGATTATCAAATAGAAATATTAATTTAACCACCACATTTGAATATCCTCCTTTAAATTCATGTAGTTGAATGATTATGCTGAAATATATATTATACAACCTACTTAAAATATAAATAATGATTGATTTGTGTTCTAGAAATAAATTGGAAAACAAAAATTACAGCCTAATTTCAAATTCCATACAAAGAAAACAAAGTTGTTAAGATTATTTTTTACAGCAAAAAATATGATGCAAACTACTCAAAATATAAATAATATTGATTAGTGTTCTAGTAATAAATTGGAGAATAAAAATTAAAGCCTAATTTCAAATTCCATGAAAAGAAAAAAAAAAGCTGTTAAGTTAAATTGTTTACAGCAAAAATTACTGAGCAAAGAAAAAGATAAAGAAGCAGAACATTGCATAAGAAACATTTGGGTTCTAACAAGGCATCTCCCAATAATAAACAAAACAATGCTTTCTTGAAGGAGGGCGCCAAGCTTTTGAGCTGTTCCCTCTTTCATTTACTGGCCATCTGCTTGAACCTGCATTAAAAAGAAAGATAAAGAAGGAAACAACGGTACAAATAACACATGGTAAGGAACCTATTAAACACAATGCTTGTTTATAAGCAACGGTGACAAAGAGAGGTTAGCAATTGTATATTTCGCGAGTAGATGTTGTGGAAAGGTGTCCCTTTTGTGGTTGGTAAGGACGCCCATCCTGAGAGGAATATTACACATCATATCAGTTAATGTTCTGCCTTATGTACTCATTAGGCCATACCTTCCCCTCATTAACACCCTCAAATGTGTTCCGTAATACTCTTGTAGAAACATCACCCCACCGGCTTCGAAACATTCGCAGTTTTGCAAAAATGCAAAAATCCCTGACTGTTCATAACAATTCCAAACCCATTTACATCTGTATACAAAATATTCCCTTCTCACCCTTACCGTCGATAACATCTTAGTTATCATTTACACTGTGATGTTGGCATTCATTTTCACAATCTCCCCGTTTTGGTTTTTTTTTCTTTTTTCTTTCAGATCATGTTCATATGTGATCCTAACATTTTAGGTTTCACAGGTTAACTAGTAGGCCTATCTAGCACAAATTGATTTTGACGTGCCATATTCATAATCATGTTCAGGTGGAGGGAACATGTAGTGGAAATATGTGGTGGAAATAGATGAATGCTCTACTTTTATTAGGGGGTGGGATTTTATTAAACTCGTATACAATTATTTGTCAAACTATTGCCTTCTTACATTACACATGTGCGTTTCTCTAAAGTAAACATTTTATGTCACGGTCATTTGTCCACGTCTTTCAGGTACCTATTCTTTACAAGCTATGCTTTTCCATAGGTCTCTGCAAATTACACAGATGTTTGTTTTTCATGTTAATAGTTGTTAAACACATGTGTTGCTATATAATTTTGTATTCTGATCAATTTGTTAGTAAATATAACCATTTTTTGTATCATGAGAAACAAATGTCTTTTATTTTTTACTTTGTTATCTGTATTGACTATTCATGTGAAATGTGAAGCCAATGAACTCAAAACAATGAAGCATGTATGGATTAATGTAACCAATGAATCGTTTAAAAGCATGTTACTTTTACTTTACAAACAATCACCTTAACAGGATCGCAAAGTACATTTAGATTGGCCACGGCGGACACATTTGCACATTCGTTGGTGTGATTTTGCCCACCATAGCATCATGTGCCTTACATAACTATATTAATACATCCATTTGAACAAAATTGACGCCTTCAAATGAAGGCGATAACTTACAATAAAACAGGATAGACAGAGACAGGAATAGAACGGTAGCAGGGGGGGGGGGAGGGAGAGAGAGATAAGGAGAAAAAAGGAGAATGAGGAAAGGATGGATGGGAGAGAGAGAGAAAGAGATAAAGGGAAAGAGGGAGGTAGAGAGAGAGAGAGAGAGTGAGAGAGGGCGAAAGTGAGAAAGTGGGAGAGAGGGGAAGGAGTGTAACAAAGGGAAAGAAAGAGGGGTGGGAGTAGAGAGGAAGGGAGGGAGAAAGAGAGAGAGAGAGAGAGTAAGAGAGAAAGGAACAAGAGAGAGACAGAGAGAGAGAGAGAGATAGAAAGGGAAGGGATGGGGGAAAGAAAGAGAGAAATTGGAAACGCAGGGAGGGCTAGAAAGAAGGAGAGACAGGGGAAAGGGTTTGAGAAATAATTATAATATAATAACATAGTAATAACAGTTTATTTACCCAGGATAGCCACTTCAGTGATAAAACTGCTCTTCCAGCGGGCCCTGCATAACATAATATGTTATTACTACCCTTCTCCAATCTAATATGCTGAGCGCCTAGCTAGAAGGCAAAAGGTCCCATTGTTATAAGTCTTTGGTATGACTCGGCCGGGGTTCGAACCCACGACCTCCCGTTCATGAGGCTGGCGCTCTAACTACTGAGCCACCATGCCCGGTATAGATAGAGAGTAAAGAGAGATAGAAAGGTAGATGGGGAGAGAGGGGAGGGAGGGGTAGAGAGAGAAAGAAAGGGGGGATTGTGAGTGGAGGGGAAGGGGGAGAGGTAGAACGAGATATATATATATATAGAAAGAGAGAGAGTAAGATAAAGGGAAAGAGAGGGAAATGGATAGGGGAAGGGGAAGTTGGATTGTTGCAAAATGTTTATATATAAGATCATAAATTATCCTAACAATTTATGGCAACACAAGAGTGGATCTCATTTGCTATTCATGCAAACTTTAAAAGACTATTTCTTGTTTTGACGCGTCGTGATAGTTAATCCACAGGCGAAACAAACTCCTTGACTTATTTTCAGAAAATGCCCCTTTGATGATCAAAGAAGAAGATATCCTCACTTCTGTCACTGATTTATAAAAATATTTTATCCATGTTCAAAGATTCAGAAATTACGTGGTTTCTTGAAGAACAAAATATGTTTATATATACCCATAAACCATATAGAAAGCATAATTTATAAATATGTTTATATATACCCATAAACCATATAGAAAGCATAATTTATGGTACAAAATACAGCCTGGGACTACAATCTGATCTTTTCCAACAACTAAGTCTGCCTCCTTTATATTTATCTACATCTCTCTTTCTCTCTCTTCATGAATTTTGTATAGAAAGAAAATCCTTCGGTGTGTGATTTGGGAATGTTATTGAAATTCTCAAAAAAAGGAACTGTGAACAATTTTCATTTATAAAAAAGCGGTTTGACTTGAATGTGTGTTGTCATAAACTGTAAAAGCAATTATCTCCGAAAATACAAAATACAAGCTAGCTGTATTGGCCTGTGGTTGCAAAAGTGTAACGAATCGGAATAACTAACAAATACTTGACATGGAATGAAAAAGGAGAGAACTTGAAAAAAGTGCACCCTGATATTACAATCGTTTTAGTAGAACAGGAATATGGGAGAAACACGTCATTGAAAATGTAAGGAAAAACCGAATAAAATAAGAAATTTGTGATTCTGTTAAAGATACTATGTCCCTTTTGCAGCCAGCATCAAATTCTGTAGAACTTTGCAGGAATGATGCATATGTCATGTATGGCCTATCTGTGAAATTTAAACGTTAGTAGTGTCCTAATATTCAAATTATGCAAGGAAACCAGCTTACTTGCTAAACTCAACTGTCAGACACTATTGAGTGACTGACTGGCTTTTTTCTTCTTTGGTAACAACATACATGAAATGAGCTGTAAAAGGTACACATCAATAACCCACTTCTTGTAATGGCCAAAATTAAACCGATTGAATATTTGCGAAGCTTAAAACGTAGGACCATTTGGTACAATGGTCTGAAAATCAGACTATTACTTACTGGCTCTATAGCTCTTAAGTCGATTCGACAACTAATCGTCTTTATTTTCCCACTTAAAGACATTTTCAAGCCCCCTTTTTATGGAAGTTCTAGATTAGTATCATCTTTCATATGGCGTTGGAACTTAACCTCTTCATTTTTGGGGGGCCTACAAATGGGACAATAAAGGTGCAATCAATCAAACAAAAAAATTGGCAACTCTGTGACGTATCTTCCTAGCTCCCCTCCCACTTGCCCTGTACTAAAAAACTTCAAAAAGCTTTAAATTCCTTAAAGTAGATTTGAAAATCATACATGACACAAAATATAAGATCTAAATGTCTCATACTCCTCAAACGTGATCTCGATTTTGGAGTATGGTGTTCCGGTCTGGAGTTTGGGAATGACAAATCGTCAACATGATCAGATTGAGGTCATCCAAAAAGAGAGCATTCCGCCTCATGCATGGCTCCACTTACTGTAGCTATGATCATGCAGAATAGCCTAATACCTAACCTAATACCGCTACTCAATGTTCAATAATGTATGCAATAATCTTGCTCCTTAATGTCGAACTTTTTATTTGCATACATCGTGAAATTGTGACCCTTTTTTCTTGAATTTTTTTTGTCTTTCAAAACGGAATACCCTTTTTTTCAATCTGCAAAAGTTTTGGGTGTTCACATAACCTCTGAAAATGTTTCCTTATTGTGCGAAACTTGAATCTACCATATCATAGGTAATTTAAAGTACAATGCAGATGAAGATGATGGAGATGATGATGGTAACGATTCGAATGATAGAAGAGATGACATTATGATAACGACTGAAGAAGAAGGGTTATCACGATAAGCATTTGCTTGATAGCGTGAGAGACAGGGGCTTGATTGTGATGATGATGATTATGATGATGGTGATGATGCCGATTATAAGGATGGTGAGATTGAAAATGAACATATGTCAATGTAAACAACATGATAAAAAAAAGTGATGGATGTTTATAGAAATCTGGGAATAATATTGAATATTTCATGTGAAGCTTAAACAAGAGGCTCTGTTCCCCTATGTATTAGGAGTTATCTTTAAGAACGATTCCTTTTTATTTTAAAGTTTATATACCCATAACCCATATAGAAAGCACAACTTTATGGACACGACACAGCCTGGCCTACAATTTGATCTATTCTGACAACTAAGTCTGCACCACAGAGGTAATACATCTACTAATCAATAAACCAGCTAGAATAAACGCATCTTTCGGTACTATTTGTTGTTGTTGTAGTTGTTTTCACGAAATGACTATACTTTAAGGACTTCTAAAGTATTTGACCTTCTAAAGTGTTCGACCGATCGATTGATTGGTTTGAATGGGTTGTGGTATCATGCTCTTGGCCTATAGCCAAAAATGGTGCCTGATAGCGTGTGTGATTCCCTATTCAAAATGTTGTTATTCATGCAGATCACTGGTTTCATAAAAACGTGTTACCAAAAACAGAATTCGTCTATTGTTATAGTTGAAACCATAAGGAAAGATTAGGGAGTTCCGACTTTACTCTAAATCTCTAACAAAGAAACTTTGAATATAAATTAATGATCCAAAACGGCGGTTGACTTGAATGAGTGTGTGATCGTAAACTGTGATATAAAACATTTGCTAGCGACCTTGCCTGGGAATGCAAAAAGGATAATGAGCCGAAATAACTAATAATCACTTTTGCACGACTGAAAACGGGAGAATCAAAGGGAAATTTCCCTTTGTAAAAGAAGGAGAAATGTGAAAGAAACCTGTCAGTAAAAAGTCAATATTTGACTCATCATACATTGCCCAAAAAATTAATTATTGCAAATATGTATGAAACAAATCTATTCCGTGATCAATAACTATATAAGAAAATGGAAGTTAATATAATATTCTGTATATAATAAATTGAAGAGGAGCTTGCATGAAATTTCAAATGTTGCCAATTTGGGTTTTACTGATCAACTTCAAGGATTTACAACTTTCATTTTTAATCGGGTATTGCTCAACTTTCACTGACCTCTCGTTTTTCTGCTTTTACTAAAACCAACTTAGTATCAGGATTTGGCTTCCCCTTTAAAAAATAGAAGTAAATGAAACAACATCATGTGTGTATGTTTAATACAACAACAACGACGACAACGACTGCAGATCGAAAAACAGAATAGCATACATTTTTATTTCAAATTCGATATCTTTTTATTTGTTTTAATCATAAAGAAAATCTGATTTCAGACACTAGGTAGCTCGGTGCCGTTAAAGGCACGGTCACACATAGGGGACGCACGGCCAGCGCATTGGAAATTTACAATTCTGGCCTGTGCGTTGTCGTTCGCTAGGTGTGCGTCATCATTCATTACTAGGGCGCTTTAGCAACGCGACGGAAGGCAAAGACGGGAGAAATCACTCAACCGATATCGTCCTGTACTATGCCACCGTCTTCATGTGTAACCTGTATATAGAGTGCTTTTGCAAACACGACGGAAGACAAAGACGAGGGTAACCGAGCAAAATAATCAATCTGCGCATGTGCGAACCAGAATTGTCTCCGTCTTGTTGATTGTCACGACCGTTCTTCTCAGCAATAGGGACTTTTAGATTTGCGCGGACTGATACGTGGTACTTCCATTCACGGCAGTGCTTTAAAAGGACGTCGATCGTAGTATAGACCTATTGTCTTCGTGCGAATCTAAAAGTCCCTAATAATTGCGTTCGTTCCCTAAACTCGACGGAAGAGTTGTATCGCCGTACAATAGACTATTTTCGTAATGTAACCACATTTAATGCATAAGTCTTTCTGAAGTCCCTCAATACAAATTATGGTATTGGTTAGACGGACCTACCCCATTATGTTGGTTAAATACTGATATTGAGCATCTCGTCTTTTAACCAAACGGTAACATACGAACTTTCATATTCGTGTGAAAAAAAACTTGTCGTTCATGAAGGGGCGAAAACTTAAGGGTTTACACTTCTTATTGATTTACCATTTTTAATTTTGTGATTACGGATGTTTTTTAGTCAATCATATGTAATGCAAATGCGTGTGTGTTGCAATAAGATGTATGGATGAGGGTTTTCGGAAAACGATAAATTCAGTGACCTTGATTAGATGCTACAGACTATACCTTCGAAATTTGAAAGGAATCGGGATAGTGCCGGAAGGGACCTATAGATACGGCTTACAAGCATTGGGGGCAAAATGAATAGGATTTGGGTGAATGGTGATGAAGATTAAGTCAGGACTCATAATGTGCATGAAATGAAAGACATAGGCTGCGTGAGTCTGTATTTCACCGTCTGGTGACGTGACATTGAGTAGGTACCTAATGCAAGTCAGTTGGATAATGTGTTCAAAAAATGAAACTAGAGGGAAAATACATATAACAATAATATTGCTTACCAACCAAACAAAAGAAAACGTATCTCTCACTCAGTGACTCGGTCCTGAATGGCATTGACATTGTGATCCAAGTAATATCATGTGATGAAGTGAACTGGGCATTCCGTTTAACAAGTAGAAACCTTAGTCTGTTCCCAGACAGAAAATCCTTTAAACGATGATGGTGGTAGGGTGGGGGTTGGGACCGCAATTATATCAACTTCCATTGCATCTGAGTATTTTTCCCACGATTTAGTCATTCAAATCTACTACAATATCGAATCTAGAAAATCTCGAATCTTCTCTTGCAAAGTAAACATGTTATCTTTTTTTTTTTTGGGGGGGGGGGGTTAAGGTTTTCCAGTCACTATTTGATTATGTTTTGAAATTTTACATTGGATTTTCGTATTATTATAATTATTATACATGTGTTTATGTATTACTATCTAAATCTAAGAAATGTATACTAAAATCAGGAACTTAAACTCAACAATAAGTGCACTACAATGCACCACACTACACTTAAAGATAAACTTTAGTACTGGTAATGCGATTGCATTGTGAAAGAAAAGGTGTGGAAAGGATCAGAAACAGTTGATCATGTAGCATGTAAGTATTGGTGAGCACTGCAAGGTTCTGGAGTCATCAAAATCATAATAAATTTGACCGAGTCTTGGTAAAGTAACAAGCACTCACATAGAAAGCTATATATGGGACAACACACATGGTGTCGGGGCTAGTACTACCTTGATTTCCTTGTCTTTTTATGCTCATTACTCAGCCAGTATACATTTTCTTCCAAAATTGTTTGGCACATGTCATTTATTTGTAATCTTGAACATTCAGTGTAAGTTTCGTTTGATTCTGTGAGAATTATTATTTTTTTTTTTACCAGTACTGGAGTTTATCTTTAATTTGTCTCTTCCTTGTCATGTTTGTCCCCAGCCATGGTGATTGTGAATGTGGGTGAAGGGGAACGCATTGATGTCGTGTCTGTGTGTGCGTGAGGTTCCTGCATGTGTGTGTGTGTGTTTTATTGTGCATGTGTGGGTTGTGTTTTGGAGTGTGGTACGAAGAGAAGGGGTTGTAATGTGTTTCATATGAGAACTGATTTCATTTAAAAAAGATTCGATGGTAATTTATGAGTTGTCCATGTATCAAGTTAATTGAATCATGTTATTTGGATGAGACAGAATTATATATTTGAAATATTTTGTATTTTTCTAATATCTAATAATAATGGAAATAGATTTACAGAAAAGCAACAAGGATAATATATGGATGAGAGCGTTTGTAGTTTATAAGGGAAATGTTTTATGTTTGCTGTTCCAAACACACCAAGCAAACAATCAGCGAATCGAGATGTTCTTTTGACATTCTTTTCAAGATAGAAGTTCCTGCAAGACTTCTTTTCATGTTTTAGTCTGCCAATCACATTGGGGCCATCGCTTTCTTGACTTTTAGCGGTAGGGTTAATCAACTCAAGATTGTGCTTAAAGTAGTTTATTGGTATGAACGTCATGGTCTGATTGACCATATGGCCTTGCAAGAGAGATTATTTTAATATTCTTAACAATTATTATAGCCATGAAAATATTATGTAACTATTACATCATGTAGGAAGAACGTTTGCTATGTTAAGTTAAAGACAAAATCATCACCAGACATTTGAATATTCTATAAGTAATCTTGCTCGCAGAATAAGGAATTTCCTTCTCTAAATCTAAAATATTGTACATGTATTATTGAACTGATTGTCTACATATATATATATATATATTTATTTGTTTTTGTTTTGTTGTTCTTCTTCTTAGTTTATATCATGTAAACGATATGGGTTAACTCATGGACCCTGGACTTTAAACACAAGAGAGAGAGAGAGAGAGAGAGAGAGAGAGAGAGAAAGAGAGAAAGAAAAGACTGACTTTGCCTGCTAACCACACAAATATATGTCCGATCCATTAGTCATTCCATGCTATACGGACTGGTACACTCTTTATATCTTGTCACAGTATCGTAAGTGAATAAGATATTTCATACGGCTGGGCTTGTAACAAGGGAAAAGAAGAAAGAAAAGCCCGTTTGAAAGGAACGTTGTGAAAGGAAACGTACCTTGATTGAAATCATTTGTAAAGATCTTCACGCTGGTATGTTTTTTAAATTTAAAATAGATAGTAACCTAAAGAGGTGACGGTGGTTGCTTTGAAGCTCAAAAAACATGGACCCTGGACTTTAAACACAAGAGAGAGAGAGAGAGAGAGAGAAAGAGAGAAAGAAAAGACTGACTTTGCCTGCTAACCACACAAATATATGTCCGATCCATTAGTCATTCCATGCTATACGGACTGGTACACTCTTTATATCTTGTCACAGTATCGTAAGTGAATAAGATATTTCATACGGCTGGGCTTGTAACAAGGGAAAAGAAGAAAGAAAAGCCCGTTTGAAAGGAACGTTGTGAAAGGAAACGTACCTTGATTGAAATCATTTGTAAAGATCTTCACGCTGGTATGTTTTTTAAATTTAAAATAGATAGTAACCTAAAGAGGTGACGGTGGTTGCTTTGAAGCTCAAAAAACATGGACCCTGGACTTTAAACACAAGAGAGAGAGAGAGAGAGAGAAAGAGAGAAAGAAAAGACTGACTTTGCCTGCTAACCACACAAATATATGTCCGATCCCATTAGTCATTCCATGCTATACGGACTGGTACACTCTTTATATCTTGTCACAGTATCGTAAGTGAATAAGATATTTCATACGGCTGGGCTTGTAACAAGGGAAAAAGAAGAAAGAAAAGCCCGTTTGAAAGGAACGTTGTAAAAGGAAACGTACCTTGATTGAAATCATTTGTAAAGATCTTCACGCTGGTATGTTTTTTAAATTTAAAATAGATAGTAACCTAAAGAGGTGACGGTGGTTGCTTTGAAGCTCAAAAAACATGTTTGTCGAATTGATTCTTTAGAGTAGAATTACAATGGAAAACTATTTGAAGAGTAAACATGTCCAAATTTGGGTATTATTTTGTTCCAATTTGATACAAACATTCCTCGCTAAAATAATATAAGAGAAAATTTAGCAGATATATTACTGAACTAAAAAATAGAAACAATATGTTGGCTTCTGTTTATGAAACTTTACCCGATATTCAGGTCCACCATCCTTAACAAGATTTCATATATATATATATATATATATATATACATTTGTATCATAATGTAATTCAGTAAATAAGTGAAAACCCTAAAACGTAAATACCGAACTATATTTATGCATTTAGCTATGGTATATGCTTTACTTGAACATAAGGGGGCTTAAAACCGTTTAGCTGATGTTGAATAGATTGGAAAACCCTGAATTGTTTATCTAGGCATATATATCCTGTATATGGTGAAAAACACACAAGTCCTTTTTCAATACTTTAGTTGATGCCACTTCAAATGCTCACATTAGATTCCTCCGTCCCCGGTACAAACTATTATAAATATGTGTACTTATTAATCAATTTGGTATTACAAATATGTTCAATAATAATCATGATAATAATCTTGAATATAAAACATTTTTCGTTCGGTAACCAGTGTAGTTCATTTAAAAGGGGAGTGACTTGATTGAATTTGATTTGAATTTATTTCCGTTAAAAAAGGACACTAATCGAAATATTACACAATGTGTACACATACGATTAGAGATAAACAGCTGGATGGCACTATACAGCATCCACTGTTCCACCTACGGCTCTTGAACGAGCACCCCCTTTTAACCTTGCTGCTGTGTTTTTAACTGTTTGAACTCTTCTTATTTTTATCACTTTCCAAGGTACTACATCTACTAATCAATAAACCAACTAGACTAAATGCATCTTCCTGTATTATTTGTTGTTGTTCTTGTAGTTGTTTTCACGAAGTGACTGCACTTTGAGGACTTCTAAAGTTTTCGACCTTATCGGCATGATTGAGTACTTTGCTGCGTGTCATGCTCTTAGTCTACAGTCGGGCAAAATGTTGCCTGTTAACGTGCATGAACCCCTTTTAAAAAAAATCGAGTTAGGTCACTGCTTGGATAAGAACGTATGATAAAAAACAGAATTCGTCAATTGATATGGTTCTGAGCATCAAGAATGAGTTTTGGGAGTTTCCGAATTTACTCTAGTTCTCAAACAAAGAAACTTCGATTATAAGTTATTCATCCAAAACTCTGTTTGACTTGAATGAGTTCGTGACCATAAACTGTGAAAGCATTCGTTGTGGGAAATATTCCTGGTGAGCTGCCTGGCCTGTGAATGCAAAAGTGTAAAGAGCCGGAATAACTAACAATAAATTGTGCTGAATTGTAAAACGAGCGAAGAAGATCTTTTGTATGTGTGTAAGTATGCTTGCGTGTTGTAATAAGACATAATCGATATCATCTAAATATACATATGTGTATATGGGTGAGTGTGAGTGTATATATCCGCTGTATACAAAAAATGTTGAATAAGGCAGACTAATAAAACATGGTTGCTACTCTTAAGTGCCTTGCAAGCGATCTTCATGCAACCGAGAAATAGACACTCTTGAACAAAAGACCAGAACTCTCCAAATGCCGTCATAAAAAAACAAATTATATCTCTGCAACAATACTTAAATAAATAAATATTTATGTGCTACCACCTTGGAAAAGACTATTTTGTGGTACCCCCTCACATAGGCTTTAACCATGGACCCTACTACAGATGGACTAATAATAAGAGTCTTTCTTTGGTCACATCATGACCACCACCACCTGATAATGCGTATGTTGACGCGACAATGTTGATTATGTAATCACGCATCATCACAGACAAAAGAACCTTTTACATTTCTCCAGATTCTTTCGCTGGGCCAGGGCCCAGAGTGAAGTTTCAGGAAAAGTATCGTGTTTTAAAACCAGTTAGAGGAGCAGTGAACCCCAAATTATGACAATTTGTGTGATATTAGATTGATTACTAAATAAGTGGACACTGGTGGACCTACATATGGATATGCCAAACTTTGAAAAAATCATATTCTCTACTGTCCTATTACCTTCTACTCCTTTGAAATAGATAGGATAAGTTTTTTTAACGAAGTTTAAATCATTGTGTTACAGCCAAATTTTCAGATTTCTCTCGTAAACTACTTCTAATTTCCTTTTGAAATTTCATATACGTCAATATTCTATGTACTCCACAACTGCACATACATTTCCGTGATTTTAAGCGGTTCAGTTTGTTGCGCAGGTCTTTTGTCTTTTTATGGCTTACTGGCGGCGGTCGTCATGAGTTCAAAACTTGGAAGCATGTTTGCAATGTCATTATGATACTTTTGACAGAGTCAGGTGCATGGATATATTATGGTACCGATCAGTGTCCATTTGTAGTAGGTCCATGCTTTAACCTACATGTTTAGAACTTCAGCGCATTACCTACGCAATTACATTAGCCCCTTCACTCATGAGTAATTCTCATTGTATTAGTTAAAGTCTTATTTTTTAGCGTATTTTTACCCAGGTAGTAAAGTAATCATGTACTTTTAAGAATGATATCAGTTGCACGATGGTAGCTTGTAAGGCATGAAACTCAGGGTAGCAACCATGTTCCATTATAATATGTCCCCTCTGTAACCCTTTTAAAAATTTCAACATTTGACTCTCCTGTTTGACGTTTTTCCTCCCACCCTCTCTTTCTCTCTATCTCGATTGATATATGAATCAGGAAGTTAAATTCAGAATACAAAACAGAACAAAATACTGATTACAATGAGCTAATTTGCATTCATATTACCACAGGCATTCCAGTGGTACTACCCCTCTCAAACAGGGCTAACATTCCATATACTATCCCAAATCTATGTCTCCAAAGCTATTTTAAGGGACGCAAAAAGGATGAAAATAAGTGTCTGATATATATTATACAAACATACATTAAACTACAACATTTAATACAATCATTGCCTTTCTATGATTTCTAAATGAAAAACAGCATTGTAGAGTCATATACCTACCTGAGTATCCTTACATGGTATATTGGAGAGGTGCTTAAAGATCAAACTTCCCCTTTTGTTATTATTAAAAAGGCTTTGCAGATGATTTTTAACCACTGTTACACAATGGCATGATTACATTAAAAGTTGGTCGTTGGCAGACACACAAAAGACAATTCCCCATCCCCATTTGTCATACATTCAAGAACATTTTCTACAAAATGCGGCCCCTTAAAACCAGGTACAAAATTCATTCAGCCGAGAATGCAAGTTCGAAACTGGGTCACGTCTTTCTAACAGTCGGTCCCCAGACGAAAAAAATCTTATCTGATTGATCCTTTTTTTTAAAAAGCAATTTTGTTTTATTTCTCTAAATGTGTAATACAAACCATAACACACAATTGAATAAGATAAACATGTTCAATATTGATTGCTTTTACATAAACATAATTAAACAAAAAACTTAGTTGGGGTAGGTATATATATAACTTACCAACAAAGTAAACTTAAAAGTGCCTTAGCATAATATATATGTCAATTGTAAATTGTATTCACTTACATAAAAAACAAACTTAAACGAATCTGGAGGTAATTTTACTGGAACAATGCCTGCTCCTCCCTGCCCCCTCCCTGCCCCCCTCCCTCACAAAAACACCCCACCCACCCACCCACACACATACTTTCCCACCCACCCACCCACCCCCACACACAAAATAGATTTAAACTTTTAACAGGCTCACGGTGGAGAAGAAAACAAATCTTAATTAATCTTAAGCTGCTCCCACTTTAAGAAATGTGATTTTTTTTTTTTAAATTATAAATCTGCAAAAGTTTCAGTGTTCACATTACCTCTGAAAATGATCCCTTTTTGTGGGAAATGTGAATCTACCATACCTCCTCAATGTTAACATGAAATAATACCAGCTGGGAGAGTATCCACTCAGTACAGCATACAATGGTTTACAAAATAAATTTATAAGTAGTTGACAGAGCAACGGGGTGTTTTTAAAGGGTTTGCAAAACCGCCTTGTTCTCATTTTGGGCTTTAAGAGAAGGTTGAGTTCTGGGGAGAGGTGAAAACAAATCTGTGAGCGTTATCTTTGTTATTATGCAAGTGTGACAGAACATCTGAGAAGAAATGTTTCCTTGAAAAGTATGGCTATTCAAATACCTTCATATTGTAAACATGACAAGTAACAGCTTAAAAATGAGGCCCGATTTATATGCCACATGTTTGTGTAGACTCATATACATCTTTATGTTCTCAGTACTTGTTATTTTACCAAGAATGGGCCAAATTTATTATCATTTTGTTGACTCCAGAACCTTAGAGTTTACACCAATAGTTATATGCTATATGATCAACCTTTCCTGATCGATTCCACACCGTTTCTTTCAAATGTAATTGCAGGACCAACACTCAACTTTATCTTTAAGGAACCAGTGTGGGTCAGGCGATATGCATGTGCTTCTTTGGTCTTAAATTCTTTTAAATGTTCAATTATGCATCGTGCTTCAGTGCTTCATTGTTTATAATGTTGCAATGTATCTACGCTTTCCCAGAGCCTCGTTTCAATCCACAGGATAACTTTTAATTATGTTTCACAGCCTACTAACTTCTTGTCTCTTGATATCTAAATTCTCTCTTAATAATAATAATAATATGGATATTTATATAGCGCCGGTATCCGCCAGGCTCTGACGCTCATGGCGCTGTACATACATGTATTACTATCACAAAAATATAACTTTCTTAACTAAAATAAAGTAAACTAAAACAACACAAATTATTACACTACATTGACATGATTAAATAGCACTGTTTAGAAAGAGATGGGTTTTTAGAGCAACTTTGAAGTCATGAAGAGCAGTTAAATTACGAATACCAAGTGGCAGCTTATTCCAAAGGGACGGACCATTTTACATGCGTATGGACATTACGGTGTTTATCTCGAATAGGGAATAAAAGCCTAAAGCTTTCTTAACCCAAGTGCAAGAAAGCACACGTTTGTTGATAAACATCAAAGAAATCGACAGCAGACTTTCATTTAACAAGAACATCCAAAATAAACTGTATCCATTGTGTATCACTCAAGTCAAGAAGAAGGTAACCTTAAACAAGGGATGCAAATGAAGTCAAGATTGTAATCAACATAAATAATAGAATATCATAGATTTTGCTTGTAATTTCATGAAATGCGTGTTTTTATATTAACACATTTTGTATCACATGCCCGCAAGTCCATGTAAATAATTGAGCAATTTTTGGGGAATGAGATAACACACACATCTGAGTACAAAAGGATTTTAACAATACTTTAGAAAAAGCCTGCTGTTCATGGCAAAATACGAATACGGTATCATTAGAAAGGGCATAATTTACTTTTCAATAAAATATGAATCAGGGTCACACAGTGAATACTTTTATATAGGCACTTTATATAGACCCTATGAACATGACATTAAACAAAATATATCAACTTTTGTTATATCTTTACTTGGGCCTGATACTATTATTGTTGGTAGGTATGATCATGGGCTATGTATGTACATTCAGACTTTGTGAAATAGATAATGGAATAAAACCAACAAAAATATGTATAGTGCAAGCAGTAGATGGAGAGACATAGGGACGAGAGGGGAGAGATGTAAAAGAAAGTGGGAGGGAGCCAGAGAGAGAGAGAGAGAGAGAGGGAGAGAAAGGGAAAAGGAAAGAATACTAAAGCAACACTCAAGGCTTGTTCATATATATGTAGAAGTCCTCTGCAAAGAAAAAAGCTGCTGCGTAATTACTAAGCTAATTTATGCTATATAGATATATAACAAAAATGAGAAGCGTAGTACACTTTAAGTCGTCTTAAGACTTTATTTATGGTTTTCATCATATCTAAACAAGGCCCAGATTGTAAAAGTGTAATCTTATTGTAAGGGCAAAATTAAGACCAGCTTCAAACAGTTGCGCCTCAAAAGTATTCATAGTTTCTTTTTTACACGAAACATCTTCAATAACTGACTAAGCTCATCCATTACTTTATACAGAGCTATTCAACTATTTTAAACTTCATTAACTTAATTTATCATACAGAGCCTTAAATAATATTAGATTTGTCACGGCACTTCCTATATACACCTCACATAAACAGATAATGATTATAATTATAAGAAATGACAATGATTGTGGTTCAACCTTAAATATGTCTCTTTCATGAGTTATAAAAATGAGAAGGTTAAGTTCTGGAAACGATGGCATATTATTTAGAAGCTTTTTCATTCTTGTTATCTTATTGTGAAGGAATATCATAGTAAAATAATGGATGTCGATTTTGAGCTTTAGAAAATGACTATGAATTAAAAAAATAGTTATTCAAAATGTCTAATGAGCAGGAGCAACACAATAACAGAGCTATGTCATAACCCACTGAGCACAATGTACAGTTACTCGTTATCGAAACAGCCACCCTGTATAAAAAAGACTTTAGTGATTGTAATCATTTTGGAATTAGTCTGATTTTCAGACCGTTGTACCGAGTTGTCGAACGTTTTGAGCTGAGTAAAGATTCAATTAATTTAATTTTGGCCACTACATGAAGTGATTAATTGACGTAGACAAATGATAATGCACCGTTACAGCTCATTATTACCAAAGAAAAATAATGATAAGTCAGTCACTCAATAGTGTCTGACAATGGAGTCTAGAAATTAAACAGGATTCCTTGCATAATATGAATAATATGACACTGCTAACGTTTAAATGTCACATATAAGACGTGACACATTCATGATTCGTGCAAAATGAATCTACTTATTTTGATGTTGGCTGCAAATGGATACCTTTAGAGGTTGTATGCATTTATTGTACGAAGCCATCGAGCTATTAAAGTACAAGGTTCATAAACAGACTATACAAAAGGAGATAGTTTGAAGAGGTAATTCCATTCACGTGAACCTAGAACTCTCAGCACCAACTATTTCCTATAACCAGAACATAGCCTTATACAGGTGGGTGAAGAATACGAGGAAACATCTCTCCAGAAACTGCATTGCTTATTCAGAGCCAGAAGGGCATTAACTCTGTGCAAAAGTATAGAAGTCAACGCCTTTCTGGCTACATACAGATATTTCATCTCAAGAATAGAGAAGTTCACCAACCCTGATATTAGGGACTTTTAGATTCGCACGAAGACAATAGGTCTATGCTACGATCGACGTCCTTTTAAAGCACTGCCGTGAATGGAAGTACCATGTATCAGTCCACGCAAATCTAAAAGTCCATATTAATGTGTACCAATACCTGATATAATAAGTATAAGTATAAGAATTTATTGTCCTTTACAGGAAATTTGTTTTCCACTGGTTACAGAGTATTACAATACAAATATATACATGAAATATTACAAGACAGTGATAAACATGAACATTATGATAAGCATACATAAAGAATGAGATAATATGTGAGTAAGCCACTGTATATATGGCAGTATGGTGGTTGAAGAGATAATATCAGATTCCATTTTACAAAATATGAAGCTAAATTATTTAATATTCATTGATTATTCCATATTAAATCTTAAAATGATAATAAATACATGAATTATTATTATTATTATTATTATTATTATTATTATTATTATTATTGATTACCATTTTCAATAGTATAATTAATACCGGCATCGTTATTATTGTTAAGTTTATTGATGACACATAAGTTGTAGTTACTGGCTCAAACGTTAGTAAATAGTTGGATGCAGTATTCATGGCATATACATTTATATAGATACATTACATGGTAGGTTCATAGTAATCAAACACGTTTTGCTTTGGAATTGAAAAGATGAATGGAGTCGGGGATAAAGGATCTTCGGAAACGTGTACGTTGGGTTCGTGGTGTGCACAGGCGTATTCCAGATCTGTTATAATTGAAGTGCTCATTCAGTGGGTGCGAGGGGTCATGCATTATTTGTTTTACTTTAGAAAGGGCATTTTTCTGATACAGATCTTCTATGGATGTTAGATCGGCTCCTGTGATACGTTTTGCTGCCTTTCTGGGACGTTCGAGTAGTTTCTTGGCAGCAATTTTAGCGTTTGCATAATAGCAAATTAGGTTGAAGGTTAGGACACTCTGAATTAGGGACTTAAAGAACAGTTCTATCAACTTACTATCTACTCTGAAGTTTTTCATTACCCTAATAAAGTATAGTCTCTGGTTGGCTTTCTTTTGGATGTCTACAATGTTCTTAGTCCAATCAAGTGACTTTGAGATAGTAGTACCTAAATACCTGTACTCTGTAACTTGTTCTACAGGAGTATCATTTATCAAAATCGGGGTATGATCGAAGGGGTTTCGGCGAAAATCAATTATGATCTCTTTTGTTTTAGTTACGTTTAGTATTAGGAATAATAGTTTGTGTAAAGCTATTAACAAACAAAAACACACACACACACACACACCACGCTTGGCACTATATACACGTGGTTTAACAGTTAAGAAGTGTATATAGAAAATAACGGACCATAATAAAATTGGTGCCCAAGTCCGACATGGGTTCATTGCCCTATGAGAGCGTGTATGCATACATCAACCATTGTATCGTATTGTATTGTATTTATTTTCCGTCATTTAAAAAATACATCAGCATATATATATTTACAATCATAAAGACACACTTATAAAAAAGGAAGACGGAGGGATGGCCCTACTCAGCGTTGTTAGCATAACAATGCTGGTTTACAGAGGGGTCCCTATAGACATAGAAAACATAAAAATAGATAGTACAAAAGTAAGGATAACGTACAGCGAAATAAGAACTTACAATAATGCAAATATAGCAAATTCGAGTAAAACAAGAAACAGGAGAGAAATATTTACGATATATACAAGAAAAAAAGCTAGGCAATTAAATTATTTAATTTAGATTTTAGGCCATTGGGGGTGACAATGAAATGGACCATGATACACAGCTAGGTTATCCATAACTTCCTGTCTTCAGCTTTGCTACTTAGCTGCTGAAATGGCATGCCTATTTATTGCCTGAAGTTATTAGTCCATGTCCTCAATGGTCTGCCCTCTTTCTTCTCCCATCACTTCCTCCTTGCAAGATGGTGTTTGTCAAACTTTTCTTCCATCCACTCTAATGACTAAACTACTGCAACTGTCTACTTTTTATTATTGTAATATGGTGATCATGTTACCCTATATAACCCTCAATTATATCTCTCACTTTCTTGTTGAAGATACGCAAAAATGTAGTGGATATACAGAAGCCTTCTTATACAATTCATCTCAAAAGCATGTATTCGCTTATCCATCGTCTATGTTTCCCAGCCACGTAGACAGATTAGTGATACCAGTGCTGTCAACAAGCTCAATCTACATGGCATTGTGATACTCAACAAATCGTACTACTGTTTACTGCTCACTGGAAGTGTATTTAAACTAGTAGAACTAGTGAAGTAAATAATTGTAATATTGTATAGCAACATAAAACCTCCTACATCAAGAACAAAATATGTTTTATATTAGTGATACGTACACTTTAAATTGATTTTGATGAATTGATTGTATCTTACTCCTAAGAAAAAAGCAAGTGTATGCTTGTAAGTAAGATACTAGGGGGTTCAGCTGCTTGAAGTCCTCTCCAAGGGACTTGGTACTCAGGACTGATGCCTTTCCAAAAAGAGAGGGAGAAAACAGGCAAAAAAAAATGGAACTTACATTGTTTGCTGATAAATGAAAAAGATTGGCCCACTCAAATTGTGCCTATTGTATTGTGGGGAGATAGTAACGGTTCAAATGAATAAAGATCTTCTCAGCTAACGAATACAATTTTTTCTCCAAATCTATATCATTTCTTCAAAATAAAAGAGTTCAAAGCAATATCTCTCTTTTGAATTTGAATTTGAATTGAACTTAATTTCTTCTGCAAATCATACAAATCGAATGACATTTCAATGATACAACGAGAACTAAATATAACAAATTGTTTTGAACGTATAGAAAATAGATACTAATATTTAAAATGTTCATATTAAAACAAAAAGTTATTTAACAACAAACTATTAATAATTATTAATTAATACATCTGCAGAACAAAAAGGGCTGCCCCGGGTGGATGATTAAAAGAGTTTTTAAAAATATAAGTGTTATTATGATGATGATGATGGTGATGATGTCGATGATAATGATGATGAGAATGAAAACAAAATAATGTTGATGTAAATATGTCTGACACATAAAAATAATAGTATACAAAAGTGATGAAATAAAGTGATGGATGTTTATAGAAATCTGGAATAATGAATATTTCCAGTAAAGCTTAAACAAGAGGCTATGCTCCCCTCTGTCACTGATGAATACAAATATATAATCTATGTTTAAAGTGGGACTGCACTACTTGTATTTACTTTCGCCCTCTCTATAGCCAACATTGCTTAAACGGTACCCGTTGGTCCCCATGATGCCCCTTTTCCCTATGTTAATCAAGAACTGATTTTATAACCACATGCCAGAGACCACACAGGGAAGTCAAATCCCTCCTGGCCAAACTAGTGAAGATAGGCTTTAAGTATTTAAACATTAGGACTTATCATATTTTATGGACACGACACAGCCTAGCCCTATCTGCCAACTAAGTCTGCACCATACCATAGAGGCAATACATCTACTAATCTATAAACCAGCTAGGATAAACGCATCTTCCGGTACTATTTGTTCGACCTTATTTATTTGATTGGGTGCCTGGGTTGCATGTCATGCTCTTGGCCTACAGACAAGAAAGATTGTGCGTGTTAGCGTGTGTGATCCCCTATTCAAAATGTAGTTATGCATGCAGATTACCAGTCTTATGAGAACGTTTTACCCAAAACAAAATTGAAAAAATTTGAAGATTCTACAAACAATCTTTCTCGCAGCCCAACGAATGTTCTTCTCTAAATTAAAAACATTGTACATGTATAATGGAACTGATTGTGTATAGAGTTTTTTTTTTTTGTTTTGTTATTCTTCATGCATTTATTATGCGCCGTCGATCTAGTAAACCATTCTGAGGTGTTAACGCATGGACCCTGGATTTTTAAACACAAAAGAGAGAGAAAAAGAGAGAGAGAGAGAAAGAGAGAAAAGACTGACTTTGCCTGGAAACCACACAAATCTATCTCTGATCCCCATTAGTCATTCCATGCTATACGGACTGGCACACATTTTATATCATGTCACAGTATCGTAAGTGAATAAGATATTTCATACTGCTGGGCTTGTAACAAGGGAAAAATAAGAAAGAAAAGCACGTTTGAAAACAACGTTCTGAAAGGAAACGTACCTTGATTGAAATCATTTGTAATGATCTTCACGCTGGTATGTTTTTTTAATTTAAAATAGATAGTAACCTAAGGAGTGGCGGCAGGTGCTTCGAAGCTCAAAAAACATGTTTGTCGAATTGATTCTTTAAAGTAGAATTAGGATGGAAAACTATTTGATGAGTAAACATGTCCAAATTTGGGTATTATTTTGTTCCAATTTGATACAAACATTCCTCGCTTACATAATATAAGAGAAAATTTAGCAGATATATTACTGAACTAAAAAATAGAAACAATATGTTGGCTTCTGTTTATGAAACTTTTACTTGATATTCAGGTCCACCATCCTTAACAAGATTTCATATATATATATATATATATATATATACATTTGTATCATAATGTAATTCAGTAATTAAGTGGAAACCCTAAAACGTAAATACCGAGCTACATTTATGCATTTAGCTAAGGTATATGCTTTACTTAAACATAAGGGGGCTTAAAACCGTTTAGATGATGTTGAATAGATTGGGAAAATCCTGAATTGTTTATCTAGGCATATATATCCTGTATATGGTGAAAAAACCCGGTACAAACTATTATAAATATGTGTACTTATTAATCAATTTGGTATTACATATATGTTCGATAATAATAATGATAATAATCTTGAATATAAAACGTTTTTCGTTGGGTAACCAGTGTAGTTTATTTAAAAGGGGAGTGACTTGATTGAATTTGATTTGAATTTATTTCCGTTAAAAAAAGGACACTAATCGAAATATTACACAATGTGTACACATACTATTAGAGATAAACAGCTGGATGGCACTATATAGCATCCACTGTTCCACCTAAGGCTCTTGAACGAGCAACCCCTTTTAACCTTGCTGCTGTGTTTTTAAATGTTTGAACTCTTCTTATTTTATCACTTTCCAAGGTACTACATCTACTAATCAATAAACCAACTAGAATAATTGCATATTCCTGTATTATTTGTTGTTGTTATTGTAGTTGTTTTCACGAGGTGACTGTACTTTGAGGACTTCTAAAGTTGTCGACCTTATCGGCTTGATTGAGTAGTTGGTTGCGTGTCATGCTCTTGTACTACAGTCGGGCAAAATGTTGCCTATTAGCGTGCATGAACCCCTATTTAAAAAAAATCGATTAAGGTCACTGCTTGGATAAGAACGTATGATAAAAAACAGAATTCGTCAATTGATATGGTTCTGAGCATCAAGAATGAGTTTTGGGAGTTTCCGAATTTACTCTAGTTCTCAAACAAAGAAACTTTGATAATAAGTTATTCATTCAAATCTCTGTTTGACTTAAATGAGTGCGTGACCATAAACTTTGAAAGCATTGATTGTGGGAAATATTCCTGGTGAGCTGCCTGGCCTGTGAATGCAAAAGTGTAACGAACCGGAATAACTAACTATAAATTTTGCTAAATTGTAAAACGAGCGAAGAAGATCATTTGTATGTGTGTTAGTATGCTTGCGTGTTGTAACAAGACATAATCGATATCCTCTAAATATACATATGTGTATATGTATGAGTGCGTGTGTGTGTGTGTGTGTGTGTGTGTAGGTGCGTATTGGTGAGTGTATATATCCGCTGTATACAGAAAATGTTGAATAAGGCAGACTAATGGAACATGGTTGCCACTATTGAGTGCCTTGCAAGCGAAACAGACACTCTTGAACAAACGACCATAACTCTCCAAATGCCGCCATGAAAACAAATTATATATCTGCAACTATTCTTAAATAAATAAATAAATATTTAAGTGCTTCCACCTTGGAAAAGACTATTTTCTGGAACCCCCTCCCATAAGCTTTAAAGGTACTATGTCTCATTTGCGACCCCAAAAAATGAAAAGTTAAATTCCAACTGCATTTGAAAGATGATACTAATTTAGAACTTCCTAAAAAAAAGGTGGGGCTTGAAAATGTCTTCAAGTGGGAAAATAACGACTATTAGTTGTCAAATCGACTTTAGGGCTATAGAGCCCAAAAGTATTGTACCGAATTGTCATACGTTTTATGCTGCGCAAGGATTCAATCACTTTAATCTTGGCCATCACAAGAAGTGGGTTATCGATGTAGACAAATGCTCATGTACCCTTTACAACTCTTTTCATGTATGTTATTACCAAAAAAGAAAAAAGCCAGTCAGTCACTCAATAGTGTCTGACAGTGAAGTCTAGCTAGTAAACGGGTTTCCTTGCATAATTTGAATATGAGGACACTGCTAACGTTTAAATGTCACAGATAGGACATACATGACATAATTCCTGCAAAGTTCTACAGAATTTGAGGTTGGCTGCAAAAGGGACATAGTACCTTTAACCATGGACCCTACTACAGATGAACTAATAATGAGAGTCTTTCTTTGGTCACATCATGACCACCGCCTCCTGAAAACGAGTATGTTGACGCGACAATGTTGATTATGTAATCACTCATCATCACAGACAAAAGAACCTTTTACATTTCTCCAGATTATTTCGATGGGCCAGGGCCCAGAGTGAAGTTTCAGGAAAAGTATCGTGACTTCAGACCAGTTAGAGGAGCAGTGAACCCCAAATTATGACAATTCATGTGATATTAGATTGATTATTAAAGAAGTGGACTCTGGTGGACATACATATAGATATGCCAAACTTTGAAAAAAATCATATTCTCTACTGTCCTATTACCTTCTACTCCTTTGAAATGGATAGGATAAGGTTAAAATGAAGTTTAAAATCATTGTGTTACAGCCAAATTTTCAAGTTTCTCTTGTAAACTACTTCTAATTTCCTTTTGAAATTTCATATACGTCAATATTTTATGTACTCCACAACTGCACATGCATTTCCGTGATTTTAGGCGGTTCAGTTTGTTGCATGGATATAGTATGGTACCGATCAGTGTCCACTTGTAGTAGTAGTAGTAGGTCCATGCTTTAACCTACATGTTTAGAAATTCAGCGCATTACCTACGAAATTACATAGCCCCTTCACTCATGAGTAGTTCTCTTTGTATTAGTTACAGTCTTATTTTTAGGGTATTTGTACCCAGGTAGTAAAGTAATCATGCACTTTTAAGAATGATATCAGTGGCATGATGGTCGCTTGTAAGGCGTACATCTCAGAGTAGCAACCATGATCCATTATATATATCCTCTCTGTAACCCTCTATTAAAAGATCAACATTTGAGTCTATTGTTCGACGTCTTTCCTCCCCACCCTCTCTCTCCCTCCCTCTCTTTCTCTCTCTCTCTCTCTATCTATCCCCTTCTCTCTCCATCTCTCTATCTCAATTGATATATGAATGATGAAGTTGATTTTGGAATACAATACCGGGAAAAAATACTGATTACAATAAGCTTATTTGCATTCATATCACCACAGGCATTCGAGTATGGCTACCCCTCTCAAACATGGCTAATACTATCCCAAATCTATCTTTCCAAATCTATTTACAAGATGCAAAAAGGACGAATTGTGTATTCAAGTAAATGTCTGATTTACAATCAATATATTATTACAAAATATATTAAACTACAACATTTTATCCAATCGTTGCCTTTCTATGATGTTTAAATGAAAAACAGCATCGTAGAGTCACATACCTACATAGTAGAAGATTATCTGAACAGTAGTCAATGTTTTACTTTAAATTCCTATCAAGTACATACCATATCCATGCAAAAGGTAAAAACTGTTCTAGTCTCAGTAATATGATATATAGGTATTAAACATAAGCAGTTTCGGTATTTAGCATATTATTACCCTCCTACATTTATTTTTTAACTTTTAGTCCATACATAACCTTTTGCAGAGCAAGTAGAAATGTTCAAGACTTTTTTAATCACTCTTTAAACGGAAATAACCCCCCCCCCCCCCCCCCCCCACCCGCTTATTCAGCGGCTGGCTGAGTCGTTGCGAAATATTTGGGACCAAATTTCAAATGTTAACCCCCCCCCCCCCCCCCCCCACCTTGAAAAAAATCCTTCGTACGCCACCGTTTACAACTGACAGCTGGGTATGAATAAGATTCTTCTTTTTTTTTTTATGTATATGGTCATTTTTTTTCCTGAGCGTTACCTATTTAAAGATAAGCATAATATGTCTTTCATTATTGGTATCCTTACATGGAACGTTGGTGACGTGCTTAAAGTGCCCATGCCATCTAATTACAAGTTTATTCCTGTTGGTATGTAGTCCTGCATACATCTAATATTTTGATATGTAAACTTCTGAATGTGTTTCATATATTTGGAATATTTTTTGAAATATTTTTTTTCCAAACTTGCTAGGCTCCACCCTAAAAATCCTCCAGATCTCATTCCCCTTGTGACATCATGGTCAGTTATCAATGAGCTAACTAGGGAAAGTGGTATGTAATTTTGCCGAAGTTTACCACCTGTAATACAACAAACAATAGCAACATATAAGTTGCTATGAGTTTTATTGTGTGCGTGTAGGTGTGTTTGCTGTGCGTATTGAAAAGAATATTGCAGAGAGGGCAGGTAAATCAGCCTTACATTTACAGATGTGGGAACAAGTGAAGTTTTAATGAACTTTTAACACTGGGTTATTGTAGCCTCGTGTTAATTATTTATTCAATTTTGTTTATAGATTATTTATAGTATTCTGTCGCTCCAATTCTGAGAAGGCTAGAAACAGTGAGTGTTATGTGTGTGTAAAATCTCCTTGTTGGAAGTGTGATCGGGTGGTGTTTGTGTGTGTGTGTGTCGTGTGTCGCATGGTGGGGGTAGTATTGTTTATGGTTGGATGGGGTTATTTGTTTTATGTTACAACTGATTTCATTTTTTCTCCATCAATCGTATAATCTATGTATTGAGAATCATGTCAAGATGAAAAAGTATTGCTGAGTGAATATAAACGCTGTAAAAATATAATAGATATACATTGTATATTTATAAATATATAAGTATTGAATAAGGCAGACTAGTGGAACATGATTGCTACTCTTGAGTTCCACGCCTTACAAGCGATCATCAGGAAACCGAGAACTAGACACTCCTGAACAAAAGATCAGAACTCATCTCAAAATGCCGCCATGAAAACAAATTATATTTCTGCAACTTCAAAAGAGACTATACCTAAACAAAAATGAATAAATAATTATGTACTAGCACCTTGGAAGCGACTATTTTGTGATACCCCCCCCCCCCCCATAGGCTTTGACCTACAAATCCAGCGCAGTGTACCTACGCAATAGGCTTTTTCCGTAATGTAACACAATGAAATGCATAAGTCTTTGTGAAGTGAATGAAAAAATTTGTATTTCAGTAATCAGAATGCAAACTGCATATATTAAAGGGATTGGGTAACTTTGTCTTAGATTCTGAAACAAAATCCTAAATTTAGCTCATGCTGCAATGATAATTATTAACCTTTAGATCAGTCAGGAACCCCATGATTTTTACAAGTCGATCGCCTGTTTGATTATCAAGATATTTATGATTGGAAATCGAAATCAAATGTTGCGTTTTCCTAACGGTTCTCATAACACTATAGTCTAGTGGGGGAAACGAGTATGGTAAAAACCTGTCACTCAAAGATGTTTTAATTACTTGAGGCACTTCTTGATCATTTTGAAGCGCAATTTCTTATTTAGGGCTTCAATATTGCACCATAACACAGACACTGATAACACGTCAGGCCGTGCATCTCAGATTTAACATTGTTAAACGATGCCTTTAAGTGTTGCTAGGTAAGTGAAGCCATAATGTTTGCCCTACCTGGCAACCGTGAATAAATGTATGCAGTTCGGATTCTGTCTATTATCAGGTGAATGAAATACTTCGTTTTGAGGTACTTCACAAAGACTTATGCATTAAAATGTGGTTACATTACGAAAATGGCCTATTACATTAGCCCCTTCACCCACGAGTAATTCTCATTGTATTAGTTAAAGTCTGTTTAGTGTTTTTGTACCCAGGTAGTAAAGTAATCATGTACTTTTAAGAATGATATCAGTTGATGATGATCGCTTGTAAGGCATGAAACTGAGAGTGGCAACCATGTTCCATTATATATATTATACAAATATACGGGGCTGTGAGAAAGAATAGTGGAAATTATTTATCTGAGGAGGGACTGGCAAAGTACTATTTTTTCCAAGGGGCAAAGCCCCGAGGAAGAAATAGTCATTATATACCTCACTTAAGTAATCCAGCCATCTGATTGGTCGAAATTGCATTCATAAACTTCAACTGTTCCTGTAAAATTCCCGGTAACCATGCTTAAAACATTTAATATTTTTAATAACCATGGTTATTAAAAAAATAGGTCAGTCTCCATGGTTACCCCATAGGTTTACATGTTAAAAAATGGTTTGAGCGATGGAGGATACCGTATGTGTGCGAATAATTGGTCGGTAATTTCAATACAATTGAATCTCGATCGATCTTACCGACAATTTTATCTTGCATTGTTGACATGAAGACGAAAATAAACTTCCAAAAACAAAAAAACAACATCTGCCGATAGATCTTGATCTAAGTTCGTGCCAATATGCATTGCAAAAGTAAAAGAAGAGTCCGTAAATGGAGCTTTTGCGAAGCATTCATCACACGCGAAGCCGGTTTCAATCCATTTTAATGTATATATCGTACAAAACTGCCATGCAGATTAATAGCGCGCCATGGCCGAGAGGTCTGAGGCGCTGACTTTAGATACATCACCTTTTGTACGCAAGAGTTCGAATCTCATCTTCGACCAAAAAAAAAAAGTATTTTTTATTTTTTATTTTTTAGTCTATTTTTTTTTCGGCATATAAAAGTATTAATGACTGCTTTGAGAGAAATAGTTGTTTTTATACGCTCTCGGGAAGGTTACAATTGGGCTATTCCCCTTGGCACGCCTCGGGTAATAGCACAATTCTAACCTTCCCTTGAGCGTATAAAAACAACTATTTCTCTCAAAGCAGTCATTAATACTATAAAAATACATTAAACTACAACATTTTATACCATCATTGCCTTTCTATGATAACTCAATGAAAAACAGCATTGTAGGGTAATAAACCTACATGAGTATCTTTACATGGTATATTGGAGAGGTGCTTAAAGATCAAACTTCCCTTTTTTATTATTAAAAAGGCTTTGCAAGTGATTTTTAACCACTGTTACACAATGGCATGATTACATTAAAAGTTGGTCGTTGGCAGACACACAAAAGATAATTCCCCATCCCCATTTGTCATAGTAGGAGACCAGCGTGTAGGTCCCGTGACCAATCTCTGGTCTCTAATATGTTTTCTGGCATATAAAATTCAACAAAGCAACTTTTAAATCAAAAGTGGTTGCCATAATCTTGAAATTTCCCCAAAACCCATGGATAAGAAGTTGTTAAATGTTTGTCAACGAAACGGCAGCCATTTTGAATGTTCATGGTCAAGGTAAGCAATTCTACTTTTGAAAGTTGTATAGTTGAATATGCCATGACAAAACCATATTATTAGACACTAAAATCATTAGAATCGGACAATGTTAACCGTGTTGGTGAATTTGACCACCAGTGTTAAGTGCATTGACCTTCTTGACCAAAGCGCCCTCATTTAAGGTCGGAGGTAAAAAAAAAACCTATACATTTTTGGAATCCTCACGACCAGACGAGTAATTTGATATGCAGTTTGATAAAGTTAACTGTGTTGGTGAATTTGACCACCAGTCAAAAGTGCGTTGACCTTTCAACGTTTTTTACCATAGCGCCCTCATTTAAGGTCGGAGGTGTAGCAAACTATACATTTTTGGAATCCTCATGACCAGACAAGTAATTTGATATACATTTCGACACGATTTGAATATATGTGAATTTTTACCCTGTATGACCTTTGTTGACCCCTCACAAAAATGCCCGGGATTTTCAAGGGGGCAGCCCAAGTCAAAATTGCTCGGTATTCATCAGGGAACACAAAAACACTTTCAAACCTTTGTTCCCAGAGATTGGTCACGGGACCTACAGGCTGGTCCCCTACTATCATACATTCAAGAACATTTTCTACAAAATACGGCCCCTTAAAAGCAGGTACAAAATTGATTCAGCCGAGAATGTAAGTTCGAAACTGGGTCACGTGTTTTTAACAGTCGGTCCCCAGACGTAAATAATCATATCCGATTGATCCTTTTTTTATAAAGCAAATTTGTTTTATTTCTCCAAATGTGTAATACAAACCATAACACACAATAAAATAAAATAAATGTGTTCAATAATGATTGCTTTTACATAAATATAATTAAACAAAGACTTATTTGCAGTATATATCTCAGCAACAAAGTAAACTTAAAAGTACCTAAACATAATATATATGTCAATTGTCGACCAGTTTCAAACCTACCGTTTTTGTTCAAAATTCTTGAAAGGGTTGTGTTTTCTCGTCTTTCGGATTATTTTCTGGACAATAATTTGTTCGACCCTTTCCAGTCAGGTTACAGAACCCATCATAGTGTGGAAACACTGCTTGTGAATGTGTCCAACTATATCCTGCAAGGGATGGATAGGGGTAACTCCACTGCTCTCCTGCTGCTAGACTTGTCCTCCGCCTTCGACACCGTTAATCACACTATCCTTTTGAACACACTTAGTTCACTTGGTGTCAAGGGTGAGGCATACAAATGGTTCGAGTCTTATCTGTCATACCACTCTCAGATCGTTTGTATTAATGGTTGCAAATCAGTTGCTTTTCCTCTCTCTTGTGGAGTACCACAAGGTTCTGTGGGCGGGCCCACTCTTTTCTCAATTTATTTAATTGGATTGCGACAAGTTTTGTTACAACATGGCATAGATTATCATATTTATGCAGACGATATTCAACTTATGATTTCCTTCAATTCAGATCAAGCCGCTGCAGAACGAGCCGTTCATCGCCTTGAATCTTGCATGGCTGACGTTCTTGATTGGTTGCTCGCACATTCCTTGAAATTAAATTTAGACAAATGTGAATTCCTTATATTTGGTTCCAAAGTACAGCTTAGTAAAGTTAATATCAATTGCATTTCATTTTCTGGCCACATAATTCACTTGTCACAAACGTGTCGCAATCTCGGTGTTATGTTTGACTCACATATGACAATGTCTAACCAAGTTCTTAATATTTGTAGATCTGTAAGGTACCACTTGCGTAATATCGGTTTTATTCGTAAATATTTGTCCAAGTCTGCCACCGAAAAATTAGTTCATGCTCTGATTTCCTCCCGTCTTGATTTTGCCAATGCCCTCCTAATCAATCTACCCCAGAATCTAGTGTCCAAGCTTCAGAAGCTTCAAAACGCTGCAGCTCGTATTGTTTCTCTGACCACCAAGCGTACCCACATTGCCCCAGTTTTACAGTCGCTACACTGGCTCCCAGTAAAAGATCGCATTGTTTTCAAAATTTTGTTGCTCACCTTTCATTGCGTTCACGGCTCTGCTCCTCAATACCTTATCTCTCTAATCCAAAACTACACTCCTGCAAGACCTCTACGCTCATCCACTTCCAATTTTCTTGTAACCCCCAAAATTACCAAAACGTGGGGGGAAAGATCTTTTGCATACTCTAGTCCTAAATTATGGAATGGCCTTCCTGAAGACATCAAAAAATGTTTATCCTCTGATTCTTTCAAAACTCATCTCAAAACATTTCTTTTCAAGTCTTGATCTTTTTTCCTGTTTACACGCGCCTTGAGCACTCCACAGAGTGGATTTGGCGCGATATAAGTTACATTATTATTATTATTATTAATTGTAAATTGTATTCAATACATAAAAACAAAACTTAAACGAATCTGGAAGTAATTTTACTGGAACAATGCCTGCTCCTCCCTTCCCCCTCTCTCACACAAACACTCTACCCACCCACCCACACACATACTCTCCCACCCACCCATCCCCGCCCACACACACATACTACTCACTCAGTGGATGTCTGCTAACATTCTCAACTTAAGAAAAATATACTATTAAAATAAGTAAGTTATCCAGGCCGCAAAATAGAGTTAAACTTTTAAATGGCTCACGGTGGAGAAGAAAATAAATCTTAAGTAATCTTTAAGAAATGTGATTTTTTTTGTTTTTATATCAATCTGCAAAAGTTTCAGTATTCACATAAACTCTGAAAATTATCACTTTTTGTGGGAAATTCGAATCTACCATACCTCCTCAATGTTAACATGAAATAATACCAGCTGGGAGAGTATCCACTCAGTACAGCGTACAGTGGAGTACAAAATGAATATAAGTGGTTGACTGAGCAACGGTGTGTTTTAAAAGTGTTTGCAAAACCGCCTTGTTCTCATGTTGGGCTTTAAGAGAAGGTTGAGTTCTGGGGGGAGGTGAAAACAAATCTGTGAGCGTTATTATGCAAGTGTGAGAGAACATTTGAGAAGAAATGTTTCCTTGAAAAGCATGACTATTCAAATGCATTCATATTGTAAATATGACAAGTAACAGCTTAAAAATGAGGCAAGTTTTATGCCACGTGTCTGTGTAGTCCCATATACATCTTCATGTTCACAGTACTTGTTACTTTGCCAAGACTGGGCCAAATTTCTTATCAATTTGTTGACTCCAGAACCTTTGAGTTTACACCAATAGTAATATGCTATATGATCAACATTTCCTGATCTATTCCACATCGTTTCTTTCACAATGCAATTGCATGACCAACACCCAACTTTATATTTAAGGAACCAGTGTGGGTCAGGCGATATGCATGTGCTTCTTTGGTCTTAAATCCTTTTAAATGTTCAATTATGCATCGTGCTTCAGTGCTTCATTGTTTATAATGTTGCAATGTATCTACGCTTTCCCAGAGCCTCGTTTCAATCCACAGGATAACTTTTAATTATGTTTCACAGCCTACTAACTTCTTGTCTCTTGATATCTAAATTCTCTCTTAATAATAATAATAATAATATGGATATTTATATAGCGCCGGTATCCGCCAGGCTCTGACGCTCATGCGCGCTGTACATACATGTATTACTATCACAAAAATATAACTTTCTTAACTAAAATAAAGTAAACTAAAACAACACAAATTATTACACTACATTGACATGATTAAATAGCACTGTTTAGAAAGAGATGGGTTTTTAGAGCAACTTTGAAGTCATGAAGGGCAGTTAAATTACGAATACCAAGTGGCAGCTTATTCCAAAGGGACGGACCCTTTTACATGCGTATGGACATTACGGTGTTTATCTCGAATAGGGAATGAAAGCCTAAAGCTTTCTTAACCCAAGTGCAAGAAAGCACATGTATGTTGATAAACATCAAAGAAATCGACAGCAGACTTTCATTTAACAAAAACATCCAAAATAAACTGTATCCATTGTGTATCACTCAAGTCAAGAAGAAGGTAACCTTAAACAAGGGATGCAAATGAAGTCAAGATTGTAATCAACATAACTAATAGAATATCATAGACTTTGCTTGTAATTTCATTAAATGTGTGTTTTGATATTAACACATTTTGTATCACATGCCCGCAAGTCCATGTAAATAATTGAGCAATTTTTGGGGAATGAGATAACACACACATCTTAGTACAAAAGGATTTTAACAATACTTTAGAAAAAGCCTGCTGTTCATGGCGGAATACGAATACGGTATCATTAGAAAGGGCATAATTTACTTTTCAAAAAAATATGAATCAGGGTCACACAGTGTATACTTTTTATAGGCACTTTATACCCTATGAACATGACATTAAACAAAATATATCAAATTTTGTTATATCTTTACTTGGGCCTGATACTATTATTGTTGGTAGGTATGATCATAGGCTATGTATGTACATTCAGACTTTGTGAAATAGATAATGGAATAAAACCAACAAAAATATGTATAGTACAAGCAGTAGATGGAGAGACATAGGGATGAGAGGGGAGAGAGAGAGAGAGAGGGGTGAGAGAGGGAGAGGGAGAGAGAGGGAAAAGGAAAGAATACTAAAGCAACACTCAAGGCTTGTTTAGATATATGTAGAAGTCCTCTGCAAAGAAAAAAGCTGCTGCGTAATTACTGAGCTAATTTATGCTATATAGATCTATAACAAAAATGAGAAGCGTAGTACACTTTAAGTCGTCTTAAGACTTTATTTATAGTTTTCATCATACCTAAACAAGGCCCAGATTGTAAAAGTGTAATCTTATTGTAAGGGCAAAATTAAGACCAGCTTCAAACAGTTGCGCCTCAAAAGTATTCATAGTTTCTTTTTTACACGAAACATCTTCAATAACTGACTAAGCTCATCCATTACTTTATACAGAGCTATTCAACTATTTTAAACTTCATTAACTTAATTTATCATACAGAGCCTTAAATAATATTAGATTTGTCACAGCACTTCCTATATACACCTCGCATAAACAGATAATGATTGCAATTATAAGAAATGACAATGATTGTGGTTCAACCTTAAATATGTCTCTTACATGAGTTATAAAAATGAGAAGGTTAAGTTCTGGAAACGATGGCATATTATTTAGAAGCTTTTTCATTCTTATTGTGAAGGAATATCATAGAAAAATAATGGATGTCGATTTTGAGCTTTAGAAGATGACTATGAATTTAAAAATAGTTATTCAAAATGTCTATTGAGCAGGAGCAACACAATAACAGAGCTATGTCATAACCAACTGAGCACAATGAACAGTTACTCGTTATCGAAACAGCCACCCTGTATAAAGAAGACTTTAGTGATTGTAATCATTTTGGAATTAGTCTGATTTTCAGACCGTTGTACCGAGTTGTCGTACGTTTTGTGCTGAGCAAAGATTCAATTAATTTAATTTTGGCCACTACATGAAGTGATTAATTGATGTAGACAAATGATAATGCACCTTTACAGGTCATTATTACCAAATAAAAATAATAATAAGTTAGTCACTCAATAGTGTCTGACAGTGGAGTCTAGAAAGTAAACAGGTTTTCTTGCATAATTTAAATAATATGACACTGCTAACGTTTAAATGTCAAATATAAGACGTGACGCATTCATGATTCGTGCAAAATGAATCTACATATTTTGATGTTGGCTGCAAATGGGACATACCTTTAGAGGTTGTATGCATTTATTGTACGAAGCCATCGAGCTATTAAAGTACGAGGTGCATAAACAGACTAAACAAAAGGAGATAGTTTGAAGAGGTAATTCCATTCACCTGAAACCTAGAATTGAGTGAACTCTCAGCACCAACTATTTTCTGTAACCAGAACATAACCTTCTACAGGTGGGTGAAGAGTACGAGGTAACATCTCTCCAGAAACTACATTGTTTATTCAGAGCCAGAGCCAAAGTACAAGTATACAGGTCAACGCTACAAACAGATATTTCATCTCAAGAATAGAGAAGTTCACCAACCCTGATATTTATGTGTACCAATCACCTGATATAATAGTTTGTGTATAGCTATAACAAACACACACACACACACACACACACTTTGCTTGGCACTATATACATGTGGTTTAACAGTTAAGAAGTGTATATAGAAAATAACGGACCATAATAAAATGACTGCCCTAGTCCGACATGAGTTCATTGCCCTATGAGAGTGTTTATGCATACATCAACCATTCTACTCTATCTGTTCCATTACTTTTGGAGGCCATTGGGGGTGACAATGAAATGGACCTTGGGACACAGCTAGGTTCTTCATAACTTCCTGTCTTCAGCTGATCTATTAAGCTGCTGAAATGGCATGCCCATCCACTGCTTGACGTTTTACACTATGAAATGACTGACAAAGAAAGCGGACAAAATATACAGTTCCTCAGGTAGACAAAGGAACATCCCTTCACTGCTATTATGTAAACATGTGTAGAACAGGTGTCACATGCATATTCACCTTTTTACATAATAGCAGTGAAGGGATGTTCCTTTGTCTACCTGAGGAACTGTATATTTTGTCCGCTTTCTTTGTCTGTCATGTTCATAGTGTTAGTCCGTGTGCTCTCTGATCTGCACCTCTTTCTTCTCCCATCACTTCCTCCTTGCAAGATGTCAAACTCTTCTTCCATCCACTCCAATGCCTAAACTACTGCAGCTGTCTATTTCTCATTATATTATATACACTTGAAATATTGTATCAAGCCATATTATGTTCATGAAAATGTATGATGAAAAAAAAAGAAAAAAGATGCAGAAACCAATAAATCAAATCAAATCAAATCAAATTATTGTAATATGGTGATCATGTTACCCTATATAACTCTCAATTATATTTCCCACTTCATTCTTGAAGTTACGCAAAAAATGTAGTGGGTATACAGAAGCCTTATTATACAATTCATCTCAAAAGCATGTATTCGCTTTATATCCATCTCTGTATTCAGTCTATGTTCCCCAGCCACGTAGACAGATTAGTGATACCAGTTCTCTCATCAAGCTCAATCTACATGGCAATTTCATACTCAACAAATCTTACTACTGTTTACTGCTCACTGGAAGTGTATTTAAACTACAGCATCTCTTTGTAGAAGTAACATGTGAAGCAAATAATTGTAATATTGTATAGCAACATGAAACCTCCTACATCAAGAACAAAACATGTTTTTTATTTAGAGATACGTACACTTTAAATTGATTTTGATGAATTGATTGTATCTTACTCCTAAGAAAAAGCAAGTATATGCTTGTAAGTGAGATACTAGGGGTCAGCTGCTTGAAGTCCTCTCCAACGGACTCAGGACTGATGACTTTCCAAAAGGAAAAGGCACATGAAGTTGGTGTTCTAAAATCAGTGTACCAGTTTGAAAAACATTTTTTTTTTATTGCGCGAGCTCTTTTATGATATGGTGTTTTAGAGGTATCATTTTTGACATTTTTCTTATGTATTTTAAAAGTGGGTTTTTTTCCAGTTTACAAGAGCACTTTTTGAGTTTTCGACAGCTAAATCGCTCACCGCTCCCATGTATTAGATACGAATAAACAAAGTACTACACAAAAAAGGAAAACAATGGAGTATAACATATCTAACAGCTCGACAAAATAAGGCAACATGGGGTTTGCTTGTATTCTACATGTAGATTGTATCATTATTTATTACAATTCAAATTTTAAGTAAAACTTGAAAGATCTTGATATTAAAGTGAACAGAACAAATCACATAATTTTGGTCAATGACATATTTCTCATATAAATTCATTTTCCATATTACTCTCAAGTATTAAATGTGATTGCAAATAACATCAAATGTATTTAAGTACTTTGTTCTTAACACGCAGATCCAAGTATGTTTAGTTAACAAAGTAGATCAAACACCATCAATAATTGGTTTACGATAAAATTAAAGTCGACATGATGACAGAGTCGTAGAGATAAACCACGTTTGCTTTATTTCAAAATTCTATTCCTATTAATTTCTCTACGATGGACCATCTTTCCCCTCCACCCCTCATTCCAATATATTTATATATAAAATGAAGTTTTCCAAAAGTTGTAGCATAAGAGATGATTATTTGATTTTGATTTGTTCTTTAAATTTCTTTAGAAAAGGAGTTTGTTATTGTTGTTATTACTTATAATGAGTTTTCATAAAAGAGAACACAAGCAAAACAAATGGAACTTACTTTGTTTGTTGATAAATGAAAAAGATTGGCCCACTCAATTTGTGTCTATTGTATTGTGGGGAGATAGTGACGGTTCTTCTCAGCTAATGAATACAATTTTTTCTCCAAATCTATATAATTTCTTCAAAATAAAAGAGTTCAAAGCAATATCTCTCTTTTGAATTTGAATTTGAATTGAACTTAATTTCTTGTGCAAATCATACAAATCGAATGACATTTCAATGATACAACGAGAACTAAATATAACAAATTGTTTTGAACCTATAGAAAATAAATACTAATATGTAAAATGTTCATATTAAAACAAAAAGTTATTCAACAACAAACTATCAATAATTATTAATTAATACATCTGCAGAACAAAAAGGGCTGCCCCGGGTGGATGATTAAAAAAGAGTTTTTTTAAATATAAGTGTTATTATGATGGTGATGATGGTGATGATGTCGATGATAATGATGATGAGAATGAAAACAAAATAATGTTGATGTAAATATGTCTGACACATAAAAATAATAGTAAACAGGAGTGATGAAATAAAGTGATGGATGTTTATAGAAATCTGGAAATAATGAATATTTCCAGTAAAGCTTAAACAAGGGGCTATGCTCCCCTCTGTCACTGATGTATACAAACTTATAATCCATATTTAAAGTGGGACTGCACTACTTGTATTTACTTTCGCCCTCTGTATAGCCAAAATTGCTTAAACGGTACCCGTTGGTCCACATGATGCCCTTTTTCTTATGTTAATCAAGAGCTGATTTTGTGAGATAACACACAGGGAAGTCAAATCCCTCCCGGCCAAACTAGTGCAGATAGGCTTTAAGTATTTAAGCATTAGGACTGATTAGAATGTTATGAACACAACACAGCCTAGCCCTACAATTTGATATAATCTGGCAACTAAGTCTGCACCATAGAGGCAATACATCTACTAATCAATAAACCAGCTACAATAAACGCATCTTCCGGTACTATTTGTTGTTGGTGGTGTTGAAGTTGTATTCACTAAGTGATTGTACTTAGAGGTCTTCTAAAGTATTCGACCTTATCGATTTGATTGGGTGCCTGGGTTGCATGTCATGCTCTTCCTCTTGGCCTAGAGCCAAGACAGATTGTTAGCGTGTGTGATCCCCTATTCGAAATGTAGTTAAGCATGCACATTACCGGTCTTATGAAAACGTTTTACCCAAAATAGAATTCGTCTATTGAAATGGTTGAATGCATCAGGAATGATGTTGGGAGTTCCATATTTACTCCAGTTCTCGAACAAAGAGTAATTCATTTACTTGAATGAGTGTGTGATCATAATCTGTAATATAGAATATTGTTGGTAATATAAATTCCTGGCGGTCTGGCCTGTGAATGCAAACGTTTAACGAGCCCGAATAACTAAGAATCAACTTTGCGCAACGAGAAAACGGGAGAATCAAAGGGAAATTCCCCTTTGAAATTATATTACTTGTATGAAAAAAATGCAGAAATGTGAAAGAAAATGGGCAATGAAAAGTCAATATTTGACCCATCATACACTAACCTAAAATATAATCATTGCAAATATGTATGAAACAAATCTATTCCGTGATCAATAACTAAGAAAATGGCAGTTATTACAAAAATTGAACATAATACATTGGAGAGGAGCTCGCATGAAATGTCAAAATGTTGCCAATTTGTGTGTCACTAATTACAACTTCAAGAAATTACATTTTTCATTTTTATACGGGTATTGCTCGAGCTTTCACTGACCTGTTCCTCCCGCTTTTCTGCTCCTACTGAAACCAACTTAGTTTCAGTGAAGGATTCCCCTTTAAAGAATTGAAGTTAATGGGACAACATCATTTTGTGTATGTTTCGAAACAACAACAACGACGACAACGAATGTAAATCGAATAACGAAATGGCATACATGTTTATTTTAAATTCGATTTTATTTGTGTGTGTGTGTATTTTTAATCTAAAAGAAGATCTGATTCGAGAGACTGGGTAGCTCGGTGGGGCTGAAAATAGGAGAAAGCTTAACGTTTAAACCATCATTTTAAAAATTGCGATAGTTCAAAATATATTATAATTTCCTGTTTATGTAAGGGTGAGCGTTAGGGGTGTATCAACCCTACGCCTCATTTCACATAGGGAGAATTTTTAGGATACTAGAAAAACATATATATATTCATTGAAGTGTTTTCATGTAGATGTAGACTAACATGTAGTGTGAACGGGAGGCGAGACACTTCCCCCAAAAGGGTGTTTTGGAAATACATGTACTTCAATACATTCTATACATTTGATGCATTGATGCCATGTGCGTGTGTGTGTGTGTGTGTGTGTTTGTTTTCTGGTGCATGTGTGGGGTTGTGTTTTGATTGGAGTGTCGTTGGAAGGGAAGGTTTTTTTGTGGTTCTTCTTCTTCTTAGTTTGTAGTATGTAAGCGATATGGGTTAACTCATGAACCCTGAATTTTTAAACACAAGAGAGAAAGAGAGAGAGAGAGAGAGAAAGAAAGAGAGAGAGAGAGATAGAAAGAGAGAAAAGACTGACTTTGCCTGTTAACCACACAAATATATGTCCGATCCCCATTAGTCATTCCATGCTATACGGACTGGTACACTCTTTATATCTTGTCACAGTGTCGTAAGTGAGTAAGATATTTCATACAGCTTGGCTTGTAACAAGGGAAAAAGAAGAAAGAAAAGCACGTTTGAAAGGAACGTTCTGAAAGGAAACGTACCTTGATTGAAATCATTTGTAATGATGTTCACGCTGGAAGGTTTTACAACTAAACAAATCCTTTAATGATCACTAATAGTAACCTAAGGAGTGTGGGTGCTTTAAAGGTCTAAAACATGTTTGTTGAATAGATTATTTAGAGTAGAATTACGATTGAAAACTGTGTATAAAGCACATACAAATTTGGGTATTTTTCGTTTCGCTTTGATACAAACAATGCTTGCCTCAAGAATATACGAGCATATTCAGACAGACATATAACTGAAGTGAAAAATGGAAACAATATTTTGGCTTCTGTTTATGACACTTTACCTGATATTCAGGTTCCTCATTCTTAACTAGATTACACATATCCATATGTATCCCAATGTAATTCAGGAAATAAGTGAAAACCCTCAAAGGTAAAGACCGAACAACATTCATGCATTTACCAATGGTATGCTTTACGTGAACCCAAGAGGGTTTGTAACGGTTAAACTGATGTTGGATAGATTGAGCAAACCTGAATTTTTACAGACAATTGCCTTTTACATGGTGCGTGGACCGTGACAGAGACTATTATGCGACACAGTTCCCAAACTAAATCATCTCACCAAAAACTTTCGCTCGTTAAAGGTGTGATGGTTTTACTTTTTTTGGAAACAAGTCTTATATGGTTGGAAAGATTAAATTACATCGACATTTGTTTTCTCAAACTAAAAATTAGAAGAGGGCAGTATGCCAAATTGTGACATGGTAATGTAGTATAGTTACAGACCTCCACTCATACAAGGCACTGGTTTTTTTTAACTATGACCAAATAGCTCAATGGCCCTTTGAGAGCCTGAAACTTTTCAAAGATAAAGAATTAGAAATCAATTACCAAAAAAAGGAAGGTTTTACAACTAAACAAATCCTTTAATGATCACTAATAGTAACCTAAGGAGTGTGGGTGCTTTAAAGGTCTAAAACATGTTTGTTGAATAGATTATTTAGAGTAGAATTACGATTGAAAACTGTGTATAAAGCACATACAAATTTGGGTATTTTTCGTTTCGCTTTGATACAAACAATGCTTGCCTCAAGAATATACGAGCATATTCAGACAGACATATAACTGAAGTGAAAAATGGAAACAATATTTTGGCTTCTGTTTATGACACTTTACCTGATATTCAGGTTCCTCATTCTTAACTAGATTACACATATCCATATGTATCCCAATGTAATTCAGGAAATAAGTGAAATTTGTGATAGTTTTACTTTTTTTGGGGGAAACGAGTCTTATATGGTTGGAAAGATTAAATTACATCGACATTTGTTTTCTCAAACTAAAAATTAGAAGAGGGCAGTATGCCAAATTGTGACATGGTAATGTAGTATAGTTACAGACCTCCACTCATACAAGCCCCTCATAATTATTATAATAACATCTAGGAGTTAAAAAATGCACCATGCCATTCTATAGAATGTTAATATGTTAATGTGTTAATTTATGTAAGACAAATCTTTATTCATATTGCTTCATTTATATTGAACTAATTTATTTGCAAAGAACACATACATGACAAATTCATAATTCCTGCAAAGTTCTACAGAATTTAATATAGGCTGCACACCGCGCCGCGCCGCTCTGCGCGATTTCGACATCAGCTGACGGAAACTTTCATAACCATGTATCTCTCCAAATCATCCCATTATTTTGCTACCCTACCTTCGTCTCCTCAAGTTGTCATCTTGCTCCATCGGCGTTCATCTTTCACGGTAAAAAGGAAAATCATGTACAGATATTATATACAAATTATAACTGCACTCATGTTGACCATTTAGATCTTCTGAACAAGGATTCATGATCACATGGGGACAGTGTTAGATGATCAAGGTTTTACATCAACTCTCCACCACCCCTCCTCCCCCCCCCCCCAATACAAAAGCCCGACAGCCCCTTCAGAGTTGTTCCTGACATATTTGTAAATCTATTGATTTTGGAAGCTTTGTTTCCAAACTTTGCCTGACATCCCCACATTATTACAGATATTCCAATGACACCACTTTACTGTGTCCACCTTGGTCCATCCAAGAAATAAATCTTTCCCGTACATTCTATTTAAAAGTGTTTAATATCCTCTTCAAAACAATTCAAAAATTATCTCCATTATTCTATAATTGTACTCATATACCTGATATATCTTTTCGTTGTGTACATATACTGTGAAATGATGCCATCATGTTTACATGGATACTTGTCAATTTGTGTGTGAAATTTAGGTGTCCATATCATTTTGTATTGTTTAACATTTGCCACAATGTCTACAATAAGTTCCATGAGTTGGGTTCTTCTGTTCAAGTTTATCTGAGGGAAAGATATTTAAATGACAAATGCAATTATCTTTCACATAATTTCCCCTTCATCTTTATCAACTGTTTTTTATATTTTAGCATTCAATAGAAACAAATTGGTCCCTGCCTTGAAAACTAGATTTTTAACGTTTTTCAATCATTGTCTTATTTCTGTTTCACACTCCATTTTTAAATACAGTTCACCGACAACTAAATTAACAAAGAGACAGCGCTCTTTTTTAAAAACTGCCCCCATGAAATATTTCCTTTACATTGTGCTCAGCTTTGTAAAGCTACATTAGCCCATCACAGTTCTACATAATGCAAATGAGAACGGACATGACTGACTTAATGTGTCAATAACCATCGTATAGATGAATGACCATAACCTTGTTTCTTTCAGTACAACTCAATACCTCGTCCTCTTTGTCATGTCACGAACACATGTTTTATGAAGTTACATCAATGATTACATTTGGAACAGGAAGATGGGGCAACTTTCTCGAAACACTTCTGAGCTATGGAATATAATTATGAATTAAAAAAAAGTTATTTAAAATGTCTATTGAGCAGGAGAAACACAATAACAGAGCTATTTCATAACCCACTGAACACAATTGACAGTTATTCTTTATCGAAACAGCCACCATGTATAAAGTAGTCTTTAGTGATGATAATCATTTTAGAAATAGTCTGATTTTCAGACCATTGTACCTTATTGTCGTACGATTTGTGCTGAGCAAAGATTCAAATAGTTTAATTTTGGCCACTAGATGAAGTGTTTTATTGATGTAGACAAATGATAATGTACCGTTGCAGCTCATTATATGTATGTTATTACCAAAGAAAAATAATAAGTCATTCACTCACTCAATAGTATCTGACAGTGGAGTCTAGAAAGTAAACAGGTTTCCTTGCATAATTTGAATAATAGGACACTGCTAACGTTTAAATGTCACATATAAGACGTGACAAATTCATGATTCCTGCAAAGTGAATCTACAGAGTTTGATGTTGGCTGCAAATGGGATATAGTACCTTTAGAAGTTGTATGCATTTATTGTACGAAGCCATCGAGCTATTAAAGTACAAATGTGCATAAACAGACTAAACAAAAGGAGATAGTTTGAAGAGGTAATTCCATTCACGTCAACCTAGAACTCTCAGCACCAACTATTTCCTATAACCAGAACATAGCCTTCTACAGGTGGGTGAAGAATACGAAGTAACATCTCTCCAGAAACTGCATTGCTTATTCAGAGCCAGAAGGGCATAAACTCTGTGCAAAAGTATAGAAGTCAACGCCTTTCTGGCTACATACAGATATTTCATCTCAAGAATAGAGAAGTTCACCAACCCTGATATTAAAGACTTTTAGATTCGCACGAAGACAATAGGTCTATGCTACGATCGACGTCCTTTTAAAGCACTGCCGTGAATGGAAGTACCACGTATCAGTCCACGCAAATCTAAAAGTCCATATTAATGTGTACCAATACCTGATATAATAGTTTGTGTATAGCTATTAAAAACACACACACACACACACACACACACACACCCAGCTTGGCACTATATACACGTGGTTTAACAGTTAAGAAGTGTATATAGAAAATAACGGACCATAATAAAATTGGTGCCCAAGTCCGACATGGGTTCATTGCCCTATGAGAACGTGTATGCATACATCAACCATTGTATTGTATTGAATTTATTTTCCGTCATTTAAAAAATACATCAGCATATATACACTGTTGGTCATAATGGTGGAATAATTATTTTTACCCCAGTTTAGGGAAGGATTTAAAAAAAACAAATATTTCTAATTGATCTAGATAATGGCATACATTCTCAGATTGTATTGAATATTAATTTGCGAGTGTTTGTTTTGCGTGACTGCTAAATAATATGTGTGCTACTATGCTAATCAGCTAGGGAACCTACGTCCTTAAATCATAATTGATAGTAATGAGGATTAATGCCTCACAAAAGGGCATTAATATAGCTCTGTAGGGCCATGCATTATGGTTCAAGGCATGGCCACACAGAGGAATTTTTCCTGTTGGGGGCCGGGGGAAAATGCAATGAATTTTTGACAATTTATTGCATTTTCTTCGTTTTGGGGGATTTGTGGAAGGGGCCGCGTACCCTAGCAATCACTGCGTACAGTCATGATTCAGGGGCTAAGCAACGGCCTCGTTACTGTGAGGCCCCAGTATAAAAATCGTGTCGATCAGCTATATATTAGTACTCTTTTGTGAGGCATTAATCCTCATTAGTGTAGATTATGACTTAGGACGTAGGTCCCTTAGCTGATTAGCATAGTAGCACACATATGATTAAGCAGTCACGCAAAACAAACACTCGCAAATTAATATTCAATAACATCTGAGAATGTATGCCATTATCTAGATCTATTAGAAATAAGTAATTTTTTAAAATCCTTCCCTAAACTGGGGTAAAAATAAATATTCCACCATTATGACCAACAGTGTATATTTACAATCATAAAGACACACTTATAAAAAAGGAAGACGGAGGGATGGCCCTACTCAGCGTTGTTAGCATAACAATGCTGGTTTACAGAGGGGTCCCTATAGATATAGAAAACATGAAAATAGATAGTACAAAATTAAGGATAACTTACAGCGAAATAAGAACTTACAATAATGCAAATATAGCAAATTCGAGTAAAACAAGAAACAGGAGAGAAATATTTACGATATATACAAGAGAAAAAGCTAGGCAAGTAAATTATTTAATTTAGATTTTAGGCCATTGGGGGTGACAATGAAATGGACCATGAGACACAGCTAGGTTATCCATAACTTCCTGTCTTCAGCTTTTCTACTTAGCTGCTGAAATGGCATGCCTATTTATTGCCTGGTGTTATTAGTCCATGTCCTCAATGGTCTGCCCTCTTTCTTCTCCCATCACTTCCTCCTTGCAAGATGGTGTTTGTCAAACTCTTCTTCCATCCACTCTAATGCCTAAACTACTGCAGCTGTCTACTTTTTATTATTGTAATATGGTGATCATGTTACCCTATATAACTCTCAATTATATCTCTCACTTTCTTGTTGAAGATACGCAAAAATGTAGTGGATATACAGAAGCCTTCTTATAAAATTCATCTCAAAAGCATGTATTCGCTTATCCATCGTCTATGTTTCCAAGCCACGTAGACAGATTAGTGATACCAGTGCTGTCAACAAGCTCAATCTGCATGGCATTGTAATACTCAACAAATCTTACTACTGTTTACTGCTCACTGGAAGTGTATTTAAACTACAGCATCTCTTTGTAGAAGTAACATGTGAAGCTCATAATTGTAATATTGTATAGCAACATGAAACCTCCTACATCAAGAACAAAATATGTTTTATATTAGTGATACGTACACTTTAAATTGATTTTGATGGATTGATTGCATCTTGTTCCTAAGAAAAAAACATGTGCATGCTTGTAAGTAAGATACTAGGGGGGGGGGGTCAGCTGCTTGAAGTCCTCTCCAAGGGACTTGGTACTCAGGACTGATGCCTTTCCAAAGAGAGAGAGAGAACACAGGCAAAAAAATGGAACTTACATTGTTTGCTGATAAATGAAAAAGATGGCCCACTCAATTTGTGTCTATTGTATTATGGGGAGATAGTGACGGTTCAAATGAATAAAGATCTTCTCAGCTATCTCCAAATCTATATCATTTCTTCAAAAAAAAAGAGTTCAAAGCAATATCTCTCTTTTGAATTTGAATTTGAATTGAACTTATTTACTATCAATAAATATTCATTAATACATCTGCAGAAGAAAAGGGGCTGACCTGGGTGGATTTTTAAAAGAGTTTTTAAACATATATTGTTATGATGATGATGGTGATGATGTCGATGATAATGATGATGAGAATGAAAACAAAAAATGTTGATGTAAATATGTCTGACACATAAAACTAATAGTATACGGAGGTGATGAAATAAAGTGATGGATGTTTATAGAAATCTGGAAATAATGAATATTTCCGGAGAAGCTTAAACAAGAGGCTATGCTCTCCTCTGTCACTGATGTATACAAATATATAATCCATGTTTAAAGTGGGACTGCACTACTTGTAATTACTTGCGTCCTCTATATAGCCAAAATTGCCTCAACGGTACCCGTTGGTCCCCATGATGACCTTTTTCTTATGTTAATCAAGAGCTGATTTTATGAGATAACACACAGGGAAGTCAAATCCCTCCCGGCCAAACTAGTGCAGATAGGCTTTAAGTATTTAAGCATTAGGACTTATTAGAATGTTATGGACACAACACAGCATAGCCCAACAATTTAATCTAATCTGGCAACTAAGTCTGCACCATAGAGGCAATACATCTACTAATCAATAAACCAGCTAGAATAAACGCATCTTCCGGTACTATTTGTTGTTAGTGGTGTTGTAGATGTATTCACGAAGTGACTGTACTTTGAGGACTTCTAAAGTATTCGACCTTATCGATTTGATTGGGTGCCTGGGTTGCATGTCATGCTCTTCCTCTTGGCCTAGAGCCAAGACAGATTGTTAGCGTGTGTGATCCCCTATTCAAAATGTAGTTATGCATGCAGATTAACGGTCTTATGAGACCGTTTTACCCAAAACAGAATTCGTCTATTGTAATGGTTGAATGCATCAGAAATGATGTTGGGAGTTCCAGGTTTACTCTAGTTCTCAAACAAAGAGTAATTCATCCAAACCGGCGGTTTACTTGAATGAGTGTGTGATCATAATCTGTAATATAAAAGATTGTTGGTAATATGATTTCCTGGCGGTCTGGCCTGTGAATGCAAACGTTTAACGAGCCCGAATAACTAAGAATCAACTTTGCACAACGAGAAAACGGGAGAATCAAAGGGAAATTCCCCTTTCAAATTATATTACTTGTAAGAAAAAAAATGCAGAAATGTGAAAGAAAATGGGCAATGAAAAGTCAATATTTGACCCATCGTACACTGACCTAAAATATAATCATTGCAAATATGTATGAAACAAATCTATTCCGTGATCAATAACTAAAAAAATGGAAGTTAATACAAAAAATGAACAGAATACATTGGAGAGGAGCTCGCATGAAATGTCAAAATGTTGCCAATTTGTGTGTCACTGATTACAACTTCAAGAAATTACATTTTTCATTTTTATTCGGGTATTGCTCGAGCTTTCACTGACCTGTTCCTCCCGCTTTTCTGCTCCTACTGAAACCAACTTAGTTTCAGTGAAGGATTCCCCTTTAAATAATTGACGTTAATGGGACAACATCATTTTGTGTATGTTTCGAAACAACAACCACGACGACAACGAATGCAAATCGAATAACGAAAAAGCATACATGTTTATTTCAAATTCGATTTTATTTGTGTGTGTGTGTATTCTTAATCTAAAAGAAGATCTGATTCGAGAGACTGGGTAGCTCGGTGGGGCTGAAAATAGGAGAAAGCTTAACATTTAATCCATCATTTTAAAAATTGCGATAGTTCAAAATATATTATAATTTCCTGTTTATGTAAGGGTAAGCGTTGGGGGTGTATCAACCCTACGCCTCATTACACATAGGGAGCATTTTTAGGATACTAGAAAACATATATATTCATTGAAGTGTTTTCATGTAGATGTAGACTAACATGTAGTGTGAACGGGAGGCGAGACACTTCCCCCAAAAGGGTGTTTTGGAAATACATGTACAATACATTCTATACATTAGATGCATTGATGCCATGTGCGTGTGTGTGTGTGTGTGTGTGCTTGTTTTCTGGTGCGTGTGTGGGGTTGTGTTTTTTTTGGAGTGTCGTAGGAAGGGAAGGGTTTTTTGTGGTTCTTCTTCTTAGTTTATAGTATGTAAGCGATATGGGTTAACTCATGAACCCTGGATTTTTAAACACAAGAGAGAGAGAGAGAGAGAGAGAAAGAGAGAGAGAGAGAGAGATAGAAAGAGAGAAAAGACTGACGTTGCCTGTTAACCACACAAATCTATGTCCGATCCCCATTAGTCATTTCATGCTATACGGACTGGTACACTCTTTATATCTTATCACAGTATCGTAAGTGAATAAGATATTTCATACGGCTGGGCTTGTAACAAGGGAAAAAGAAGAAAGAAAAGCACGTTTGAAAGAACGTTCTGAAATGAAACGTACCTTGATTGAATCATTTGTAATGAAGTTCACGCCGGAAGGTTTTACAACTGAACAAATCTTTTAATGATCACCGATAGTAACCTAAGCAGTGTGGGTGCTTTAAAGCTCACAAAACATGTTTGTCGAATAGATTCTTTAGAGTAGAATTACAATGGAAAACTATTTGAAGTATAAGCATGTCCAAATTTGGGTATTATTTTGTTCCACTTTGATACAAACATTCCTCGCTACAATAATATAGAGAAAATTTAGACAGATATATTAGTGAAGTGAAAAATGGAAACAATATGTTGGCTTCTGTTTATGAAACTTTATGTGATATTCAGGTCCACCATCCTTAACAAGATTTCAGATATATATATATATATATGTATCATAATGTAATTCAGTAAATAAGTGAAAACCCTAAAACGTAAATACCGAACTACGTTCATGCACTAAGCTATGCTATGTGTTGTATTTAAACCTAAGGGGGCTTACAACCGTTTAGCTGATGTTGAGTAGATTGGGTGAAACCAGAATTTTTTACAGACAATTGCCTTTTACATGGTGCGTGGACCGTGACGGAGACTTTTATGCGACACAGTTTTCAAACTAAATCATCTCACAAAAAACTTTCGCTCGGCAAAGGTGTGATGGTTTTTACATTTTTGGAAACGAGTATTACATGGTTGAAAAGATTAAATTACATCGACATTTGTTTTCTCAAACTAAAAATTAGATGAGGGCAGTATGCCAAATTGTGACATGGTAATATAGTATAGTTACAGACCTCCACTCATTAAAGACCCTCATAATAATTATAATAAAATCTAAGAGTTAAAAAAAATGCACCATGTCGTTCTATAGAATGACATGGTGCATATGTAAATATAACAACTTTATTTATAAATCATTCATTTATTGCAACCATGAGTTGGATTTCATACAGTAAAAAAGGCAGGCATAAAAATGGTTCACAGTATAGTTATATGTATATATACTTTGTACAATAAAACTGTATAAATTGACACTTTAAATACATAGATGTGAAAGGAAGAAAAAGAAAAAACACTCAAGAGCAATCGCATTTAAGCATAATTATAAGGTACATAGGACTTCACAGGACCAATAATCATATATCAACTGACTTCAACGTATTGTTCAACAATTAAAATTGAGAAAGATTTTGAAAGAAAGAGAGAGACAGTAAATCCAAATTGAGTGGTGGTATAATGCATTATTCCTAAAAAAATATATCCAGTCAAATTCAATTGATATTAAATTTGTTACATTCTAAATTATTTTGAAATTCATATAATAAGAAAATGTGTAATTTAAGTACAACGTTTACACAGCACTTTAATTCAATATAAAATTGGCAATAATGATTATTAATTAAATATAATACCATGTACAAAGCTTGAGTACATGTACTCCCAAGTTTGATACTAATACACCAGTGTCGTATAATAATAACAGGTATGTAAAACAAGATTTAAACATAAATATATGGACCAATAATCATATATCGACTGACATCAACATATTGTTCAGAACAGTTAAAATTGAGGAAGATTTTGAAAGAAAGAGAGAGACAGTAAACCCAAATTGAGTGGTGGTATAATGCATTATTCGTAAAAATTAATCCAGACAAATTCGATTGATATCAAATTTTTTACATTTTCAATTATTTTAAAATTCATATAATAAACAAGGGTGTAATTTAAGTAAAATGTCTACACGGTATTTTAATTCAATATAAAATTGGCAATGATTATTAATTAAATTTAATACCCAGTACACAGTTTGAAGACACTAATAAACCGGTGTCGTATGATATTCACAAATATATAAAATAGGATTGATGTCTTATTATTAAAATTATTAAATTTGATTAACGAGAATATACTCAATAAAAAGGACAATAAAAATACATTAAATTTGGCAAGATCATTGTAGATTAAACAGACACCAGGGTATGAAGCTATTTTTGTATCTATTAGTTTTGCATTTGGGAGGGTACAGGTCTTTGCTGTTCCGAAGAGAGTATCTTGTTTCTCTTGGAGCAGGAAGAAGATGATTTAGCATATGACTGGGGTTACGAATTTGGGTAAACAAATTAAGGCATAGTTTTTGTCTACGTACAGAAAGAGATTGGAGGTTAAGAGAGACAAGGGCGTCAGAGTATGATAGTCCAGGAGAAATGATTCTAACTGCCCTTTTTTGGATTGACTCTAACATTTCGGATTGTTCTTTGGTCAGACCTCCATGAAATACTTGGCAAGCATACTCTAACACCGATCTAATGCATGCCACATAGTATCTGCACATATCAGTCTGATTTAAACCTGCCCTTCGTAATTGAACAAGAAGGTACAAGCGTTTTGCTGCTTTAGTGTAGGTTTCTTTCACGTGGGTATCCCAGTTAAGTTTGTTATTGAGGTACAAACCGAGTAGCTTAACATCCTGAACCCTCTCTACTTGATTTCCACCGATGGTAAGATATGGTAAGTTTGGATCGTCTTTCATGAAGCAAACAACCATTTCCTTGGTCTTCATTGGATTTATCTGCATATCATTCAATTCAGACCAGTGTGCAAGTTCATTGAGGGTATTCTGAATCGTGCCATTTTCACCATATGGACATATCTCATACAATGTTGTGTCATCAACATATTTGACAACGGGAAGATTACAACCTAAATCCGTTATCATAATTATAAACAACAGTGGTCCCATTTTAGTCCCTTGTGGGACACCCCCATTAACTGTCAGCCACTCAGATCTTATTTGATCGATTTTAACTCTTTGCTTTCTTTGACAGAGGAACGCTCTTATCCAATTAACAAGTGTAGGATTCACCTGCAAATTTCCCAACTTTCTAAGAAGTAAATCGTGATTTATCCTATCAAAAGCTTTCTTGTAATCTACCAACACAATCCTCACAGCCTTTCTCTTAGCATCTGTTTCAAATGACCAATTGTTAAGGAGATTGATCAAGGCAAGTACAGTTGAGGACCCTGGTATGTTCCCATACTGGTTTGGATCAACATGGGGGAGATAATCATTCCAAACCCATTTACACACATAACTTTCTAATATTTTTGCTAACACTGGTGTTAGGGAGATCGGTCTCAGATCGCTCTCGATGGAAACAGGGGGGTTTGTCTTGGGTAAGGCAATTATATCTGCAGATTTCCAAATAGACGGTACAAACCCTTCGGCAATGGAAGCGTTGAAAATGGAGCAAACCGGCTCCGCTAGAATAGGGGAGAAATCTCTGAGAATCCAGGAAGGAATCCCATCTGGACCAGGTGCTTTTCTCACGTTAATATATCTCAACTGTCTTTCTACGTCATGAGGAGGAATGATATATGCATCAGGTGAAATATTATGCTCGAGGAATGATGCCGTACCAGTAGCTTCTAACGGCGGAAGGTCTTCCGAGACCGAAGCAAAGAAGGAGTTGATCATGTTGGCTAAAATACTTCTGTCACCGTTTGCGATGCCATTTGAAAGGTTGGATAATGGGTCATACGAAGACTTCTGACCAGTGAGGTTCTTAACTTCTTCCCACCAGTTGTGATGATGCTTATTATTTATCTGATCAACTTTAGTTTGGTAGTACTTTTTGCGTAAGGTTTTTCTCATGCGATTGACTTTATTCCTCAGCAAATTGTATAGACTCAAATTATTGGAAAACAAAGCTCGTTGACGCTTACTGACCAATTCTCGGAAATGGTCAGTTACCCACGGTCGTTCGCTTTCAACCCTCGAAACAGTCTTGAATGGGAAATGTTTTTCATTCAATGAGATAAGCAAGCTTTCGAATTTCTCATACTTATCAAGACATGTCAAAGCTCGGTACAATGGGTTCCAATTTATCTTCTGGAGGTCAGACTCGAACAAGGCTTTGGCATTTTCACTAATACATCTAACTTTCATTATCCGTTTCCTTGCGAACGGTGCCGAGAATGAAGGCTTAGGTGAACAAATCACAACCTTATGATCTGATAATCCAAGAGCAGCTTCTATTTCAGGATCATTATAGTATTCAGCCATATTGGTGTAGATTAGATCAAGTTTTGCTCCCTGACGTGTAGGCTTCTTCACTATTTGTTTTAATTTGTAATTTCGTTTCAAGTATACATCAGGCATGTGATTGAAATCACCCATCAGGATGATACCTGCGCTAGGGTATCTGCATAAAATACTGTCCAAGGAAGAATAAATATGTTGCAACATTTGGTCATGTTCAATTTTAGAGTTGTGCGGAAGATACAAAGTACCTAGAATGATTGGGTTAAACCGTCTTGGTAAGCGCTTTGGTTGCATCTTGATCCATATCGATTCTACTTGATTTTCCGACAATTCAGAAAGCACACTAAAGGGCACAGATGTATGGATATAACACGCGACCCCACCACCAGTGGTATGGTCCCTGTTACAACGGATCGGGGGGTGATAATTATCAATAGTTAACGAACAGTCTGGAATAGTAGATTGACACCAGGTTTCAGTAATACAGCATACATCCACTTTCTTGTTTAATAAAATAACTGATAGCTCATCAAGTTTCGGGATTAACGATCTGGCATTCGTGTTCATTAGTGTAGGTGTGTTCCATTTATTTATCTTTACTCTTATCAAATTTTGGTTATTAACCTCGGACTGATCGCAATTCGTGTTTCTCTTCTTTGACAAGAGCACTGTGATTCTACGTTGTTTTTTTGTACCAGAACGGACACCTCTGTGGGTTGGAGGTTTTCGGCAAATTCCCAAGTCATTAATTCGTTTCCAAACGGGGGCAGGGAGCCTATTAGGCACATGAGCAGAAGCGCGAATATCTAGTAGAGACGAAGTAGAATAGGTACGATTTACAGACTGGCTGATAGGTCGAGCTTCAAATTGCTTATTTTCAAGAGGACCTGGGTTCGACTTGACATCACCACAACACATAATCTCAATGTTAAAACAAGCGGTAGAGTTACTGTAGTATGAAATACAGGATTTCAAGTATCGTCTATGGTTGCCAGGCAACCCACGAGCAACATTCACCAACGACTTGGTAGTGGGGAGTTCTTTTGAATTAATGATAATAGCTGCTACCAATCCCAAGAAGAGAAGAATGCAGGCAATGTGAAAGCCCATCCTTTGCTTCCAGTGTATCCCCATTGTCACAAAAACGTTATGTCATTCACATGCAAATTCAAAATTTAAAGTCAGTGCAGTAATGCTTCCATTAACATGTGTAGGCATGTATATGCATGCTCAATGGAAGACTTCAAACCAAAAACTCACACTCAAATTCGGAATGATCTTACGTTCTGCGCTGAAATATGACAACTGTTCCGTGTCCAGCAACTGCCCTAATACATCAAAATGCAATTGCCTGAAAATGTTGTCCAAAAAATAAGATAGAAAACGAGAAATTAAGGAATATTCGGAGAGCAAGTAAAACACAACCGGCATCCACTGGGAGCACAGTTTTTTTGGTCACCTTCATCCATGGTTTATTATGGGATATGAAGCAGCACCTTCTCATTTTACTTTTTGTTTATGTAATAAAATCTTTATTCATATTGCTTAATTTATATTGAACTAATTTATTTGCAAAGAACACATACATGAAAAATTCATAATTCCTGCAAAGTTCTACAGAATTTGATGTTGGCTGCACACCGCGCCGCACCGCACATCAGCCGAAGGAAACTTTCATAACTATGTATCTCTCCAAAACATCCCATTATTTTGCTACCCTACCTTCGTCTCCTCAAGTTGTCACCTTGCTCCATCGGCGTTCATCTCTCATGGTAAAAAGGAAAATCATGTACAGATATTATATACAAATTATAACTGCACTCATGTTGACCATTTAGATCTTCTGAACAAGGATTCATGATCACATGGGGACAGTGTTAGATGATCAAGGTTTTACATCAACTCTCCACCACCCCTCCCCCCCCCCATACAAAAGCCCGACAGCCCCTTCAGAGTTGTTCCTGACATATTTGTAAATCTACTGACTTTGAAAGCTTTGTTCCCAAACTTTGCCTGACATCCCCACATTATTACAGATATTACAATGACACGACTTTACTGCGTCCACCTTCATCCATCCAAGAAATGAATCTCTCCCGTACATTCTATTTAAAAGTGTGTGTTATCCTCTTTAAAGGCACACTGCACTACTGGTAGCTACTTGCGCCCTCTATATAACAAACAATGCCTAATCGGTGACCATTGGTCCCCCATGATCCTCTTTTTCTTATGTTAACTGAGAGCTGAGTTGATGAGATAACCACCTGTCCAGTGACCTTGCAGAGCGGTCTAATCCCTCCTGTAAACTACGGCAGATAAGCTTTAAAACAATTCAAAATTATCACCTTTATTCCATAATTGTACTCATATACCTGTTATATCTTTCCATTGTGTACATATATTAAGAAAAACAAGTTTCAAGATTACTGTGAAATGATGCCATCATGTTTACATGGATACCTGTCAATTTATGTGCGAAATGTTTAGGTGTCCATATCATTTTTATCTTTAACATTTGCCGCAATGTCTACAATAAGTTCCATGAGTTGGGTTCTTCTGCTTAAGCTTATCTGAGGGAAAGATATTGAAATGACAAAATTAATACAATAGACCAGTTCACGGTTAGCATATTACTGCAATGACCCCGAATATCCACAGATCTTCAAAACATAAAGAGGTCCCACTTTGTACATTTTGAAATAATCACTCCTACAGCGATGGAGCTGCTATATAAATAGCCTTGTTTCCCCTTTTACAAAGAATACTTCCACCTGTGTATCATAGAGTGCACTGATTGTGCATTAATGAATAATGATTACATAACGTTCATGAGCACGTATCCAGTATTTCCTCTCCGTGTATTTCAAAATTTGTTCTGCAGTGACATTTATCTGCTCATGCTCAGACTGCAACCGTGAACTGGCTTATTATCTTTCACATAATTTCCCCTTCATCTATATCCACTGTTTTTTTTTATATTTTAGCATTCAATAGAAACAAATCGGTCCCTGCCTTGAAAACTAGAGGATTTTTAACTTCTTTCAATCGTTGTCTTATTATTGTTTCACACACCATGTTCAAATACAGTTCACCGACAACTAAATTAACAAAGAGACAGCGCTCTTTTTTAAAAACTGCCCCCATGAAATATTTCCTTTACATTGTGCTCAGCTTTGTAAAGCTACATTGGCCCATCACAGTTCTACATAATGCAAATGAGAACGGACATGACTGACTTAATGTGTCAATAATCATCGTATAGATGAATGACCATAACCTTGTTTCTTTCAGTACAACTCAATACCTCGTCCTCTTTGTCATGTCATGAACACATGTTTTATGAAGTTACATCAATGATTACATTTGGAACAGGAAGATGGGGCCACTTTCTCGAAACACTTGTCAAAAATGTATTAATCAAGACAAATTATTTGAGCAAACAAATTCCTGAAAACCGCCTTCCATCTCGATCAAGCTTTTAGAGAAATTTAGCTGCGGTTACCGCCACGCCCCAAAGCCGTTATTGCCCGGGGCATCACGTGTGGCGCTACATGTATATAGTACCCAGTCCCCAAAGGTGTCGATTTGTATCCGTGGTTGGGGGGGGGGGGGATGATAGGTGCCAAAATATTTTCGGCAATGGATCAAAGCAACCAAGAGGTAGAAGTGTGTGGCAGGTTGCACCCCTCCCCAAGCGCGTACCCAGGATTTCATTTTAGGGGGGGGGGGGCGGTAGTGAGCACGCGAATCACTTACAGAGCGCGCTCCCTAGGAGGCTGGGTACGTGCAAGGAGGGGCAGTTTCCCCTATCCCCCGCGAAGCGCGGAAGCTTCTGACGTTTCATTAAATTATTAGAGAAAGAAGATGATTCGTTGGACCGTTCTCGACTCTTAATCCTTGTTTGAATCAAGTTCCCCTTCCTCCGCGCGTAGCGCGGAAGCTCTGACGTTTCATTAAATTATTAGAGAAAGAAGACGATTCGATGTACCATTTTCGACTCTTAATCCTTGTTTGAATAAAGTTCCCCCTCCTCCGTGCGTAGCGCGGAAGCTCTGACGTTTCATTAGATTATTAAAGAAAGAAGACGATTCGATGTACCATTCTCGACTCTTAATCCTCTTTTGAATTCGCCCCCCCCCTTCCACGCAAAGCGAGGAAGCTTTCAGGTTTCATGTAATTAATAGAGAAAGAAGACGATTCGTCGTCTTGTGTCCTTGTCTGAATTCAGTTTTCCCACGCGGAAGCTTTGCATTTCAATAAATTATTACTATTAATAAACGTCTGAAATAATTTTAGCCCATCCCGCGCGTAGCGCGGAAGCTTTCTGGTTTCCTTAAACTATTAGAAAAAGAAGACTTTTCGTTGTATCGTGTACTTTGACGTTTCATTTAATTATAACTCTTAATCCTAGTCTGAATTCAGTTGCCCCCTCCCGCGCAAAGCGCGGAAGCTTTCACGTTTCATTTAATTAATAGAGAAAGAAGACGATTCGTTGTCTCGTGTCCTTGTCTGAATTCAGTTTTCCCGCGCGGAAGCTTTGACGTTTCATTTTATTATTACTCTTAATCCACGTCTGAAATTATTTTCGCCCATCCCCCGCGTCAGGCGCGGATCCAGGATTTCTTAGGGGGGGGGGGGGCCAAATTTCAAATTATGCGAGCCAAATATTGGTACGTAATGGTGACCAACAGTGACGTAATGCGGGGGGGGGGGGGTCGGTGCAAACGCGAAACGCGGAAGCTTTGACGTTTTATTAAATTATTCGAGAAAGAAGATGACTCGTTGTACCGTTCTCGACTCTTAACTTTCGTCTGAATTTAGTTTTTCCCCTCCCGCGCGAAGCGCGAAATTTTTTACGATTTATTTAATTATTAGAAAAAGAAGACGATTCGTTGTAGAGTTCTTGACTCTTAATCGTTGTCTAAATTCAGCCCCCCCTCCCCCTCCTGCGCGAAGCACGGAAGCTTTGACGTTTCATTAAACTATTGAAGAAATAAGACGATTCGTTGTACCGTTCTCGACTCTTAATCCTCGTATGAATTTAGATTTTCCCCTCCCGCGCGAAGCGCGGAAAATTTTACAATTTATTAAATTATTACAGAAAGAAGACGATTCGTTGTAAAGTTCTCGACTCTTAATCGTCGTCTAAATTCAGTCACCCCCTCTCCCTCCTGCGCGAAGCGCGGAAGCTTTGACGTTTCATTAAAACTATTAAAGAAAGAAGACGATTCGTTGTAGAGTTCTCGACTCTTAATCCTTGTCTGAATTCAGGTCCCCCCTCTCCTCCCGTGCGAAGCGCGGAAGCTTTTAAATTTCATAAGATTGTGAGAGAAAGAAGACGATTGGCTGTACAGTTCTCGACTCTTAATCCTCGTCTGAATTCAGGTTCCCCCCCCCCTCCCACGCGAAGCGCGGAAGCTTTTAAGTTTCATAAGATTATGAGAGAAAGAAGACGATTGGCTGTACAGTTCTCGACTCTAAATCCTCGTCTGAACTCAGGTTCCCCCCTCCCGCGCGAAGCGCGGAAGCTTTTAATTTTCATTAAATCATTAGAGAAAGAAGACGATTCGTTGTACCGTTCTCGAAAATAATCCTCGTCGGAATTTAGTTTCTCCCCCATCCCGCGCGAAGCGCGGAAGCTTTTACGTTTCATTAAATCATTAAAGACTCGTATTACCGTTCTCGCCTCTGAATCCTCGTCTGAATTCAGGTTCCCCCTCCCGCGCAAAGCGCGGAAGCTTTGACGTTTCATAAGATAATGAGAGAAAGAAGACGATTCGCTGTACCGTTCTCTATACTCTTAATCCTTGTCTGAATTTCAAAGATGTTCTTTGTCTGCTACTTTTTCTTCCTACGTCCTCTTCCGATTTGGGGGGACCGCGGTCAGATAAGCATTCAGGGGCCCGCCTTAGGGCCCCTGGTGGGGTCGAGGCGGCGGAGCCGGCCCCGGAAACTCAGGGGTTTTAGGCGTTTAATTAAGGTCAGATGTGCATTTTTTTTTAAATACTTATATTTTGTGACACTGGAAGGTCACTATTTGGCGTAGGGTCCACGGGGCGGAGCCCTCCAAAAGAGGGGTTTTAGGCATTAAATTACCGTCAGATGAGCATCTAAGGGCCCGCCGTAGGGCCCTAGGTGGAATCCAGGGAGCAGAGCCCCCGAAAGCTTTGGGGTTTTAGGCATTTAATCACGGTCAGATGAGCAATCAATATCAGTACGCCAGTATCTCCTCTTTTCCTTTTTTTCTTTCCCTTTCCTTCCTTCTCTCTTATTTTTTTGAGTGGGGGGGGGGGGGGGGGGTCAACAGCTTTGAAGGCAAGGCCCTTTCGGCCCCCCGATCTCCTTCTTCCCCCTTTTCTTTTCTTCTTCCTCTTCTTCCTTTCCCTTTCTCTCCCCTTTCCCTTTCCCTTCTTTTCCTTTTTTCTCTTTTTTTTTTTTTTTTTTTTTTTTTTTTGCGGGGGGGGGGGGGGCCAAGGCCCGCTCGGCCCCCCCCCCCCCCTGGATCCGCGCCTGCCCCGCGTAGCGGGGTAGCTTTCACGTTTCCCTAAATTATCATAAAAAGAAGGCGATTCGTTGTGTCGTGTACTTTGACGTTTCATTTAATTATAACTCTTAATCCTAGTCTGAATTCAGTTGCCCCCTCCCGCGAAAAGCGCGGAAGCTTTGCCGTTTCACTAAATTATTAGAGAAAGAAGACGATTCGTTGTACTGTTCTCTATATTAATTCTTGTCTGAATTCAGTTTCCCCATGTACGTATGGAACGTTCGTTCGCAAATCTTTGCATGCACAGCCCGAGTGGTTGGTATCATGTTATCTCCCGGCAGTGCTTGTCGCAATAGCTTCTGGAAAGGAATTGTGTACTACTATTAGCGTTATCGGCCACTAATTAGGCCCATTAGTGACTATACAAAATATATGCTCTTCCTGGCTATTTGGGAATGTGTCAGTTTGCAACAGAAATGGAGAAACGCGAATTCTGTTGAAAATCATGTGATATCACGAACATTTACAGATCACTTGTATGAAATTTAAAATAAGTCATGGTGACGCCAGTGACAAAGGCCTACATCAGCTTTTCAATAAAACAAAAATAAGATGTGACAAAGTAATCTTTCTTCAAAAATGAAAAATGTTTTATGAAATGTCAGGAAATAAAATGAGTGAAAAAAAAATAAAAATAGAGATACAATGACGTGAATTTTAAAAAGGGTGAACGGAAACAACATAGCAATTAGTGAACTATTTTATAAGTCATACTAATGTCCGAAAATCTTTCTCCTTGTCTCCGATCTAATCACGAATTCATCACAGAGTTCATCTATGTTTACACTGTCCAGAATTGTTTGATGTGCATTAAATGCAGATTGCTACTTTGCTACTTTTGCGCTTCGCGCTTAACATTTAGCTCGTTGCTTTTCAACGCTGCGGCTTTGCATTTGGCGCACTGCATTTCTATGATGCTGTTGATTAAACAAATTGAATAAATTCATCAATTCCTGATGAAGCCTTATGAGCGAGAATTCAATTTATTCTTGTCTCATATACGGTTGTCTCATTAACTTCGTATATATATATATATATATATATATGTATTATGAAAATGAGATAGCAAAATGTGTATATTGATGGTCATCTTGCGAGTAATAACCATTAACTACTCTCATCGGGCTCTCATTAATTTTTCTCTTCATTTTTTTTTTTTGATGGTGAATTATTGGGGGGGGGGGGGATGATTGTACAGGCCATCCCCCCCCCCACCTGAAATATTGGGGGGATATATCCCCCCCCCCCATCCCCCCCGGGATCGACACCCATGCCAGTCCCGTCTATACACAGAGTTTGGCCAACCCGGTTCGAGTTGGTCACAAAATGGCGACTACTGCTTTGTTGGGCAAGCACGAACAAAAAAGAATATACGCCATGATGTGACCCAAACTCTCCTAATCAATGGCACTGATAGTACCCAGAGCCATCTATATACATCTACATGTGTATAGATGGCTGTGATAGTACCTAGCCTGTCCGGTCACCGGCTACCGTTGAAGGCCAAATCTTCTCCCGACATTTGAAGATTCTACAAGTTAACTTGCTCACAGCCTAACGAATCTTCTTCTCTATTAAAATTACAAACACTGTGTTATGGAACTGGTTGTGTATATAGTTTTGTTTCTTCTTGTTCTTAGTTTATGTTATATGTAAACGATATGGTTTTACTCATCTTTTAACACAAAAACGAGAAAAAAAGACTGAATTTGCCTCAAAACCACACAAATCTATGTCATATCCCCATTAGTCATACCTGGCACACTCTTTATTTCATGTCACGGTATCGTAGGTGAATAAGAATAAGATATGTCATACGGTTGAGATTGTAACAAGAGTAAAAGGAGAAATAAAAGCATGTTTGAAAGGAACGTTTTGAAAGAAAACGTACCTCGATTGAAATCATTTGTAATGATGTTCACGCTGGAAGGTTTTACAAAAAAAAAATCCTTTTATGATCACTTATAGTAACCTAAGGAGTGTGGGTGCTTTAAAGCTCAAAAACATGTTTGTCGAAATGTCAAATAGATTCTTTAGAGTAGAATTACAACGGAAAAATATTTGAAGTGTAAAGCATGTCCAAATGAGGGTATCTTTCGTTCCACTTTGATACAAACAATGCTTGCTTCAAGAATATACGAAAAATTTCAGACAGACAAATAACTCAAGTGAAGAATGGAAACAATATTGTGGCTTCTGTTTATGACACTTCACCTGATATTCAGGTCCCTCATCCTTAACTAGATTCCACATATACATATGTATCCTAATGTAATTCAGGAAATAAGTGAAAACCCTCAAAGTAAAGACCAAACTACATTCATGCATTTACCAATGGTATGCTTTACGTGAACCCAATAGGGTTTGTAACGGTTAAACTGATGTTGGATAGATTTAGCAAACCTGAATTTGTACAGACAATTGCCTTTTACATGGTGCGTGGACCGTGACGGAGACTATTATGCGACACAGTTCCCAAACTAAATCATCTCACCAAAATTATTCGCTCGGTAAAGGTGTGATGGTTTTACATTTTTTTGGAAACGAGTCGTATATGGTTGGAAAGATTAAATTACATCGACAATAATTTTAGTCATTCGTTTTCTCTAAAAATTAGAAGAGGGCAGTATGCCAAAGTGTGACATGGTAATACAGTATAGTTACAGACCTCCACTCATACAAGACCCTCATATAATTATAATGAAAATCTAGGAGTTAAAAAACATGGTGCATATGTAAATATAACAAATTAGTTAATTATGGGATATGAAGCAACACCTTTACCTTTTACTTTATGTTTATATAAGAAAATCTTTATTCAGATTGCTTAATATATTGAACTAATTTGTTTGATAGAAGATATGTTGATACTGTAAAGTTGTTCCTTTTTTTTCGCCGATTTGGGTAAAACATTGACCTAAAGGGGGCGCTATAGCAATTGAGGAATTGGATTAACTTGATCATTTGGGTGGTTAATAGTTCGACATTGTATATATCTAAAGTAGAATAGAATAAGTATCAACTTTCGAGCTACCGTTTTTTTTATTATAATTAATTATGTTTCCGAAAGTATGCCAGGAACGGGTAAACTACCCCTGGACTTCAATTTTTGCATTAGATTTACAGTTATTTGTTTGTGTAGGCTCCTCCTACTTTCTCTGGTACGCAGTCAGAACCACTCTATATAGTGTGTCCTGCTTACAAATAACGGTATTGTGTTAATAAGAAGAATAAATATCAATATATATGTATAGCAATTTATCCGAATCGATTGGAGTTTTGGCTACGCATTTTCCTAAACAATTCAAATAAACGTCGGTCTATACATATATGATATTACTAAACATGGTGCCTACCTGGACGGTGGTGGCGCTCTGTATAATGGTGTAGGATTTTAAAAGACTACTAGTATATAGCCTTTACAATGTTTCATTAATGATATATATTTCGAATCAAATAAGATTGAGCAATGTTATCGAGCAATTTAACAATATTATAGTTTTGTATTTTCTTGGGTCTATTAATGCATGGTGCCTGGCTAGTATATTTTTGATTTGGGCACTTAACAATTTATATCATTATCAGAATTTATCTTGAATCAATTAAGAAACATTCGATTTTGTATTTTTACAAATAAAAACGGAAAAGTATTTCTACAATAGATTCAATTGTATTTTCAAATACTGGGTGTAAAAAAAAACGCCTGACACTTTTGATCTGTAATAACTTTTAAAATGGTAAGCAAACATTTTATTTCATATTTATGAGGTACCCGTAGCTGGTTTTCAAAGAAGTGTAGACATCAATAATGGCACAGCTTTTATTCATGTTTACATTATTTTGAATTATTTTCACTAGACTGCTAGAGGATTTCAGATTTGGGCTTAAAATTACATTGTCTACAGATGCATATGAGAGTATTCAGTGTATGTATCAAACAATAGCATTTTACTGTCTATCTACACAATTTTTAGTACAACCGGGGGGGGGGGGGATCGGCACATGATCCGCATTTTTAAGTGAAGAAAGACAAGAAACTACCTACCATCACATCACGGTATCGATAGGCAATTATGCTCTCCAAACTCCACAACTTGTAGGCCCGAATGAAAGAATTTTGAAAAGGGGTATCGTTTGTTACACGCGCCAGAGGCCTAGACTCTCATGGACCACTATTCAAAATGAAAATTTGTATAGGGGTGGAGTTTGACCAAAGTTGAAAATCCTCTTCTTGAAAGAAATGAAAATGATGACAAAATTAAAACAAGTTCTACCATCTATTTCTACTCCAGACATTTTTTTGTACAATATCTTTCCGTCAACTATCGAAATTTAATCAACATGCAACGTACCTGAAAACAAGTGTCCATTTTTGTTCACACCCAGTAAGTACATTGAGCTGCTTGGTGCACATGTTTTCTTTGTTATTTTTTTCTACAAATCTTCTTTTTTTAAAAAGATTACTATAAAGAAGCCACACATGAATAATGCATTAATAAAAAAATCAAATCAAATTTGGTGACAATGGATGTAAGCCCTTTTGGAAAGGAGTTCCTCACTATGTTATTAACAAACTAGCTAGATTAGGGAGAGTATGCCATTCCAAGAAATGCCTGGGTCACTAACACACCGGGCCCTTAGAGATGTAATTTATTGTATAATTGATTATTGTAAAGCGCATAGAGAATTTCTTATTATGCGCTTTTTAAAAATTACTGTTATTGTTATTATTTCCTCTACCCGGCGGCCTGCCATCCGGAGCTCGCGCGGGACCCGTACGATGAGGGGCCATTTACCGTTTTAACGGTCAGATGAAAACGCTGGGAGCAACTCAGCAATACGGCGCCCGTACGGCGCCCGTATAGGAACTGTACAGGAGCCAGCCGGACACCGCCTGAAAATCCCCCAAAATGTCTGCTTTTACTCGCCGCAAGGGAGCCAGGGTATTTGCCCCATAAAGAGTAGCCTTTTACAATATATACTGCTATTATCAATTCTCTGTTAATACTTGGCTTCACGGAGTACTTCTTCATAAAGGAGCAACATACGTATACGTAGTCGCAGATCCAGGGGGGGGGGGGGCGTTAATTTTTATCTTTTTTTGGAGATGCCCCTCCCCCTCCCTTGCGCTCAATGGGGGGGGGGGGGTGCAATTTTGAACATTGGGTGGATAATGATCCTTTACAATTTTGATATATTTGGATGCCCCTGTGGATGTATTATACGCACAAACAAATTTAGACCCTAAAAAACTTCTGCTTTTGAGAAAAAACATGAATATTGCTCCCGGTAAATTTTTATAAATTTCAAATAGGTTCTACGGCCTTACAATGGTAGCTGCGACCATGAAAACCTCCGAATATGTAGTTGTGATGTATAATTTCCAAACTGGAATATCTAATCGGTCGATTTTAATCAAGAAACATTGTTTTATAGCTTAATTAATATCTTGATCTTGAGAGAGAGAGAGCTATACAACATAAACAGTTTATTATTTACAATTTCGTAACTCATTAGACTCTATTTCAACCGCGACAACGATCACTAAATATTTTAGGATCGCATATGCTTCCAATATGTTCATTTGGAAAAAAATCATGACCCCATACCAACATTTTGTTTTACCTTTAATAAAGATATGTTTAGACAGTATCATGTAAACACGTGTATAGTTCCTTAACCCTAAAAAGGCCGGGCTATTTGAGGTCTTAGTACGGCCAGGGGGGGGGGGGGGCATAATGGCCCCCCCTTAAGATCTCGGCCGCGAAGGGGCCGATCGCCACGAAAATGTGCACGCATGTCAAGTGAAGTGTATAGAATAATATGATAATTTCAATTTTTTGAAAAATTCACTCATTTGCATATTTATGGTAATTTATGCACATAATATTTAAGCATTCTTTTTCACTACATATATTCATTAGACCATTCTGAATAATAATACGACAAAATTTTTTTGGAAGAGCCAGCTTATTTCTTATGTTATTCCTTGTTTTGATAATTTCTTAGGTATTTCATTGTTTTTTTAACTTATGTAATTCATTATTTGTGTTGTTTTATTTCATTTCTTAACTATATTGACTCCCAAAACAACCACCTAAACTTTAAACAAGACCCAATAACCCATGTTTGATCTGTTTTTAGGAAAAATGACTTTTCCATATGTTTTTTACACAAATCACAAAAATGAGCGATTTTCGGGCTGACATGCAAAGACAAAATGTCATGTGACCTTGTAACCGTAGGTCCGATTTTCAAAAAAATTATTTTAAAAGTTGCGCAAGACTCGATAGAAAAAGGTCAGCGAGCGGCGGGGCCCCATCCATATGCGTTCCTAAGCAATCAAACAATCATGAAGGGCCTTATTACGGCTAAAGAGAAGGTTCATTTATTAAAAAAAAATAACTTTAATGTCATTATTGCAAAGATGACAATGCTTGGAAACATTCGAAGTAACGCTTAGATACAGCCACGACATAGCACCTGAAAAGCTCCCCGGTCGCAGCTGAGATATGACGTCACATGTTAAACATGATGTGCACAAACAGACCATGTCCCATGACATCTCACACAATTTCAGTGCCTGTTTTGTCATCTTTTCTTTAGTTACTTCTCTTACTTCAATACCCTCAGGCGAAATGTTTACTCTATTGCCTCACCCTAACCCCGTGCATGGTATTATTTTGATGAAAAATGCAAGAATGAAATTTAAAAAAACGAATCCGTTGCTTAAATTGTAAACAAAATAAGACGCCATTGTATTTTCAGCTGTATACACCGTGGCGTTTCAAGAGGGAACAAAAAGTACGTCCATGCTATCATTCCGAAGGTCTTTTAATGTGAAAGTGTGGTTTCTTTGATTGTTCATTAACCCATATCCAAACAAAAAGAATTTCGTTATCAGAATGGAGGTCATAACTATTTTTGAATGGTGTAAAATTCCATCACATTTATATACACTAAACTCATTATAATTTGAGAAATAAAAGCATTGCAATTATGTTCATTCTTTATGGAATGTCGTCTGCTTGGGCAGGGTTGGTTCATATTGTGACGGCATTAAAATATCGTTATTTCAGGCTAATCTCTCACATATCCCAGATGCTATGGAGGTTGTTTTATTTGTATTTTTATAAACCCCCCCCCCCCGATATGTAGTTGACCTAAAACTTGCATGATGGCCATCTGTTAGCTTACCAGTTTCTAGTAATACGCTATTTGCCATATTTGTGATTTTCTATGAACCCGCACTTTAAGATGGGTCACGAAAGTAACTGCATTTCGGCAGTGGACACTTTTCGTGAATCGTAGACTCATCTCGCTGATCTATCAGACACATCTCGCCAGTAGAATGCGGCGAGATGTGTCAGCTAGAAACAACAGATGTGTCTCGCCAGGCAAGAAAAACAGGGGATGGAGACAGAATAAGATGCCTATACACTGCAAAACTGTATTTGTGCGATACAGACACGAACTAAAATAGTGGCTTTACAGGTCAACGTGATAGAAGCAATGGAATCGTTACACATTTTCAAACAAAGTGTCGATCTCCTCCTGGCTTCTTCATTCTTTTTTTCTCACGATTTTCAGTGATCGAAATTGTTTCAGTAGTCTCTCTCTCCCTCTCTGTCCTCTCCTGTGATATGTTGTGTTTATACTTCAATCCGTCTCTTTTATACACCTTTCCCTTGTTTCCTTCTCATATTCTATACAATTCCCACTTCTCCTTGAATGACTCATGTATTCATGTACCATTTTATGATTAGTAATAAAGCAATCGTTACTTTATATCTCTTATTTTCATCGTAATAATAATAATAATAATGATGTTGATAATAATAAATAGTGAGAATTTTGATAACAACAATCCTGGTATTAAATAATAAATGTTGATGATGATGATAATAATTATAATAATAATAGTTTACACACGTCTTAAATTGTCTGTATTGAAAACATGTACTGTATGAATCACACATGGACTCAAATAACTATTCAGCAGTCTTCCCTATTGGAACATTTATTTAAATTACTCGTGATCTCTAATGAAAAATATATATCAATACAAAAATATATCATACGAACAGAAATATATATAAAAAATTAAAAAACATACATCCTTGAAACATGAAAGACTTATAAGGGGTAATACCCTAGTACTGTATAATGAATGGCTTAGGAGGAACATGAATATAGAAATTAAACACAAGATATATATTACATATTTAGAAACATATTTTAAAATGGCAATGAGACAAAAGAAAGTATGTGTGCGTTAATAAATTTACTTGTATTGTGCTACATGACACATCCATTGTAAGCCTGCTTTGTTTCAATGCATCATACATACATTCATGTATTTTTATTCTTTTTCAACCCAATTCATTTCTACATCATTATTAAAGCGACACGTTCCTAAACAAGAGAAAGGACCTACGTGAAAGTTTTGGTTACACTTCCCTTAATCTTTATTTAATCTGCATAACCTTTTAATTAATTAACTAAACAAACAAGTCCTTGTTACACAATCCTTTAATTGAAAGGGAAGTAAGTGGGATACAAAATATTCCTGGTGGTGGGGGGGGGGGGGGGTTAACTTTGGTATGTGACAAAAATGTCACAAGTACAAGTGCACGAGGTAAAAAATATTGTTTTTTATTCATAAAGGAAATATTTAAAGTTACTGTTTGTATTGTTTTAGTGCTATGTTTTTACCCTATATGATCACATTATTCTGGGTACTTGATAGCCCTTTTCTACACAATTTGCAAATAAATCTATTTATACAAAACCATATCAATTAAAAAGAGTATTCATCTAATAGATATATAAAGAGAGAGACAAAGAGAGGGATGGTATACTCCCCGCTAACATAAGCATTTGAAATAAATATATAGATAATTTGTACTATTTAAAGTCTTAAAATTGATCCGCATTAAGAGCATGAGATAGGAATCAGCTATTTAGATAACAGTTAAGGAGAAAGCATATGTTACCACATTCATGATGTTTTGTGAGATAAATATAAATTACTTGATCAATACATATATGATATCGAACCCATCCTGATTAACAATGCAGCCCTTGTACACTCACAGATACAGACAATCGTATTCAATTCTTTTTTATATTTATCTTCAAATATTTCTATATCATTAGTTTTATGTTTTTAACAAAGACTTGCTGACAAGCAGTATTTTTAGACTGATTTGAGTAAACCTTAATTAGTATAATAGTATGATCATTTGTAACAGAGACTTAGCATGATTACATCAATTTATTCAGTCAATCGGTTAAATGCAAATACCGTAAGCCCTTAATTAATATAATAGTATGATTGTATACCCTTTGATATTTAGCCTATCAAGGGGGTTACTTTGTTGCCTGGCAAAAATGTCACAGGTAAAAGTACAAGAGGTTAATAATGTTATTTATATTCATAAAGGAAAGATTCAAAATTACTGTTTGTACTGTTTCAGCGCCATGGATTGATCCCATGTGATCATAATATTCTGTTTACTTGATAGCCCTCCTTTCTACATCATATGCATTTAAATCTATTCATACAAAATCAGAATGCTAAGTAGTGTATTCTTCTAATATATATATATATATAGAGAGAGAGAGAGAGAGAGAGCGAGAAAGAGAGAGAGAGAAAGAGAGAGAGAGAAAGAGAGAGAGAGAAAGAGAGAGAGGAGGTGTTATACTCCCGCTACCATAAGCAATTGAAATAAAACTATAGAAAATTCGTACTATTTAAAGACTTACAATTGGTACACGTTAAAAGCATGTGATAGGAATTGGCTCTTTAGATAACAGTTTGGGTGAAATCATTTTTTACCACATTTTTGTAATTTGTTGTAACATGAATATAAATTACTTGATCAATAAAGATATGATATCAAACCATTTCTAGATTAACAATGAAACCCTTATATATTCACAGATACAGTAAATTACATTGAAATCATTCATGTACTTATATCCAATTTGATCTGTATAACATCAATTTTATGTTTGTAACACAGACTTGCTGAAAAGCAGTCTTTTTAAAATGATGTGAGTTTAACATGATTACATCAGTTCAATCAGCCAATCGGTCAAATGCAAGTAAGCCGTTAATTGATAAAATAGTATGGTTGTTTGTAACAGAGACTTGGAATGATTTCATCAATTAAATCAGTCAATCTATCAAATGCAAGTAAGCCCTTACTTAATCTAATAATATGATTGTATACACTTTGATATTTAGCCTATCCAGAAGAGAACCCATCTATCCATAAGACGTAACTAATTCACTAAATTCTTTTCTGTTGTCATATTCGTTCTTTGTCCGAAGGTAAGTTTCTTGGTGATCAATAATGCATTGGATTTCGCTCCACACCGTTGTACTGTAATAAAGAAGAGTAGAACAAAACAGAAAATCAAAGTTTGAAAGAAAATACATATCCTTTGGTATTAAAGTGTACCAATCACTTAACACAAATAAGTTATGTATTGCTAGAATTAATAAATCAAACTTCAACATTTAACCAGGCATCTAATGGATTCACGGTTAAAAGGTAAGGATATAAAACAGTGCATGTGGAACCCAAGTTGGACTTCGGTTCCGTGCGAGCCCTATCAGAAGCGAGTGCTGAGGGTGCACTGCATACTCCATAGTCTACTCACAAGTTTCTTGTATAACAATTGAGAGTGTTATAATAATTTAAGTTAAAATATTTAAAGTAATATCTCTAAAACTCATATTTGGAATCAAGTGATACAACATGGAACTAGTAACATATAAAACAATTTATTTTCTGGTGATAAGAACACTCTAAAATATAAATAATAAATGAGGGATTAGAGAAAGGACACAAATGTGACATGACAAGCATTGTAAAATAACTTATTAATTAATTAAAAGTAATTCCAGTATATTAAGATGGGAATGGGTCATTTTCCTAAGACGGTCAAAGTGGAGGTATCGTGGTATAGTGGTCCATTAACTTGACTTTTAATCCAAGGGTTGAGGGTTCGAATCCAAGCCAAGCAATGTCCTTTGACTGGAATTAATCCACATTTACTAATCTCTACTCAGGTATTAAATGGGTACCAGGCATGATGCGAAAGTCACTGCAGTTTGCTTAGCATTGTGGTTTTCTGTAAAATGGCACTTGGCTGGGCTGTTGGTACCTCAGGAGAATATGCCTACATTTGCATGCATTGTGTGCAGGCAAGCCTAAATCCAATGAAAAATGGTAATACTATAACAATAAAGTGCTTTGAGACATGGCCAATGTATCAAGCCCTATTACAAACCAAGATCGTTATCATTACTTAAATTAACATTAAATAATACATATAAAGAATTTTGGAAGGGGAGATTAACTTTCCCACCAATTTAAAGGGGTAACTTATGCCAATCTTGTATAGTTCTTGGGAGAAAGGAGTTGACACGTTCCAAGGTTCTTCATTCGATGACTCTGTATGCATCAAATGTCCACAAACAGTGGGTGAAAAGGCCACGCAACAATACCGCCGAGAGAGCTCAGATTTTATGTCTAGCCCAGAAGTCATAAATTGGCCCATGACATCTGATAGGTGGCATACCGTATTACAAGAACTCAGAGCCATATACACAAGAGTTTGACCAGCTTGATTTCAGTTGGTCAGAACATGGTGTATCTTTGTTAGGTGTCTGCCCATCATAGCAGTATTTGCAATGCTTTGCCAAACTCATAAATGGTTCGCCCAACTCAAATATGGTTGGCCAAACTCTCCTGATAAATGACACTACGAATGCAGAGCATTGTCAAATGCAAATAATCTTCTACATACCGTTTCACTCCCATCTACCACATAGGGAGTCCTGAAATTGCGATCTTCATGATGCTGTTGGGAAGACAAACAATAATAAAAGACTTGATAATTTCTTTTTCTATCAAAACATAATCTATAAAATCATTAAATTGAAAAGTATACTGATTAAAAACAGATAATCAAGAATCTAGTTGTATCTTGAACAATAAAAAAAAAAAAAAAAACATTCACTAGACCTGTTTATCAATTGTATGCATACTTTTTAAACAAATGTTTTTCTTGACTACTCAAAAACTTGCCAGAGGATTTACCAACATAGCACGAAATAATGTAAGCAAAGTGTATCCCATTCATAGAGATGCAATTATTAGCAGATGAACGGAATGGCTGGTAATGGGGAGAAGAAATGTGTATAAATTGAAAGAGTTAGTAAAATGGTCTATTCAATGTGAACATTCATTGTCAAGCTGAATATAATTCCTTACTGATATTCAGATTTTGATATCTACGTGGGTATTTCAAGCAGTGGTATATGTCCTGGAGGTTAAGTACAGGATGGGGGGGGGGGGGCGGTGCACATTCACCATCCACGCCTTGATGATTTTCTTGGTTGTTTTGTTTTCACTATTTGTTGTTATGTTGATAATCCTTGCTGTGTCGGGGTCAAATTCATTGTATATGTTGCATGAAGAATCATTTAATTTCAAGCACACATTGCCCCACCATCATGCATTCTAAACATTAAGTAATTACTATAATTGTTTTGAGAAAATTGCATATTTTGTATAGGAACACTTCTGGCTTCTCTCTATGAATATGAAACAGTAGTAAACAAATGAGGAATATAAATGTAAGAAACTAAATTGAAACACATTTTCATTTCTCGATAAATATCATGCATGACATCGTTTAAAGGAGGCAAGTATGGTGTTGTAAGGATGGTAATACATTTCTTATACAAGCGATGTATGTGCAGGAGTGTGAAAACAATGTTCAGCTATTTTGTAAATTATAAAAAGCCTTTGGTATATCTATTACATGATAAATATATGTTGAAGAGGGAGATTATTTGTGTGGTATATATAGCGTTAAAGGGAGTTGAGTTCTGTTGCAGAGGGCGCTACACAAAATATTTTTTGTAAGATAATGAAAAACTGAGTGTCAAATTTGAAAGAACGTAATATTTAAATGACAAAATCATCTTTGATCGAAATCGGTTCAGAGACGGCTGAAATATAACAATTTCTAATACTTGTGTACCACCACTAATATTAGATATTTTGAAAAATTTGAAAAAAACGTGGAAAAAACGAAATAACGCCTTTTATGTCATATGTCATATTTATGCCGATGTTGTTTTTTTTTGTTGGCATTTTCGTGTTGCTTATATTACCCACAATTAGCCGGCTCATGTATTGTTATTTTGAATTAAATAATTAATTAACGGTTACCGTGTTTTTTGGAAAGTGGAGCTGAATTCGTATGATCATGTTGGCTAAATTTCGCACATTTTGGGATCTAAAATTATCTTCATAGCAATTTTAGGTTCTAAAAGGGCACTATAAATGTCATAGATAAGAATAAGAGCAATAACCATGCACTTTAAAGGCATTTGCTGTCTGAAAACAGAACTCAACTATCCCTTTAAACACATGGACAAGGAAACCGTTTATACATGTGCATCAGTTCCGCGCAGTCGATCCAAAGCTTGACCAACTGCATACCGGCGTCCTTCAAGGGAATCGTACTCCTCAGAACCATTGAAAGATTCGTTTCCGTAGAAGCCTCTATTTTGTCTGCTCGAATCGACATACCGTGCTTCACTGAAAACAAAACAAAACAAAACATTGTTATATATTTTTTTCATAAGTAATAATAATAATAATAATAATAGTGGGTTCTTGTATAGCGCTCATGTCTCTCATACGTGACACTCCTGGCGCTCCCGATTATTATGCCATACGTCACTCAAGCATTTCAAGGAATCAATTCCTGCCAGTGTTATAAACATTGTGAGTAATAGCATCACAAAATTTACAAAATGTGTCGAGACAGAAGACCATCACTAAGAACTGTGATGGTCCAATCAAGTGGTTCTCTGCATCTCAAAGAGAATCGAGAGAGATCTGTGGTTACACAGAGTGGGACAGATTGATAGATAAACAGGTATGCAGATGGATAGAAAGGAGGATAAAGGTTTATAATTATATAAATAAATGTAGACAGGTAGATAGAGATATGTACAAATAGGCAGCAGATTTATAGATAGATTGATAGATACTTTCTTAATAGCATTCATACAACATATCAAGAAAAGTTGAATATCACTTGGCAAGGCACCTCTATATTTATATATTTAATTATTTATTTCTGATATTTAGACAAGGTGACTCATTATCACCAGTAATGGTGGTCTTCCATGAGGCCCTGTTAAACATAATGATGTACATTATAGTTTAACCCTTACTGTACTGGGGGGGGGGGGGGCCTGGGAGGCCCCCCCTCGACATTTTCGGAGATTGCGCCGCAACCGCTTGAAATTTTGAATTGTCGTTTCATGACTTTTTTCCCTCAAGTCTTACGCACGTTTTGATACCATTTTCGTCGCAATCGGATATACCTGTGAGGTGTTACATAACAATTAGTATGCGCATGTCATCAAAAATATGCTATAATTGCATATATTCATGTACAAGCAGAAATGTGAATACAGGTTTAGATGTATTCCTTCCTAAGTGGGTGATATGAATTGATATCGAATTGCTTTTGTGTTTCTCAAAGTCACTTGATGTATTCCAGAACAAAAGAATACATAAGAAATAAAAACAATAGATATAATAAGAAATAAAAAAAACAATAAAATACATAAGAAAATAATTATTTGAAAATCGCATCAAATTTGCATAAATTATCATTATTAATTACATCCAAATAAATATTTTGTGTTAGAAAAGAAGTTTCATATGAATAATGAGTTTCAACGTTCAAAAAGTGAAGTTTGACACGTTTTCTGTAAAATGCATAAAATTAGCATTTTGCATAATTAATTAGGCTATAACGACAAAAATTTGCATATTTGCAAAAAACTAATTACACCATCTTGTTTGTTACGTAAATATCTACAAACATGCAAATTTTCGTGTTCATCGGACATCCGACGGCCGAGATCATAGGGGGGGGGGGCCTCCCAGGCCCCCCCCCCCCCCCCAGTCAGGAGGTGCTCAAAATAGCCCAGTACAGTAAGGGTTAACAAATATAGATATGATAATAATATTAATAACAAAATATTGAACATAAATTCATAACAGCAATAAACAATAAGTAAGAACATGTATAAACATATATACAAAGAGTTTTGGTATGCTCGTAATAAAAGAATGGTTTGTTTGTTTTGCCTTAGATACATCTAAGGCAAGTCAAAAATACATATATAGGTCCCATACTTAACAAAGTATTATTGAATTGTGTCAACATAAAACTACCATTTAATGTAATGTGTTATCCAATTCAAGCTCTAGAGCTATTATCTTGTTACTACAGTCGTCATATATATTGAAATCATACATGTAGATGTGGTCAGTAATAGCTTGAGCTCGTTCATTTGTAAATGTATTGTAATACTCACGCGAGCATCAGTTTTGTTGCTTGATTTCGTCTGACACCTTGTACGAAAACGCAGCAGACACAGGTTATGAGGACGAGAACAAAACCAAAAACTCCGAGAGCAATACCAATGATGGCTCCATTCGACAATCCTTGAGGAGCTGCAAAATAAATGTATCAGATATGAGATTAGGAAAAACATGATCAAACAAATATACATGTACATGTACGCAATGAAAAGAGAGTACCCTCACATCCATTTCTTGTGAAACTGTATATAAAACCATATATATATATATATATATATATATATATATATAAACGTGTATGCCTAGGGAGAATGAGTGAGAGGGAGCATAAGCACACTAAAAATGACTAATTACACAACTTACCATTCTGGCAAAGGTCTCCTGTAAAACCAGCTGGGCAATTACAAGGCTGTCCAGCAGAAGTACATGTCCCACCGTTCTGGCAGTTCGTTTGATCGCACTGAACTGTTCATTTCAAAGATATATGAATGATTCAAATTACTTCAGATAACTGACCAACTTATTTTATCGTTATTTATTGACAAGGTATAAACAGTAGAAAACACAAGAACTCCATAACTACTCTAATATGAACAAATACGGTAGTAATAATAATAATACAGTCTACTGAATACTACATGTGCTTTGACAGCTAGATGTGTGCAATTTTTGAAATTGCCTAATCTATAGAACTATAAGTACAGAATATGATAAGTAGCGTCATTCCTCCAGCTTATTTTAGTACCATTTTTGTTGGGCATCTCTTCACGGTTGACTGCACAGGGGTCGAATCCCATGGATTGGACAATGTCAAACACCATGTGCACCAGCACCATGCCTTTTCTTGCCTTGGTATTACTACAGAACCATCTTTGATTCGATATTGTATGACATAACAATTGGTTCAAATGCAAGTCACTCCAAGATATCATAATTTCAAGAATTATTTGTCACAAACAAATTTTAAAAACAAACACTATTTGCTGTATGTTCGAGTGTATCTTGAACACAACATCTTATCCCTTGGTTGCATCAGATACTCACTCTAGCCCTTAGTGATCTAGAGTTCATTACCAGTTAATCTTAGATATGATTTTGCAAATAATTAAGGACCGTCAAATTAAAATCACAAACTTTTAACATTTGCAAGGCTATACTATAAATTTCTAATGCAAAAAGTATCTGAAATTGACCTGTGATTGTGTCCTCTGGCATTGCCTGTCATTTGCGAAGGTGGCTCTTTATACATTGCAGACAGCTGAACTCATGTCAAGATACCAAGTCACAAACAACAACATTATTTGTTTTGACAACTAAAAAGATAATATCCTCTTGTAAGGTGTCTTAAGAGAAGAATGGCTGGTGAAAAAAGCCTGGATTTTACTCTTACCTTCTGCCGATATAGACGCTACCAGAGTTTGACCATTAGCTGATAAGTTTTGATCAATGTTGGTAGATAAGGCAGATAAACTCACAGCAAGCCCATCTGCTACACTTTGGCTCTCAGCAGCAAGTTCCACTTGCACGTCACTGACTACGCTACCTTGGCTGAATGACAGCACTATGCAATTAGCATCAACAAGTTGAGAACCTAACTGTTCCCTTACGTATTGGCTGAACTGATAAATGAGAAAGTAGAGAAAGCCAGAATCAGAGTATGCTTGTATACATATGTAGTTCATGTAAATATATTTCCTTTTTTTTCAAAGATAAAGTTCAGTTCCAGTCATGCACTGAAAAATCAATAGATACAGGGTGATTATGTAGTGCACACAAATTGATGTAAACTACGAGGTTCTGGAAACAACAAAATGATCAGAAATACAACACTAATAACCCATAGCAGTAGAGTGTCTCCTCTTACTTCTCCAATATACCTCTGTCTATATGAATGTTCCTCTGACTTTGACATCAACCCATTATTGCAGTGAAGATATATTTTCTGGTAAGTTTAACGCTTTCATGACCATGTGACCTTTGACTTTTGACATCTCTCACCCAAGATCCAATCAGTTCATCCTTGAATGTTTATGCACACTTCATCAAAGTATGGTGTGAATTGCTTCAAAGCATTTTCAAGTTATTGCGTAAACAAGATATATTTTTGGTATTTGAAAACACATTTATGAGCCTGTGACATTTGACCTTCAAGTTTTAACACCAAAAATATAGTCAGTTCAACTTTTCATACTCATACTTGTACATATTTCATCTGAGTTTTGTTCAAATGGGATGAACGGAGGACGAACTGGCAAGACGATAAAAACAATGTCTTCTGCACCATCTTCAGTGGCGGAGGCATAAAGAAAGGACTACAAGTATATTCTCTTTTATTTCATGGATCTACAAGTAGCATTTGTTCAGGAGGAACCAACACTTTATTACAAAGTTTCAGTAGACTACTGCACTACCTGACATTTGTATAGACATCTTAATGTGATATATGGTGATGATGTAGTGTGTTGGATTTGCAAGCTGAAGAAGCACCACATATCTGCGTCTAAAAAATTGTCGTCAGTTTTCTCGCATTTACTGGTGAAGAAAGATATACTTACAATGTAACAGAATGCAACTTCATATTCCATGAATTTGGTCGATGTCCTATTTGTTAATTCTGATGTATACGTCAGGATTTGACCATTCAGACTTTGTCCTGTGATCTTCACAGTCACTTGACTAGTGGACAGACTGCTTGGGAGAGCTGGATATACATTAAAAAAATATAAAAAACAATGACATGAAGCCAATATATTTATGGATACTTCAATGTGTTTCCTCCAGGCAAAAAATCATTAATACATTCGGTTTTGTATTCTCATGGAACAAGATTGTCATAAGGAGACTACAGATGGAAAGTGTACAATATATACAATACCATTCTCGTCAGATGATTTATAAGGAATGTATCAAGTAATTTTCATATATGTACAGCTAACACCTACCGGGTACATTATTCATGCCCTAACCAATTGAATGGCCAAATTTTTACCACATTTCGTCTGGTGTGAATTTGAATGCTTTTCACTTTATTTTTTTCATTTGAAAATTTGTTACACACTTTTGAATATGTAACTATGAAATCACAAGAAAAAAAACTATATCAAAATGCTATTTGGATGATGAACTATTCCTTCATAAAATTTTGCATAAAACTGAACGAACTTGATATTGATTTGTTTGTTTTTATCTTTCGATATTTTTTTTAATTTTACAAAGTTGGTCATTAAACCTACATTATTCCTTATTGAAAAAGAAAAACTTATATTTAGACATACCATTGCAAGAATTTGCATTGACTAACATGAATCCAGCATTGCAGACACACGTGTATGATCCATCCAAGTTGACACATCTTCCATTACTACAGACACTTGTATCAAGCTCACACTCATTAACATCTATAGCAAAGTGGTAAAATGAAAATTTGAAACAATATGACGAGTAACTTTTGATAATAATTATCATAATATAAACGATGATAATATATGATAACAATTATAATAATGATAATATTAATAACTATTAACTTGTATGTTGCTATTGTATTACGTATTGTAACAGGTGATCGACTTCAGCAAAGATACATACCACTTTCTCAAGTTAGCTCATTGATGACTGACAGATGATGTCACAAGGGGAATGAGATCTGGAAGTTTTTGGGGTTGGAGCTTAGCAAGTTTGAAAAACAAATATTTAAAAAAATATTTAAAAATCTATGAAACAAATTCAGAAGTTTACATATCAAATTATGAGATGTATGCAGGACAGCACACCAACAGAAATACACTTGTATTTCGATGCAGGGCTCAAATTAATTTTTTGTCCACGGGGGCTCTTCCCCCCCAAAAAGAGCCCCCGTGAGCCTTCTCACGGGGGCTCTTTTAGTACTGACGGGGGCTCTTTTTTATACAAATATCCATTGAATTGGTACCTATGATACTCCTCAATTATTTGCTGTTTCATCATTATCATTTTAATCAGCATTTTCCCTCTTACAAATTTACGAGCTACATAGCTGTTACTGACTTTAATCCCGTGATGACATTCTCTCGATGTCTTCTCGTTCTGCACATTATTTCCTCCTCATTATTGGAAGCAACCTTTACATTCTTTCTTTACTGAGCTGCGTAGCGGCGAGGCGATTTTGTGTGTGTGCTATTTTGGACAGGCGCGGATCCACGGGCCGATTCTACAGGCCAGCCCCCCCCCCAGCCTCCCAAACCGGTTAAAAAATAAGATAGTAACGTAAATTTTACCTTGAAAAATAAAATAAAAAACGCCCGCCCCCCTGACCTGCCAGTGACACAAATGCGGCATCAAAATATTTGTGCTTCTCTGACCGTAATTAAATGCCTAAAACCCCTGTCCCCCCCCCACACCAATTTACGCTCGCTACCCTCTACCTGATCGTAAATACTTTAGCCCCCCCCCCCCCCCACTTTGATAAACGTTCCGCGGGGTCTGTGTATATAATATATAGGCATACAACACTGATCTTTATGATGTCTTTAACGTGACATATCTTCTTCTCCCCTTGCAAACGAGAAAGAAAACAAGGTCATTAAAAGGGATTAAGCGACAAATAATGATTGTGATTCAAATTGATGCGAATATTTGTTTGAATAAGCACTGCTATTCACCCGAATCTTCTTTGTAAAAACAACTTTTACAAATCTCAGCCATGCTTACTGAGTTGAGACGTTCTATTTAATGTAAAATACTCATTAAAGAATACACTTATCCTAATCTGAAAGTGATCTTACAACACAGTGGCAGAATTGCATGGCTGAGATTTGTAAAAGCCGTTTTTACAAAGAAGATTCTGGTGAAAAGCATTGCTTATTCAAAAAATCCTTGCACAATTTGAATCACAATGATTATTTGTCGCATGATTCTTTTATTAAATAACCTTGTTTTCTTTTTTGTTTGCAGGGGGAGAAGAAGCTATGTCACGTTAAGAAATCATAAAGATCAGTTGTATTATGCGTATATACAGAATGATACCAGAACAAAATTTTGATTATCAGAATGTCATTTTGGAATACCTCTATACAAATACCACATTGTCTTTAGCCGGTATCAGTATTAGTATGAGCCAATATAAAGCTAATATTCTTTATTCAGTTCAGTATAATGCTTTTCCTCAAAAATAGTTTCGCTATTTTTTTAGGGTTGAGACGCTAAGAAATGGTTTCAAATGTACATTACACAAACCCTAAACCATTGCAAAATGATGGTGGTTCTCTCTCTCTCTCTTTATTTTAATCATGCATTATCAACTACATATAAAGCAGCAACCAAAAACTTAGGGTTATCTGAGATAGGTGAAAGTAAGAGTTAAAAAGAAAGTCATGCTAAAATGGCGCTTCACCTCCCCCCCCCCCTGAAAAAAAAAATAGTGGTCCTCCTCTCCAGCATTCCCCCCCCCCCAACTTTAATATTCACCGGCCGGCTGAGTCGGCGCAAAAATGTTCCCCCAAAACTGGACCCCCCTAAACTTATGTGCATTATATCCCCCCCCCCCCTCCGCTCATTCGCCGATCGCCGGCTGGCTGATTCGCCGCTAAATATTTTCTCAAGATTTGGGCCCCCCCCCCTCTTGCCGCCGGCTGGATCCGCCCCTGATTTAGGACCCCCGTAAGTGATGTTTTCCTGGCATTTACTTACATGCGAAGCATCGTCCACGAGCCGCATATCGGCGAGGCGATTTTTTGTTGTTGCTATTTTGAACCCCCGTATTGTTTTCCTGGCATCTACTAACATCTTACTGTGTGGGTCGATCTGGACACATAATGGCGTTTTTCTATGCACATCACATTTTCACTTGGCAGGCCAAGGGGGCCGGGGGGGGGGGAGGAGGGGGTTAAACCCCCTAACCCCCCCCCCCGGTAGATCTGCCCATGTTACCATATCATTCCACGACATCTTGGTCTTCCTCTTTTTCTCAATAGGGACTTTTAGATTTTTTAGATTTGCGTGGACGTGGACGTGTTCTTTTAAGGCACTGGCAGTCACATGTGACGTCCTTTTAAGCACTGGCAGTGCCTGCAGTCCACGTTCTCATCGTGCAAATCTAAAAGTCCCTAATATTGATTTACTGGTCGAGGTTGATTATTTGCTGGTCATTTTGTGCTGATATTATGTAAGTCTTGACAATAGACTAGGGTTCTAAAGATGGCTCATGAGATTGAATCATGACGCAGTTTGGTTCTAATAAAGACACCTGTAAACATTAACCTCCAAGCCTCCGTATCATGACTTCTACAGTAGAACCATTACCAAAATATAATATGGTGTCAGGTCTTCCCGATCAAGGACAGATGTTGACTTCGAGGGAGGATAGAACCCAGGAATAAACAGGTGCAGGATTTCCATTTTTACGCCAGATTGAAGGGCTCAGTCCCGTGTGTGCAAACTGTGTGTATGTGGCTATGAGTGCGTACATGCGTCGGCATATTTTAACTCGGTGAAATTGCTTGTCTCGTTAGTTTGACTAGGTTGTAAAGATACCACAATAGTAAATAAGAGGTTAAAGCATTGTTCAGAGAGAAACAAATAAGAAACCATGGCAACAAATCTAAGTCAACCACAGCCATTGGAGCTGACAGGAAACTTAGCAGAAAATTGGAAACGTTTCAAACAAAGATTTGAATTGTATAATGTGGCCAGTGGAATGTCAAAGACAGAAGAAAAAGCACAAACATCCATGCTCCTACATGTCATAGGGGAAGAAGCTCTTGACATTTACAATACATTCCAGTTTGAGGAAGATACCGGAGATGAGATGAAATTAGAGAAAGTGCTAAAGAAATTTGAGAACTATTGCATGCCAAAACGTAATGTAACATTTGAGAGACACAAATTTTTCACACGGTCACAACACGAAAATGAAACAACAGATCAGTATGCAACTGAATTGCGCAATAGAGCTAAGTCTTGTGATTTTGGTGACTTAAAGGATAGCCTCATTCGTGATAGAATTATCTGTGGAATTGTGAACTCCATGGTCAGGGAACGCCTATTGAGGCAAGATGATTTGACGCTGGATAAGACGTTACAGTTGTGTCGTTCTGCTGAAACTACTCGAGCTCAGGCAAAAGAGCTGAGTTCCACGGATGAAGTCTCGGTTGATGCTCTTGGGAGTAGGAGAAAGTTGTTTCACGGTAATCAAAGACAAAATCCAAGGCAAAGTCTAGGTCAACAACAAACTCAAAGGCCATATCGAAGTCAAAATCAGACTCAAGGTCAGAAATCTAGAAATAGTTGCGGTCGTTGTGGAAACTGGCATGGTCAAAATGCATGCCCTGCTCAAGGTCAAATTTGCAAAAAGTGTGGTCTTGGAAATCATTTTGCGAAGTGTTGTAAAACTCCAATGAGTAAAGTTATCAACGAGATGCAAAATCTCGAGGTCGAAGATGAGTTCATGGTTGATGTTGTAGAAACATTAGAGTCTCGTGATGAGTGGAAGGTCAAGCTAGTTGTCAATAGTAGGCCGGTTATTTTCAAGTTAGATACTGGTGCTCAGACAAACCTCCTTCCAGAATCAGTGTATCAGAGTTTGATTCCCAGGCCAAAGCTGCATCCAGCTAGAGTGAGATTGACAGGCTACAGTGGAGTAGTAATTCCAGTAAAGGGTCGTTGTTATGTACAAGTGGAGTACAAAGGTTTAACTCACAATATGGCTGTTCTAGTAACTCCTGGTGATCGTCAACCATTGTTAGGCTTACAAGCATGTGAGCAATTGAAGCTTGTAAAGAGAGTCTTGAATGTCAAAACAGAATCAAAGAATGTAATAGTAGATGACTATGAAGACGTGTTTGAAGGGTTAGGATGTGTTCCTGGAAAGCATCATATCACGCTAAAAGAAAATGCTCAACCTGTACAACATGCATGTCGAAAAATTCCATTTCCACTGCGAAATCAGCTCAAGGAGGAGCTAGATAAAATGGAACGACTTAAAGTTATCACACCAGTGGATGAACCAAGTGATTGGGTGTCGTCGCTCGTGGTGGTGATGAAGAAAAACAATCAGCTTCGAGTATGTCTCGATCCAAGAGATCTAAATAGGTCCATAAAAAGAGAGCACTACCAGCTACCATCAAGAGAGGAAATAACAGCACAGTTTGCAGGAGCTAAGTACTTCAGCAAATTAGATGCGTCCTCAGGTTTCTGGCAGATAGAGTTAGATGAGGAAAGCTCAAGGCTATGTACTTTCATAACGCCATTTGGGAGATACAGATTTCTCAGGTTACCATTTGGGGTCTGCAGTGCGCCAGAAGTGTTCCACAAGGTTGTGCATAATTTGTTCGCACACATACCTGGTGTCAACACAATGATGGATGACATAGTAGTATGGGGGTCAACCCAACAGGAACATGACACCAGACTGAAACAGGTCCTTGACATAGCTCAGAAAGCAAATCTGAAACTCAACAGAGACAAATGTGAGTTCAATGTGAGCCAAATGACATTCATTGGCGATGTGATCAGTGAACAAGGTGTTCAACCAGATCCAAAGAAGGTTGCAGCCATATTGAACATGGAAAGACCACAGAACAAGCAAGATGTTCAAAGGTTCTTAGGTATGGTTAACTACCAAGGAAAGTTCATACCAGATTTATCCACAAAGTCAGCCCCGCTGAGAAGTCTTCTTGAGAAAAGAAATGAGTGGATGTGGCAAGATGCACAAGAAAAAGCTTGGTGTCAACTCAAGGAAGCTCTGACACAAGAACCAGTGCTCCATTTCTATGACAGCACAAAGCCGACGAAGCTATCAGCTGATGCATCCAAGAATGGACTAGGTGCAGTGCTACTGCAACAACATGACCAGAATTGGTTCCCCATTGCTTATGCATCGAGAGCAATGACTGATGCAGAAACTCGCTACGCGCAGATAGAAAAAGAACTGCTAGCGATGACGTCTGCATGTGAAAGATTTCACCAATACATACATGGACGACAAGTAGAAGTCGAAACAGATCATAAACCTCTTGTACCATTGTTCAAAAAATCACTCTGTGATTGTCCTCTTCGCATTCAACGCCTACTAATCCGAGTGCAGAGATACGATTTGAAAGTATCCTACACACCAGGAAAATACATGTACACCGCAGATGCATTGTCTAGAGCGGTAGATCCACAGGCAGACATGCAGGTCGAAAGAGAAGAAGACATCAGAATCTATGTAGACACAATAATGGAGACATTACCAGTCACATCAAACAGAAAAAGTCAGTTTGTAGATGAAACACAGAAAGACAAAACACTACAAGAATTGATAGGCATCATCAAAGATGGATGGCCTGAAACAAAACAACAATGTCCAGTAGCAATTAGAGCATACTGGAACATTAGAAATGAGCTGTCAGAAGCCGAAGGCTTAATCATGAAAGGCAGCAGGATCGTTGTACCAAGCACAATGAAAAAACAGATGTTGGATAAGATCCATGAAGGACATTTGGGCATAGAAAAATGCAAGAGACGTGCAAGAGAAGTCTTGTATTGGCCCAGAATAAATCAAGACATAACAGAAATGGTACAAAATTGTAACTCATGCTTGATGTATAAACCAAAACAACAGACAGAAAGTCTGAAACCACACACGGTACCAAACAGACCGTGGGAAAAGATCGCTGCAGACTTGTTCACACTGAATAACAAAGATTACATGGTAATAGTAGATTACTATTCACAATTCATTGAAGTCTGTCCACTGTCAACAACAACAAGTAAAACAGTGATAACAAAAATGAAAGAAGTCTTTTCAAGACAAGGCACACCAAGTGAACTCGTGACGGATAATGGTCCGCAATTAGCTAGTAAAGAGTTCAAAAACTTTGCACAAGATTGGGACTTCTGCCACACAACAACAAGTCCGTATCATCCTCAGTCGAACGGACTAGCAGAGAATGCAGTGAAAATTGTGAAGAATCTCATCCGCAAATGCCAAGACAGTAGACAAGATGTCTACAGGGCACTACAAGTCTACAGAAGCTCACCACTAGAATGTGGAAAATCGCCAGCTGAACTCCTGTACAACAGGCGATTGAGATCAAACCTGCCCATGGTGGACAAACTTCTTGATCCACAACACATCAATCCTCAACAGGTGAGGGAAAGGAAGGAAGGGCAGAAGGTAAAGCAGAAAGAGCGATATGATAAACATGCTCGAGACCTACCAGAACTAAACATAGGTCAGACTGTAAGACTTCAAAACATGCACAACAATCGATGGTCACAAAGTGGCATCGTCAAAGTCAAACTGCCAAACAGATCATATTTGGTAGAGACAGAGTATGGAGAGATTAGACGAAGAAACCGACGTCATCTCAGACCGGCACCCACACGAAGGGATGATCGGTTCCAACAGACAACACAGACGGACAGCGATCCAGATGACGAGGATGTTAGCGAACCAACCCCTGAGCGTTCCGGCGTACCAGCCCAGCAAGCATCATCCTACATGACCACCAGAAGTGGACGAATAAGCAAACCGCCAAATCGAATGGACTTGTGAAATAATCACAAAAACAAATTGAACTATGAACAATGAAAAGCAAAAGGACTATATTAACAAAAGCTGATAATATCAAGAAGAACTGAAAGTGAAAGTTACACTTTGCCTTTAAAAGGACATTATATTATATTGTTATGAATGTTTTAACATTAACTGTATATATGTTTTTTGTTATATCCACAGATACTTGGAAGATATCAAGATTGGATATCGTTAAGTTATGTTCAAGCTCAAGTTAAAGCTTAAGTGTGTTAATCACTGGATTGAAAAGTTATTGGAAAGAAATAACATACAAAAGAAATGTTGCAAAATATTCTGAATGCATGGTCAAAGAAACAACTCACAAAATCATTTATTTCTTGAAAAGTATTTGAAACAGATCAAAACAAACCCAACGCTCGCCATATATGCATTGTTTCCAGATTTGGAAAACATATTGAAACCAAAATTAATATCCAGCGATGTGTTCAAAAGTAAGTGTTAAAAATAATGTGTTATGTTATTTCTGTGGAAAAAGAATGTAACCCTTCTTAGAAAGGGAGATGTGCTGATATTATGTAAGTCTTGACAATAGACTAGGGTTCTAAAGATGGCTCATGAGATTGAATCATGACGCAGTTTGGTTCTAATAAAGACACCTGTAAACATTAACCTCGAAGCCTCCGTATCATGACTTCTACAGTAGAACCATTACCAAAATATAATAATTTGAAATCACCAGATTTCAGCGGGTTTACGCTTTCACAACGAAAAACTTCTCCATGACCATGTTTCTGCCCTTGCGCGATCGCCTCCATAGCTCCAGCAGACATGGCGCGGCAGCGTGCACACGTACCGTTACTAACGGCGTAGTAGGCCTATAACCACTGCTGACGGCGGCACTGCACTGCGAGCTGAATCGGTAATAATAGGCCTACTCATAGAACGAGAAATCTTGCACGCTAATCTAAGTTCAATTTCATTGGTTTAAGGTTTGTAAATTGAAACTCAATATTGTGTTAAAGTTATGACAGAAAAGATAATCTTTATTTTATAATTCCACTGGGGCGATTTTTAATTTTGCAATCGCCCCCGTGAGCAACGTGACGGGGGCGATTATGTAGCTCACGGGGGCGAATCGCCCACCGCCCCCGTGTATTTTGAGCGCTGTTTCGATGTCATGGGCCTTTTAAATGGTTGAGTTCTGGACATGAGATTGCATTGTGCAAAAAACTATTAGTGAGTAGGAAAAGGTAGATGATATTTTTGAAGTCTTTGAGATCGCGGTATTAGATTAAATGAAAAGAAAATCAAAAACAAGTATCTGAAACGCTACAACGTTCAGACTCTACTTTTAGCCTAGATTACGAATATGTTTAAAACATGTTCGTAATCTAGGCTAAGAATTAAGTCTTTTATTTAAGAGTTTTCATCTTATTTGCCTCCACCCAAAAAAAGAGATAAAATATAACCATTTCCTGTTTTTATGACGGTGAGAAAATGGTATAATTTAGCTTACCTGTTTGACACATACTCCCGGTATAGCTAGCAACACAGGAACAAGTGAACGAGTCAATCCCATCAGTACAACTTCCTCCATTCATACAAGGATTGGGAAGACAATCGTTGATATCTGATGGTTGAATTTATTAATCAATGAACAAACTTTGCATAGCATAGAAATCACCGGTTCATGAATGTCTTAAAATGAAAAAAAAAATGAATTATCAACCATAAGCCATTGACATTCTATTGACTTAATGTTTCACCTAAATGAAACTATAATAATCTTTATTTCTTTATTTTGCATTTGAAATTTCATTCTAACAAAGTGGCATTGTAATTTACAAAACTGCTCTCCACATTGGCCCTGTAGGCCTAGACAATAATAGGATTAAATATTAAAGTTATGGACCAATTAATTGCTAAGTTCTATATACATGTACCAGATACAGATTTAAGGCACACTAAGAATAATCTATTAGTAGCGAAGACGAATTCAAAGACTTTCTTAAAAATTATTAAAAAAAAAAAAAAATAAAAACAAATAAACAACAACATCCCTTGTAACAATTTCATGTGCATGAAACAGAATAATAAGATAAACAAAAGTTTGAAAGAAAGCAGATCAATAATTAGAAAGTTATGAATGTTTGAAATACTAAATCACCACATCCGTGCAAATATCAAAGTAGCAATTAGTCAGTGGATTGTGATGGTTAATTCTCCCATTTGTCATGAACAAAAAATTTCATAAATTTATCTTTTTCTCCAAAGTGTATTAGTAGCATATCTGTATACATGTAGTTCTTCTTAAGAGAAATTAGCCACTGAGTCATACATTTTATCGAAATCTTAATTTGTGTAATTCTGTGTGCAAATGGAAGAAATAGGAAATTTGTACCAATTCAGCCAATTTGAAGAGGCTATATTTACAGTGATTACAAATTTTAAAAATTACAACTTTCTCATGTTTTGTCTGATTTCATTCAAATTTCACCAGTCTACTTTTCTGTTTCTCCTGCATTTCTCTAGAGCAGATTGCTATCAAGGTTGCTTTTCCATTTAAGGGTAAAGAATTTAATGATGTGAAAGGAAAAACTAATTTGATTACAGAAATGGCATCATATTACAGGATTTGATCATAACCCAACGCCTTATCATTGATAAGTACATGCCTATCAGATATTAAATTGAAATTTTCAGTATTTATTTATATACGTGAATACTCAATTCATTTATGTATTTCTTAATTGTATTTGTGTTCTAATTATTATTATTATTATTTACTTATTTCCTTTTTTTGGGGGGGGGGGGATACTTACTAGTCTCGCACATAGTACCGGTAAAACCAGTAACACATTCACATTGTCCAGAGCTTATGCATGCTCCACCATTCTGGCAAACAATGGTGCCACAATCAGCTGTAAATAAAGAAGATAACTGATAAATGATTCAGATCCTAAAGCACATTAGAGGATGTCGTAGTCTAGTGGCTAGAACACTCAAGGGTGAAAGCATACATAACACTTTGCGAGGACCTGTACTCTATGTACTTAACAAAAAGACAAATTTCCATATATTTTCAGGAGATAACTGCTATAAAAGTAACTTAACATTATGTACATGACACATTGAACGACACATATTTGAGAAAAAAGGAAATCCAAGATATTTCCTTATCTTAAAGAAAACTGGAATCTTCAAATCAGAAGTCCGTGAATAAATGAATACCGGTAGTCTTAAATGTAAAAACAATATTATCATTTAAAGTGACTCTGTAACATTGTTGAAGATTGATGAAGAAACTGCGTAATTTGTATATGAAATGTTACTTATTATATTCCTTCTACTGTACTAACCCTCTAACATGCACAAAATCCTGAAAAAGTTATCAAACGACAAAGATATTTATAGTTTTCTTTAAAAGCATCACTGTTCGACACCCTGTAAAACAGTAAATTCTCCCAACCATTAAAAAACAAATTCCCAACCATTTTTCAATGAAAATAAAACATAAAACTGGATTTTATAAATCTTTCAACACTCGAATGTCTGGAATGGTATATAGAGCCAATTAATTGCTTTGTGACGATTTTCATTCACCTTAAATGTAATTCAATTTTAATAATGAAGCTGGGAGAAATAAGGATTCGATCAGATCAGTTTTTCCAAATTTATATCATTAATAATGGTCTGCTTTTACTCAAATTTTTAGATTATCTTTAATTGAACATCTAGCATTGAAGTCACTACCTTAGAATCATTTTTTCCCATCTGAACAGTGTTACACTTGGTAACCTTTAACCCTTACTGTACTCGGGGGGGGGGGGCCTGGGAGGCCCCCCCCTCAACATTTTCGGAGATTGCGCCGCAACCGCTTGAAATTTTGAATTGTCGTTTCATGACTTTTTTCCCTCAAGTCTTACGCACGTTTTGATACCATTTTCGTCGCAATCGGATATACCTGTGAGGTGTTACATAACAATTAGTATGCGCATGTCATCAAAAATATTCTATAATTGCATATATTCATGTACAAGTAGAAATGTGAATACAGGTTTAGATGTATTCCTTCCTAAGTGGGTGATATGAATTGATATCGAATTGCTTTTATATGTTTCTCAAAGTAACTTGATGTATTCCAGAACAAAAGAATACATAAGAAATAAAAACAATAGATATAATAAGAAATTAAAAAAAACAATAAAATACATAAGAAAATAAATATTTGAAAATCGCATCAAATTTGCATAAATTATCATTATTAATTACATCCAAATAAATATTTTGTGTTAGAAAAGAAGTTTCATATGAATAATGAGTTTCAACGTTCAAAAAGTGAAGTTCGACACGTTTTCTGTAAAATGTATAAAATTAGCATTTTGCATAATTAATTAGGCTATAACGACAAAAATTTGCATATTCGCAAAAAACTAATTACACCATCTTGTTCGTTACGTAAATATCTACAAACATGCAAATTTTCGTGTTCACCGGACATCCGACGGCCGAGATCATATTGGGGGGGGGGCCTCCCAGGCCCCCCCCCCCCCCCACCCAGTCAGGAGGTGCTCAAAATAGCCCAGTACAGTAAGGGTTAATGCAATATAGACTAGGGCATGATATGTCAAGAAAAGGTATAATTTTAGACACCATTGTGTTCTTCACAAGCCAAGTATAGATCCATGTGGATAAAGTCAAAATAAAATCTGAACTGTTGTCCCACATGTAGAAATTAGTGATAGTGAAAAATTATCCTGGCTCTGATTGTCATGGTCTGTTTTCGGTTTACAAAATGAAATTACCTACTATCATATTAATAAAATAAACAACAACTGTTCAGGTAAAGATTAAAGATTGTTTACTTGTTGTGCAAGCATCTCCACTAAAGCCATCAGCACAGACACAGGTATTAAAAATAGAGTCAAAAGTGGTATCTTCAATTCGATTAACGACAGTGAGGGAAATAGTTACCTCATTTGTGAAACTATCAGTCAATAAATCAAACAAAGTAAACGGACTGATTATTTCTTTCAAAGTTCAAATCTGTATGTCTGTACATTCACTTCTGTTGACTCTCAAGTAAGAAGAAACACAAAGAGTTTCCTCAACAATCACTGTAATTTCTTCCTTTCTGTTCCCCTGTTCGCTTTGTATCTTTAATTTCTTGATAAGCAACGAATAAGAATTTCATTGGATTTTGCTTTACATCAAAAGTAAATGTATGTATGTTTTTTTTATAATCTATTCAGAAGTTATAGGTTACCTGTTTCACATGAATCGCCAGAATAGCCAGAATCACACACACACGTTACGGCGGCTGATCCAGGAGTACACATTCCTCTACTCGTACACGAATTGGCACCACAATCAGCTAAACATGTAAAAATGGATTTCCAAAGGCAATGAATTTGATGAAGATGACGAGAAGAGAAAAATACCCGTTTTAAAAGATCAATCTTCACTTGGAGGGATACAGTAAAATAGAGTCAAAAGTGGTATCTTAAATTTGATTAACGACAGTGAGGGAAATAGTTACCTCATATGTGAAACTATCAGTCAATAAATCAAACAAAGTAAACGGACTGATTATTTCTTTCAAAATTCAAATCTGTATGTCTGTACATTCACTTCTGTTGACTCTCAAGTAAGAAGATAATCAAAGAGTTTCCTTAACAATCACTGTAATTTCTTTCTTTCTGTTCCCCTGTTCGCTCTGTATCTTTAATTTCTTGATAAGCAACGAATAAGAATTTCATTAGATTTTGCTTTACATCAAAAGTGAATGTATGTATGTGTTTTGTATAATCTATTTAGAAGTTATAGATTACCTGTTTCACATGAATCGCCAGAATAGCCAGAATCACACACACACGTTACGGCGGCTGATCCAGGAGTACACATTCCTCTACTCGTACACGAATTGGCACCACAATCAGCTAAACAAGTAAAAATGGATTTCCGAATGCAATGAATTTGATAAAGATGACGAGAAGAGAAAAATACCCGTTTTAAAAGATCAATCTTCACTTGGAGGGATACAGTAAAATAGAGTCAAAAGTGGTATCTTAAATTCGATTAACGACAGTGAGGGAAATAGTTACCTCATATGTGAAACTATCAGTCAATAAATCAAACAAAGTAAACGGACTGATTATTTCTTTCAAAGTTCAAATCTGTATGTCTGTACTTTAACTTCTGTTGACTCTCAAGTAAGAAGAAACTCAAAGAGTTTCCTCAACAACCACTGTAATTTGTTTCTTCATGTTCCCCTGCTTGCTCTGTATCTTTAATTTCTTGATAAGCAACGAATAAGAATTTCATTGGAATTTGCTTTACATCTAAAGTGAATGTATGTATGTTTTTTGTATAATCTATTCAGAAGTTATAGATTACCTGTTTCACATGAATCGCCAGAATAGCCGGAATTACACACGCACGTTACGGCGGCTGATCTAGGAGAACAAGTTCCTCTACTCGTACATGAATCGGCAAGACAATCAGCTAAACATGTAAAAAAAAAAAAAAAAAAAATGATTTCCGAAGGCAATGAATTTGATGAAGATGACGAGAAGAGAAAAATACCTGTTTGAAAAAATTAATCTTCACTTGGAGGGATACAGTAAAATAGAGTCAAAAGTGGTATCTTCAATTCGATTAACGACAGTGAGGGAAAGAGTTAGCTCATTTGTGAAACTATCAGTCAATAAATCAAACAAAGTAAACGGACTGATTATTTCTTTCAAAGTTCAAATCTGTATGTTTGTACTTTAACTTCTGTTGACTCTCAAGTAAGAAGAAACTCAAAGAGTTTTCTCAACAATCACTGTAATTTCTTTCTTTCTGTTCCCCTGTTCGCTCTGTATCTTTAATTTCTTGATGAGCAACGAATAAGAATTTCATTGGATTTTGCTTTACATCAAAAGTGAATGTATGTATGTTTTTTGTATAATCTATTCAGAAGTTATAGATTACCTGTTTCACATGAATCGCCAGAATAGCCGGAATTACACATGCACGTTACGGCGGCTGATCCAGGAGAACAAGTTCCTCTACTCGTACATGAATCGGCAAGACAATCAGCTAAACATGTAAAAAAAAAAAAAAAAAAAAATGATTTCCGAAGGCAATGAATTTGATGAAGATGACGAGAAGAGAAAAATACATATTTGAAAAGATCAATCTTCACTTGGAGGGATACAGTAAAAAAGAGTCAAAAGTGGTATCTTCAATTCGATTAACGACAGTGAGGGAAAGAGTTAGCTCATTTGTGAAACTATCAGTCAATAAATCAAACAAAGTAAACGGACTGATTATTTCTTTCAAAGTTCAAATCTGTATGTTTGTACTTTAACTTCTGTTGACTCTCAAGTAAGCAGAAACTCAAAGAGTTTCCTCAACAATCACTGTAATTTCTTTCTTTCTGTTCCCCTGTTCGCTCTGTATCTTTAATTTCTTGATAAGCAACGAATAAGAATTTCATTGGATTTTGCTTTACATCAAAAGTGAATGTTTGCATGTGTTTTGTATAATCTATTCAGAAGTTATAGATTACCTGTTTCACATGAATCGCCAGAATAGCCGGAATTACACACGCACGTTACGGCGGCTGATCCAGGAGAACAAGTTCCTCTACTCGTACATGAATCGGCAAGACAATCAGCTAAACATGTAAAAAAAAAAAAAAATGATTTCCGAAGGCAATGAATTTGATGAAGATGACGAGAAGAGAAAAATACCTGTTTGAAAAGATTAATCTTCACTTGGAGGGATACAGTAAAATAGAGTCAAAAGTGGTATCTTCAATTCGATTAACGACAGTGAGGGAAACAGTTAGCTCATTTGTAAAACTATCAGTCAATAAATCAAACAAAGTAAACGGACTGATTATTTCTTTCAAAGTTCAAATCTGTATGTTTGTACTTTAACTTCTGTTGACTCTCAAGTAAGAAGAAACCCAAAGAGTTTCCTCAACAATCACTGTAATTTCTCTCTTTCTGTTCCCCTGTTCGCTCTGTATCTTTAATTTCTTGATAAGCAACGAATAAGAATTTCATTGGATTTTGCTTTACATCAAAAGTGAATGTATGTATGTGTTTTGTATAATCTATTCAGAAGTTATAGATTACCTGTTTCACATGAATCGCCAGAATAGCCGGAATTACACACGCACGTTACGGCGGCTGATCCAGGAGAACAAGTTCCTCTAGTCGTACATGAATCGGCAAGACAATCAGCTAAACATGTAAAAAAAAAAAAAAAATAAAAAAATGATTTCTGAAGGCAATGAATTTGATGAAGATGACGAGAAGAGAAAAATACCTGTTTGAAAAGATTAATCTTCACTTGGAGGGATACAGTAAAATAGAGTCAAAAGTGGTATCTTCAATTCGATTAACGACAGTGAGGGAAAGAGTTAGCTCATTTGTGAAACTATCAGTCAATAAATCAAACAAAGTAAACGGACTGATTATTTCTTTCAAAGTTCAAATCTGTATGTCTGTACTTTCACTTCTGTTGATTCTCAAGAAGAAACTCAAAGAGTTTCCTCAACAATCACTGCAATTTCTTTCTTTCTGTTCCCCTGTTCGCTCTGTATCTTTAATTTCTTAATAAGCAACGAATAAGAATTTCATTGGATTTTGCTTTACATCAAAAGTGAATGTATGTATGTGTTTTGTATAATCTATTCAGAAGTTATAGATTACCTGTTTCACATGAATCGCCAGAATAGCCGGAATTACACACGCACGTTACGGCGGCTGATCCAGGAGAACAGGTTCCTCTAGTCGTACATGAATCGGCAAGACAATCAGCTAAACATGTAAAAAAAAAAAAAAAAAAAAAAAAAATGATTCCTGAAGGCAATGAATTTGATGAAGATGACGAGAAGAGAAAAATACCTGTTTGAAAAGATTAATCTTCACTTGGAGGGATACAGTAAAATAGAGTCAAAAGTGGTATCTTCAATTCGATTAACGACAGTGAGGGAAAGAGTTAGCTCATTTGTGAAACTATCAGTCAATAAATCTAACAAAGTAAACGGACTGATTATTTCTTTCAAAGTTCAAATCTGTATGTTTGTACTTTCACTTCTGTTGACTCTCAAGTAAGAAGAAACTCAAAGAGTTTCCTCAACAATCACTGTAATTTCTTTCTTTCTGTTCCCCTGTTCGCTCTGTATCTTTAATTTCTTGATAAGCAACGAATAAGAATTTCATTGGATTTTGCTTTACATCAAAAGTGAATGTATGTATGTTTTTTGTATAATCTATTCAGAAGTTATAGATTACCTGTTTCACATGAATCGCCAGAATAGCCGGAATTACACACGCACGTTACGGCGGCTGATCCAGGAGAACAAGTTCCTCTAGTCGTACATGAATCGGCAAGACAATCAGCTAAACATGTAAAAAAAAAAAAAAAAAAAATGATTTCTGAAGGCAATGAATTTGATGAAAATGACGAGAAGAGAAAAATACCTGTTTGAAAAGAATAATCTTCACTTGGAGGGATACAGTAAAATAGAGTCAAAAGTGGTATCTTCAATTCGATTAATTAACGACAGTGAGGGAAAGAGTTAGCTCATTTGTGAAACTATCAGTCAATAAATCAAACAAAGTAAACGGACTGATTATTTCTTTCAAAGTTCAAATCTGTATGTTTGTACTTTAACTTCTGTTGACTCTCAAGTAAGAAGAAACTCAAAGAGTTTCCTCAACAATCACTGTAATTTCTTTCTTTCTGTTCCCCTGTTCGCTCTGTATCTTTAATTTCTTGATAAGCAACGAATAAGAATTTCATTGAATTTTGCTTTACATCAAAAGTGAATGTATGTATGTTTTTTGTATAATCTATTCAGAAGTTATAGATTACCTGTTTCACATGAATCGCCAGAATAGCCGGAATTACACACGCACGTTACGGCGGCTGATCCAGGAGAACAAGTTCCTCTACTCGTACATGAATCGGCAAGACAATCAGCTAAACATGTCAAAAAACAACAAAAAAAAATGATTTCCGAAGGCAATGAATTTGATGAAGATGACGAGAAGAGAAAAATACCTGTTTGAAAAGATTAATCTTCACTTGGAGGGATACAGTAAAATAGAGTCAAAAGTGGTATCTTCAATTCGATTAACGACAGTGAGGGAAACAGTTAGCTCATTTGTGAAACTATCAGTCAATAAATCAAACAAAGTAAACGGACTGATTATTTCTTTCAAAGTTCAAATCTGTATGTTTGTACTTTAACTTCTGTTTACTCTCAAGTAAGAAGAAACTCAAAGAGTTTCCTCAACAATCACTGTAATTTCTTTCTTTCTGTTCCCCTGTTCGCTCTCTATCTTTAATTTCTTGATAAGCAACGAATAAGAATTTCATTGGATTTTGCTTTACATCAAAAGTGAATGTATGTATGTTTTTAGTATAATCTATTCAGAAGTTATAGATTACCTGTTTCACATGAATCGCCAGAATAGCCGGAATTACACACGCACGTTACGGCAGCTGATCCAGGAGAACAAGTTCCTCTACTCGTACATGAATCGGCAAGACAATCAGCTAAACATGTAAAAAAAAAATTAAAAAAAAATGATTTCCGAAGGCAATGAATTTGATGAAGATGACGAGAAGAGAAAAATACATATTTGAAAAGATCAATCTTCACTTGGAGGGATACAGTAAAAAAGAGTCAAAATTGGTATCTTCAATTCGATTAACGACAGTGAGGGAAACAGTTAGCTCATTTGTAAAACTATCAGTCAATAAATCAAACAAAGTAAACGGACTGATTATTTCTTTCAAAGTTCAAATCTGTATGTTTACTTTAACTTCTGTTGACTCTCAAGTAAGAAGAAACCCAAAGAGTTTCCTCAACAATCACTGTAATTTCTCTCTTTCTGTTCCCCTGTTCGCTCTGTATCTTTAATTTCTTGATAAGCAACGAATAAGAATTTCATTGGATTTTGCTTTACATCAAAAGTGAATGTATGTATGTGTTTTGTATAATCTATTCAGAAGTTATAGATTACCTGTTTCACATGAATCGCCAGAATAGCCGGAATTACACACGCACGTTACGGCGGCTGATCCAGGAGAACAAGTTCCTCTACTCGTACATGAATCGGCAAGACAATCAGCTAAACATGTCAAAAAAAAAAAAAAAAAATGATTTCCGAAGGCAATGAATTTGATGAAGATGACGAGAAGAGAAAAATACCTGTTTGAAAAGATTAATCTTCACTTGGAGGGATACAGTAAAATAGAGTCAAAAGTGGTATCTTCAATTCGATTAACGACAGTGAGGGAAACAGTTAGCTCATTTGTGAAACTATCAGTCAATAAATCAAACAAAGTAAACGGACTGATTATTTCTTTCAAAGTTCAAATCTGTATGTTTGTACTTTAACTTCTGTTTACTCTCAAGTAAGAAGAAACTCAAAGAGTTTCCTCAACAATCACTGTAATTTCTTTCTTTCTGTTCCCCTGTTCGCTCTCTATCTTTAATTTCTTGATAAGCAACGAATAAGAATTTCATTGGATTTTGCTTTACATCAAAAGTGAATGTATGTATGTTTTTAGTATAATCTATTCAGAAGTTATAGATTACCTGTTTCACATGAATCGCCAGAATAGCCGGAATTACACACGCACGTTACGGCGGCTGATCCAGGAGAACAAGTTCCTCTACTCGTACATGAATCGGCAAGACAATCAGCTAAACATGTCAAAAAAAACCAAAAAAAAATGATTTCCGAAGGCAATGAATTTGATGAAGATGACGAGAAGAGAAAAATACCTGTTTGAAAAGATTAATCTTCACTTGGAGGGATACAGTAAAATAGAGTCAAAAGTGGTATCTTCAATTCGATTAACGACAGTGAGGGAAACAGTTAGCTCATTTGTGAAACTATCAGTCAATAAATCAAACAAAGTAAACGGACTGATTATTTCTTTCAAAGTTCAAATCTGTATGTTTGTACTTTAACTTCTGTTTACTCTCAAGTAAGAAGAAACTCAAAGAGTTTCCTCAACAATCACTGTAATTTCTTTCTTTCTGTTCCCCTGTTCGCTCTCTATCTTTAATTTCTTGATAAGCAACGAATAAGAATTTCATTGGATTTTGCTTTACATCAAAAGTGAATGTATGTATGTTTTTAGTATAATCTATTCAGAAGTTATAGATTACCTGTTTCACATGAATCGCCAGAATAGCCGGAATTACACACGCACGTTACGGCAGCTGATCCAGGAGAACAAGTTCCTCTACTCGTACATGAATCGGCAAGACAATCAGCTAAACATGTAAAAAAAAAAAAAAAAAAAATGATTTCCGAAGGCAATGAATTTGATGAAGATGACGAGAAGAGAAAAATACATATTTGAAAAGATCAATCTTCACTTGGAGGGATACAGTAAAAAAGAGTCAAAATTGGTATCTTCAATTCGATTAACGACAGTGAGGGAAACAGTTAGCTCATTTGTAAAACTATCAGTCAATAAATCAAACAAAGTAAACGGACTGATTATTTCTTTCAAAGTTCAAATCTGTATGTTTGTACTTTAACTTCTGTTGACTCTCAAGTAAGAAGAAACCCAAAGAGTTTCCTCAACAATCACTGTAATTTCTCTCTTTCTGTTCCCCTGTTCGCTCTGTATCTTTAATTTCTTGATAAGCAACGAATAAGAATTTCATTGGATTTTGCTTTACATCAAAAGTGAATGTATGTATGTGTTTTGTATAATCTATTCAGAAGTTATAGATTACCTGTTTCACATGAATCGCCAGAATAGCCGGAATTACACACGCACGTTACGGCGGCTGATCCAGGAGAACAAGTTCCTCTACTCGTACATGAATCGGCAAGACAATCAGCTAAACATGTCAAAAAAAAAAAAAAAAAATGATTTCCGAAGGCAATGAATTTGATGAAGATGACGAGAAGAGAAAAATACCTGTTTGAAAAGATTAATCTTCACTTGGAGGGATACAGTAAAATAGAGTCAAAAGTGGTATCTTCAATTCGATTAACGACAGTGAGGGAAACAGTTAGCTCATTTGTGAAACTATCAGTCAATAAATCAAACAAAGTAAACGGACTGATTATTTCTTTCAAAGTTCAAATCTGTATGTTTGTACTTTAACTTCTGTTTACTCTCAAGTAAGAAGAAACTCAAAGAGTTTCCTCAACAATCACTGTAATTTCTTTCTTTCTGTTCCCCTGTTCGCTCTCTATCTTTAATTTCTTGATAAGCAACGAATAAGAATTTCATTGGATTTTGCTTTACATCAAAAGTGAATGTATGTATGTTTTTAGTATAATCTATTCAGAAGTTATAGATTACCTGTTTCACATGAATCGCCAGAATAGCCGGAATTACACACGCACGTTACGGCGGCTGATCCAGAAGAACAGGTTCCTCTACTCGTACATGAATCGGCAAGACAATCAGCTAAACATGTAAAAAAAAAAAAAAAAAAAAATGATTTCCGAAGGCAATGAATTTGATGAAGATGACGAGAAGAGAAAAATACATATTTGAAAAGATCAATCTTCACTTGGAGGGATACAGTAAAAAAGAGTCAAAAGTGGTATCTTCAATTCGATTAACGACAGTGAGGGAAACAGTTAGCTCATTTGTAAAACTATCAGTCAATAAATCAAACAAAGTAAACGGACTGATTATTTCTTTCAAAGTTCAAATCTGTATGTTTGTACTTTAACTTCTGTTGACTCTCAAGTAAGAAGAAACCCAAAGAGTTTCCTCAACAATCACTGTAATTTCTCTCTTTCTGTTCCCCTGTTCGCTCTGTATCTTTAATTTCTTGATAAGCAACGAATAAGAATTTCATTGGATTTTGCTTTACATCAAAAGTGAATGTATGTCTGTGTTTTGTATAATCTATTCAGAAGTTATAGATTACCTGTTTCACATGAATCGCCAGAATAGCCGGAATTACACACGCACGTTACGGCGGCTGATCCAGGAGAACAAGTTCCTCTAGTCGTACATGAATCGGCAAGACAATCAGCTAAACATGTAAAAAAAAAAAAAAAATTAAAAAAATGATTTCTGAAGGCAATGAATTTGATGAAGATGACGAGAAGAGAAAAATACCTGTTTGAAAAGATTAATCTTCACTTGGAGGGATACAGTAAAATAGAGTCAAAAGTGGTATCTTCAATTCGATTAACGACAGTGAGGGAAAGAGTTAGCTCATTTGTGAAACTATCAGTCAATAAATCAAACAAAGTAAACGGACTGATTATTTCTTTCAAAGTTCAAATCTGTATGTCTGTACTTTCACTTCTGTTGATTCTCAAGAAGAAACTCAAAGAGTTTCCTCAACAATCACTGCAATTTCTTTCTTTCTGTTCCCCTGTTCGCTCTGTATCTTTAATTTCTTGATAAGCAACGAATAAGAATTTCATTGGATTTTGCTTTACATCAAAAGTGAATGTATGTATGTGTTTTGTATAATCTATTCAGAAGTTATAGATTACCTGTTTCACATGAATCGCCAGAATAGCCGGAATTACACACGCACGTTACGGCGGCTGATCCAGGAGAACAAGTTCCTCTAGTCGTACATGAATCGGCAAGACAATCAGCTAAACATGTAAAAAAAAAAAATTAAAAAAATGATTCCTGAAGGCAATGAATTTGATGAAGATGACGAGAAGAGAAAAATACCTGTTTGAAAAGATTAATCTTCACTTGGAGGGATACAGTAAAATAGAGTCAAAAGTGGTATCTTCAATTCGATTAACGACAGTGAGGGAAAGAGTTAGCTCATTTGTGAAACTATCAGTCAATAAATCAAACAAAGTAAACGGACTGATTATTTCTTTCAAAGTTCAAATCTGTATGTTTGTACTTTAACTTCTGTTGACTCTCAAGTAAGAAGAAACTCAAAGAGTTTCCTCAACAATCACTGTAATTTCTTTCTTTCTGTTCCCCTGTTCGCTCTGTATCTTTAATTTCTTGATAAGCAACGAATAAGAATTTCATTGGATTTTGCTTTACATCAAAAGTGAATGTATTATGTGTTTTGTATAATCTATTCAGAAGTTATAGATTACCTGTTTCACATGAATCGCCAGAATAGCCGGAATTACACACGCACGTTACGGCGGCTGATCCAGGAGAACAAGTTCCTCTACTCGTACATGAATCGGCAAGACAATCAGCTAAACATGTAAAAAAAAAATTAAAAAAATGATTCCGAAGGCAATGAATTTGATGAAGATGACGAGAAGAGAAAAATACCTGTTTGAAAAGATTAATCTTCACTTGGAGGGATACAGTAAAATAGAGTCAAAAGTGGTATCTTCAATTCGATTAACGACAGTGAGGGAAAGAGTTAGCTCATTTGTGAAACTATCAGTCAATAAATCAAACAAAGTAAACGGACTGATTATTTCTTTCAAAGTTCAAATCTGTATGTTTGTACTTTAACTTCTGTTGACTCTCAAGTAAGAAGAAACTCAAAGAGTTTCCTCAACAATCACTGTAATTTCTTTCTTTCTGTTCCCCTGTTCGCTCTGTATCTTTAATTTCTTGATAAGCAACGAATAAGAATTTCATTGGATTTTGCTTTACATCAAAAGTGAATGTATGTATGTGTTTTGTATAATCTATTCAGAAGTTATAGATTACCTGTTTCACATGAATCGCCAGAATAGCCGGAATTACACACGCACGTTACGGCGGCTGATCCAGGAGAACAAGTTCCTCTACTCGTACATGAATCGGCAAGACAATCAGCTAAACATGTAAAAAAAAAAAAAAAAAAAATGATTTCCGAAGGCAATGAATTTGATGAAGATGACGAGAAGAGAAAAATACCTGTTTGAAAAGATTAATCTTCACTTGGAGGGATACAGTAAAATAGAGTCAAAAGTGGTATCTTCAATTCGATTAACGACAGTGAGGGAAAAAGTTAGCTCATTTGTGAAACTATCAGTCAATAAATCAAACAAAGTAAACGGACTGATTATTTCTTTCAAAGTTCAAATCTGTATGTTTGTACTTTAACTTCTGTTGACTCTCAAGTAAGCAGAAACTCAAAGAGTTTCCTCAACAATCACTGTAATTTCTTTCTTTCTGTTCCCCTGTTCGCTCTGTATCTTTAATTTCTTGATAAGCAACGAATAAGAATTTCATTGGATTTTGCTTTACATCAAAAGTGAATGTATGTATGTTTTTTGTATAATCTATTCAGAAGTTATAGATTACCTGTTTCACATGAATCGCCAGAATAGCCGGAATTACACACGCACGTTACGGCGGCTGATCCAGGAGAACAAGTTCCTCTACTCGTACATGAATCGGCAAGACAATCAGCTAAACATGTAAAAAAAAAAAAAAAAATGATTTCCGAAGGCAATGAATTTGATAAAGATGACGAGAAGAGAAAAATACCTGTTTGAAAAGATTAATCTTCACTTGGAGGGATACAGTAAAATAGAGTCAAAAGTGGTATCTTCAATTCGATTAACGACAGTGAGGGAAACAGTTAGCTCATTTGTAAAACTATCAGTCAATAAATCAAACAAAGTAAACGGACTGATTATTTCTTTCAAAGTTCAAATCTGTATGTTTGTACTTTAACTTCTGTTGACTCTCAAGTAAGAAGAAACCCAAAGAGTTTCCTCAACAATCACTGTAATTTCTCTCTTTCTGTTCCCCTGTTCGCTCTGTATCTTTAATTTCTTGATAAGCAACGAATAAGAATTTCATTGGATTTTGCTTTACATCAAAAGTGAATGTATGTATGTGTTTTGTATAATCTATTCAGAAGTTATAGATTACCTGTTTCACATGAATCGCCAGAATAGCCGGAATTACACACGCACGTTACGGCGGCTGATCCAGGAGAACAAGTTCCTCTACTCGTACATGAATCGGCAAGACAATCAGCTAAACATGTAAAAAAAAAAAAAAAAAAATGATTTCCGAAGGCAATGAATTTGATGAAGATGACGAGAAGAGAAAAATACCTGTTTGAAAAGATTAATCTTCACTTGGAGGGATACAGTAAAATAGAGTCAAAAGTGGTATCTTCAATTCGATTAACGACAGTGAGGGAAAGAGTTAGCTCATTTGTGAAACTATCAGTCAATAAATCAAACAAAGTAAACGGACTGATTATTTCTTTCAAAGTTCAAATCTGTATGTCTGTACTTTCACTTCTGTTGATTCTCAAGAAGAAACTCAAAGAGTTTCCTCAACAATCACTGTAATTTCTTTCTTTCTGTTCCCCTGTTCGCTCTGTATCTTTAATTTCTTGATAAGCAACGAATAAGAATTTCATTGGATTTTGCTTTACATCAAAAGTGAATGTATGTATGTGTTTTGTATAATCTATTCAGAAGTTATAGATTACCTGTTTCACATGAATCGCCAGAATAGCCGGAATTACACACGCACGTTACGGCGGCTGATCCAGGAGAACAAGTTCCTCTACTCGTACATGAATCGGCAAGACAATCAGCTAAACATGTAAAAAAAAAAAAAAAAAAAAAAAATGATTTCTGAAGGCAATGAATTTGATGAAGATGACGAGAAGAGAAAAATACCTGTTTGAAAAGATTAATCTTCACTTGGAGGGATACAGTAAAATAGAGTCAAAAGTGGTATCTTCAATTCGATTAACGACAGTGAGGGAAAGAGTTAGCTCATTTGTGAAACTATCAGTCAATAAATCAAACAAAGTAAACGGACTGATTATTTCTTTCAAAGTTCAAATCTGTATGTTTGTACTTTAACTTCTGTTGACTCTCAAGTAAGAAGAAACTCAAAGAGTTTCCTCAACAATCACTGTAATTTCTTTCTTTCTGTTCCCCTGTTCGCTCTGTATCTTTAATTTCTTGATAAGCAACGAAAAGAATTTCATTGGATTTTGCTTTACATCAAAAGTGAATGTATGTATGTTTTTTGTATAATCTATTCAGAAGTTATAGATTACCTGTTTCACATGAATCGCCAGAATAGCCGGAATTACACACGCACGTTACGGCGGCTGATCCAGGAGAACAAGTTCCTCTACTCGTACATGAATCGGCAAGACAATCAGCTAAACATGTAAAAAAAAAAAAAAAAAATGATTTCCGAAGGCAATGAATTTGATGAAGATGACGAGAAGAGAAAAATACCTGTTTGAAAAGATTAATCTTCACTTGGAGGGATACAGTAAAATAGAGTCAAAAGTGGTATCTTCAATTCGATTAACGACAGTGAGGGAAAGAGTTAGCTCATTTGTGAAACTATCAGTCAATAAATCAAACAAAGTAAACGGACTGATTATTTCTTTCAAAGTTCAAATCTGTATGTTTGTACTTTAACTTCTGTTGACTCTCAAGTAAGAAGAAACTCAAAGAGTTTCCTCAACAATCACTGTAATTTCTTTCTTTCTGTTCCCCTGTTCGCTCTGTATCTTTAATTTCTTGATAAGCAACGAAAAGAATTTCATTGGATTTTGCTTTACATCAAAAGTGAATGTATGTATGTTTTTTGTATAATCTATTCAGAAGTTATAGATTACCTGTTTCACATGAATCGCCAGAATAGCCGGAATTACACACGCACGTTACGGCGGCTGATCCAGGAGAACAAGTTCCTCTACTCGTACATGAATCGGCAAGACAATCAGCTAAACATGTAAAAAAAAAAAAAAAAAATGATTTCCGAAGGCAATGAATTTGATGAAGATGACGAGAAGAGAAAAATACCTGTTTGAAAAGATTAATCTTCACTTGGAGGGATACAGTAAAATAGAGTCAAAAGTGGTATCTTCAATTCGATTAACGACAGTGAGGGAAAGAGTTAGCTCATTTGTGAAACTATCAGTCAATAAATCAAACAAAGTAAACGGACTGATTATTTCTTTCAAAGTTCAAATCTGTATGTTTGTACTTTAACTTCTGTTGACTCTCAAGTAAGAAGAAACCCAAAGAGTTTCCTCAACAATCACTGTAATTTCTCTCTTTCTGTTCCCCTGTTCGCTCTGTATCTTTAATTTCTTGATAAGCAACGAAAAAGAATTTCATTGGATTTTGCTTTACATCAAAAGTGAATGTATGTATGTTTTTTGTATAATCTATTCAGAAGTTATAGATTACCTGTTTCACATGAATCGCCAGAATAGCCGGAATTACACACGCACGTTACGGCGGCTGATCCAGGAGAACAAGTTCCTCTACTCGTACATGAATCGGCAAGACAATCAGCTAAACATGTAAAAAAAAAAAAAAAAAAATGATTTCCGAAGGCAATGAATTTGATGAAGATGACGAGAAGAGAAAAATACATATTTGAAAAGATCAATCTTCACTTGGAGGGATACAGTAAAAAAGAGTCAAAAGTGGTATCTTCAATTCGATTAACGACAGTGAGGGAAAGAGTTAGCTCATTTGTGAAACTATCAGTCAATAAATCAAACAAAGTAAACGGACTGATTATTTCTTTCAAAGTTCAAATCTGTATGTTTGTACTTTAACTTCTGTTGACTCTCAAGTAAGCAGAAACTCAAAGAGTTTCCTCAACAATCACTGTAATTTCTTTCTTTCTGTTCCCCTGTTCGCTCTGTATCTTTAATTTCTTGATAAGCAACGAATAAGAATTTCATTGGATTTTGCTTTACATCAAAAGTGAATGTATGTATGTGTTTTGTATAATCTATTCAGAAGTTATAGATTACCTGTTTCACATGAATCGCCAGAATAGCCGGAATTACACACGCACGTTACGGCGGCTGATCCAGGAGAACAAGTTCCTCTACTCGTACATGAATCGGCAAGACAATCAGCTAAACATGTAAAAAAAAAAAAAAAAAAAATGATTTCCGAAGGCAATGAATTTGATGAAGATGACGAGAAGAGAAAAATACCTGTTTGAAAAGATTAATCTTCACTTGGAGGGATACAGTAAAATAGAGTCAAAAGTGGTATCTTCAATTCGATTAACGACAGTGAGGGAAACAGTTAGCTCATTTGTAAAACTATCAGTCAATAAATCAAACAAAGTAAACGGACTGATTATTTCTTTCAAAGTTCAAATCTGTATGTTTGTACTTTAACTTCTGTTGACTCTCAAGTAAGAAGAAACCCAAAGAGTTTCCTCAACAATCACTGTAATTTCTCTCTTTCTGTTCCCCTGTTCGCTCTGTATCTTTAATTTCTTGATAAGCAACGAATAAGAATTTCATTGGATTTTGCTTTACATCAAAAGTGAATGTATGTATGTGTTTTGTATAATCTATTCAGAAGTTATAGATTACCTGTTTCACATGAATCGCCAGAATAGCCGGAATTACACACGCACGTTACGGCGGCTGATCCAGGAGAACAAGTTCCTCTACTCGTACATGAATCGGCAAGACAATCAGCTAAACATGTAAAAAAAAAAAAAAAAAAAAAAATGATTTCTGAAGGCAATGAATTTGATGAAGATGACGAGAAGAGAAAAATACCTGTTTGAAAAGATTAATCTTCACTTGGAGGGATACAGTAAAATAGAGTCAAAAGTGGTATCTTCAATTCGATTAACGACAGTGAGGGAAAGAGTTAGCTCATTTGTGAAACTATCAGTCAATAAATCAAACAAAGTAAACGGACTGATTATTTCTTTCAAAGTTCAAATCTGTATGTCTGTACTTTCACTTCTGTTGACTCTCAAGTAAGAAGAAACTCAAAGAGTTTCCTCAACAATCACTGTAATTTCTTTCTTTCTGTTCCCCTGTTCGCTCTGTATCTTTAATTTCTTGATAAGCAACGAATAAGAATTTCATTGGATTTTGCTTTACATCAAAAGTGAATGTATGTATGTTTTTTGTATAATCTATTCAGAAGTTATAGATTACCTGTTTCACATGAATCGCCAGAATAGCCGGAATTACACACGCACGTTACGGCGGCTGATCCAGGAGAACAAGTTCCTCTACTCGTACATGAATCGGCAAGACAATCAGCTAAACATGAAAAAAAAAAAAAAAAAAAAAAAAATGATTTCTGAAGGCAATGAATTTGATGAAGATGACGAGAAGAGAAAAATACCTGTTTGAAAAGATTAATCTTCACTTGGAGGGATACAGTAAAATAGAGTCAAAAGTGGTATCTTCAATTCGATTAACGACAGTGAGGGAAAGAGTTAGCTCATTTGTGAAACTATCAGTCAATAAATCAAACAAAGTAAACGGACTGATTATTTCTTTCAAAGTTCAAATCTGTATGTTTGTACTTTAACTTCTGTTGACTCTCAAGTAAGAAGAAACCCAAAGAGTTTCCTCAACAATCACTGTAATTTCTCTCTTTCTGTTCCCCTGTTCGCTCTGTATCTTTAATTTCTTGATAAGCAACGAAAAAGAATTTCATTGGATTTTGCTTTACATCAAAAGTGAATGTATGTATGTTTTTTGTATAATCTATTCAGAAGTTATAGATTACCTGTTTCACATGAATCGCCAGAATAGCCGGAATTACACACGCACGTTACGGCGGCTGATCCAGGAGAACAAGTTCCTCTACTCGTACATGAATCGGCAAGACAATCAGCTAAACATGTAAAAAAAAAAAAAAAAATGATTTCCGAAGGCAATGAATTTGATGAAGATGACGAGAAGAGAAAAATACATATTTGAAAAGATCAATCTTCACTTGGAGGGATACAGTAAAAAGAGTCAAAAGTGGTATCTTCAATTCGATTAACGACAGTGAGGGAAAGAGTTAGCTCATTAGTGAAACTATCAGTCAATAAATCAAACAAAGTAAACGGACTGATTATTTCTTTCAAAGTTCAAATCTGTATGTTTGTACTTTAACTTCTGTTGACTCTCAAGTAAGCAGAAACTCAAAGAGTTTCCTCAACAATCACTGTAATTTCTTTCTTTCTGTTCCCCTGTTCGCTCTGTATCTTTAATTTCTTGATAAGCAACGAATAAGAATTTCATTGGATTTTGCTTTACATCAAAAGTGAATGTATGTATGTGTTTTGTATAATCTATTCAGAAGTTATAGATTACCTGTTTCACATGAATCGCCAGAATAGCCGGAATTACACACGCACGTTACGGCGGCTGATCCAGGAGAACAAGTTCCTCTACTCGTACATGAATCGGCAAGACAATCAGCTAAACATGTAAAAAAAAAAAAAAAAAAATGATTTCCGAAGGCAATGAATTTGATGAAGATGACGAGAAGAGAAAAATACCTGTTTGAAAAGATTAATCTTCACTTGGAGGGATACAGTAAAATAGAGTCAAAAGTGGTATCTTCAATTCGATTAACGACAGTGAGGGAAACAGTTAGCTCATTTGTAAAACTATCAGTCAATAAATCAAACAAAGTAAACGGACTGATTATTTCTTTCAAAGTTCAAATCTGTATGTTTGTACTTTAACTTCTGTTGACTCTCAAGTAAGAAGAAACCCAAAGAGTTTCCTCAACAATCACTGTAATTTCTCTCTTTCTGTTCCCCTGTTCGCTCTGTATCTTTAATTTCTTGATAAGCAACGAATAAGAATTTCATTGGATTTTGCTTTACATCAAAAGTAAATGTATGTATGTGTTTTGTATAATCTATTCAGAAGTTATAGATTACCTGTTTCACATGAATCGCCAGAATAGCCGGAATTACACACGCACGTTACGGCGGCTGATCCAGGAGAACAAGTTCCTCTAGTCGTACATGAATCGGCAAGACAATCAGCTAAACATGTAAAAAAAAAAAAAAAAAAAAAAAAAATGATTTCTGAAGGCAATGAATTTGATGAAGATGACGAGAAGAGAAAAATACCTGTTTGAAAAGATTAATCTTCACTTGGAGGGATACAGTAAAATAGAGTCAAAAGTGGTATCTTCAATTCGATTAACGACAGTGAGGGAAAGAGTTAGCTCATTTGTGAAACTATCAGTCAATAAATCAAATAAAGTAAACGGACTGATTATTTCTTTCAAAGTTCAAATCTGTATGTCTGTACTTTCACTTCTGTTGATTCTCAAGTAAGAAGAAACTCAAAGAGTTTCCTCAACAATCACTGTAATTTCTTTCTTTCTGTTCCCCTGTTCGCTCTGTATCTTTAATTTCTTAATAAGCAACGAATAAGAATTTCATTGGATTTTGCTTTACATCAAAAGTGAATGTATGTATGTTTTTTGTATAATCTATTCAGAAGTTATAGATTACCTGTTTCACATGAATCGCCAGAATAGCCGGAATTACACACGCACGTTACGGCGGCTGATCCAGGAGAACAAGTTCCTCTAGTCGTACATGAATCGGCAAGACAATCAGCTAAACATGTAAAAAAAAAAAAAAAAAAAAAAATGATTTCTGAAGGCAATGAATTTGATGAAGATGACGAGAAGAGAAAAATACATGTTTGAAAAGATTAATCTTCACTTGGAGGGATACAGTAAAATAGAGTCAAAAGTGGTATCTTCAATTCGATTAACGACAGTGAGGGAAAGAGTTAGCTCATTTGTGAAACTATCAGTCAATAAATCAAACAAAGTAAACGGACTGATTATTTCTTTCAAAGTTCAAATCTGTATGTTTGTACTTTAACTTCTGTTGACTCTCAAGTAAGAAGAAACTCAAAGAGTTTCCTCAACAATCACTGTAATTTCTTTCTTTCTGTTCCCCTGTTCGCTCTGTATCTTTAATTTCTTGATAAGCAACGAATAAGAATTTCATTGGATTTTGCTTTGCATCAAAAGTGAATGTATGTATGTTTTTTGTATAATCTATTCAGAAGTTATAGATTACCTGTTTCACATGAATCGCCAGAATAGCCGGAATTACACACGCACGTTACGGCGGCTGATCCAGGAGAACAAGTTCCTCTACTCGTACATGAATCGGCAAGACAATCAGCTAAACATGTAAAAAAAAAAAAAAAAAATGATTTCCGAAGGCAATGAATTTGATGAAGATGACGAGAAGAGAAAAATACATATTTGAAAAGATCAATCTTCACTTGGAGGGATACAGTAAAAAAGAGTCAAAAGTGGTATCTTCAATTCGATTAACGACAGTGAGGGAAAGAGTTAGCTCATTAGTGAAACTATCAGTCAATAAATCAAACAAAGTAAACGGACTGATTATTTCTTTCAAAGTTCAAATCTGTATGTTTGTACTTTAACTTCTGTTGACTCTCAAGTAAGCAGAAACTCAAAGAGTTTCCTCAACAATCACTGTAATTTCTTTCTTTCTGTTCCCCTGTTCGCTCTGTATCTTTAATTTCTTGATAAGCAACGAATAAGAATTTCCATAGATTTTGCTTTACATCAAAAGTGAATGTATGTATGTTTTTTGTATAATCTATTCAGAAGTTATAGATTACCTGTTTCACATGAATCGCCAGAATAGCCGGAATTACACACGCACGTTACGGCGGCTGATCCAGGAGAACAAGTTCCTCTACTCGTACATGAATCGGCAAGACAATCAGCTAAACATGTAAAAAAAAAAAAAAAAAATGATTTCCGAAGGCAATGAATTTGATGAAGATGACGAGAAGAGAAAAATACCTGTTTGAAAAGATTAATCTTCACTTGGAGGGATACAGTAAAATAGAGTCAAAAGTAGTATCTTCAATTCGATTAACGACAGTGAGGGAAACAGTTAGCTCATTTGTAAAACTATCAGTCAATAAATCAAACAAAGTAAACGGACTGATTATTTCTTTCAAAGTTCAAATCTGTATGTTTGTACTTTAACTTCTGTTGACTCTCAAGTAAGAAGAAACCCAAAGAGTTTCCTCAACAATCACTGTAATTTCTCTCTTTCTGTTCCCCTGTTCGCTCTGTATCTTTAATTTCTTGATAAGCAACGAATAAGAATTTCATTGGATTTTGCTTTACATCAAAAGTAAATGTATGTATGTGTTTTGTATAATCTATTCAGAAGTTATAGATTACCTGTTTCACATGAATCGCCAGAATAGCCGGAATTACACACGCACGTTACGGCGGCTGATCCAGGAGAACAAGTTCCTCTAGTCGTACATGAATCGGCAAGACAATCAGCTAAACATGTAAAAAAAAAAAAAAAAAAAAAAAAAAAATGATTTCTGAAGGCAATGAATTTGATGAAGATGACGAGAAGAGAAAAATACCTGTTTGAAAAGATTAATCTTCACTTGGAGGGATACAGTAAAATAGAGTCAAAAGTGGTATCTTCAATTCGATTAACGACAGTGAGGGAAAGAGTTAGCTCATTTGTGAAACTATCAGTCAATAAATCAAATAAAGTAAACGGACTGATTATTTCTTTCAAAGTTCAAATCTGTATGTCTGTACTTTCACTTCTGTTGATTCTCAAGTAAGAAGAAACTCAAAGAGTTTCCTCAACAATCACTGTAATTTCTTTCTTTCTGTTCCCCTGTTCGCTCTGTATCTTTAATTTCTTAATAAGCAACGAATAAGAATTTCATTGGATTTTGCTTTACATCAAAAGTGAATGTATGTATGTTTTTTGTATAATCTATTCAGAAGTTATAGATTACCTGTTTCACATGAATCGCCAGAATAGCCGGAATTACACACGCACGTTACGGCGGCTGATCCAGGAGAACAAGTTCCTCTAGTCGTACATGAATCGGCAAGACAATCAGCTAAACATGTAAAAAAAAAAAAAAAAAACAAAATGATTTCTGAAGGCAATGAATTTGATGAAGATGACGAGAAGAGAAAAATACATGTTTGAAAAGATTAATCTTCACTTGGAGGGATACAGTAAAATAGAGTCAAAAGTGGTATCTTCAATTCGATTAACGACAGTGAGGGAAAGAGTTAGCTCATTTGTGAAACTATCAGTCAATAAATCAAACAAAGTAAACGGACTGATTATTTCTTTCAAAGTTCAAATCTGTATGTTTGTACTTTAACTTCTGTTGACTCTCAAGTAAGAAGAAACTCAAAGAGTTTCCTCAACAATCACTGTAATTTCTTTCTTTCTGTTCCCCTGTTCGATCTGTATCTTTAATTTCTTGATAAGCAACGAATAAGAATTTCATTGGATTTTGCTTTGCATCAAAAGTGAATGTATGTATGTTTTGTGTATAATCTATTCAGAAGTTATAGATTACCTGTTTCACATGAATCGCCAGAATAGCCGGAATTACACACGCACGTTACGGCGGCTGATCCAGGAGAACAAGTTCCTCTACTCGTACATGAATCGGCAAGACAATCAGCTAAACATGTAAACAAAACAAAAAAATGATTTCCGGAGGCAATGAATTTGATGAAGATGACGAGAAGAAAAAATACCCGTTTGAAAAGATCAATCTTCACTTGGAGGGATACACTAAAATAGAGTCAAAAGTGGTATCTTCAATTCGATTAACGACAGTGAGGGAAAGAGTTAGCTCATTTGTGAAACTATCAGTCAATAAATCAAACAAAGTAAACGGACTGATTATTTCTTTCAAAGTTCAAATCTGTATGTCTGTACTTTCACTTCTGTTGATTCTTAAGTAAGAAGAAACTCAAAGAGTTTCCTCAACAATTACTGTAATTTCTTTCTTTCTGTTCCCCTGTTCGCTCTGTATCTTTAATTTCTTAATAAGCAACGAATAAGAATTTCATTGGATTTTGCTTTACATCAAAAGTGAATGTATGTATGTTTTTTGTATAATCTATTCAGAAGTTATAGATTACCTGTTTCACATGAATCGCCAGAATAGCCGGAATTACACACGCACGTTACGGCGGCTGATCCAGGAGAACAAGTTCCTCTACTCGTACATGAATCGGCAAGACAATCAGCTAAACATGTAAACAAACAAAAAAATGATTTCCGGAGGCAATGAATTTGATGAAGATGACGAGAAGAAAAAAATACCCGTTTAAAAAGATCAATCTTCACTTGGAGGGATACACTAAAATAGAGTCAAAAGTGGTATCTTCAATTCGATTAACGACAGTGAGGGAAAGAGTTAGCTCATTTGTGAAACTATCAGTCAATAAATCAAACAAAGTAAACGGACTGATTATTTCTTTCAAAGTTCAAATCTGTATGTCTGTACTTTCACTTCTGTTGATTCTTAAGTAAGAAGAAACTCAAAGAGTTTCCTCAACAATCACTGTAATTTCTTTCTTTCTGTTCCCCTGTTCGCTCTGTATCTTTAATTTCTTAATAAGCAACGAATAAGAATTTCATTGGATTTTGCTTTACATCAAAAGTGAATGTATGTATGTTTTTTGTATAATCTATTCAGAAGTTATAGATTACCTGTTTCACATGAATCGCCAGAATAGCCGGAATTACACACGCACGTTACGGCGGCTGATCCAGGAGAACAAGTTCCTCTAGTCGTACATGAATCGGCAAGACAATCAGCTAAACATGTAAAAAAAAAAAAAAATTAAAAAAATGATTTCTGAAGGCAATGAATTTGATGAAGATGACGAGAAGAGAAAAATACCTGTTTGAAAAGATTAATCTTCACTTGGAGGGATACAGTAAAATAGAGTCAAAAGTGGTATCTTCAATTCGATTAACGACAGTGAGGGAAAGAGTTAGCTCATTTGTGAAACTATCAGTCAATAAATCAAACAAAGTAAACGGACTGATTATTTCTTTCAAAGTTCAAATCTGTATGTTTGTACTTTAACTTCTGTTGACTCTCAAGTAAGAAGAAACTCAAAGAGTTTCCTCAACAATCACTGTCATTTCTTTCTTTCTGTTCCCCTGTTCGCTCTGTATCTTTAATTTCTTGATAAGCAACGAATAAGAATTTCATTGGATTTTGCTTTACATCAAAAGTGAATGTATGTATGTTTTTTGTATAATCTATTCAGAAGTTATAGATTACCTGTTTCACATGAATCGCCAGAATAGCCGGAATTACACACGCACGTTACGGCGGCTGATCCAGGAGAACAAGTTCCTCTACTCGTACATGAATCGGCAAGACAATCAGCTAAACATGTAAAAAAAAAAAAAAAAAAATGATTTCCGAAGGCAATGAATTTGATGAAGATGACGAGAAGAGAAAAATACCTGTTTGAAAAGATTAATCTTCACTTGGAGGGATACAGTAAAATAGAGTCAAAAGTGGTATCTTCAATTCGATTAACGACAGTGAGAGAAAGAGTTAGCTCATTTGTGAAACTATCAGTCAATAAATCAAACAAAGTAAACGGACTGATTATTTCTTTCAAAGTTCAAATCTGTATGTTTGTACTTTAACTTCTGTTGACTCTCAAGTAAGAAGAAACCCAAAGAGTTTCCTCAACAATCACTGTAATTTCTCTCTTTCTGTTCCCCTGTTCGCTCTGTATCTTTAATTTCTTGATAAGCAACGAAAAAGAATTTCATTGGATTTTGCTTTACATCAAAAGTGAATGTATGTATGTTTTTTGTATAATCTATTCAGAAGTTATAGATTACCTGTTTCACATGAATCGCCAGAATAGCCGGAATTACACACGCACGTTACGGCGGCTGATCCAGGAGAACAAGTTCCTCTAGTCGTACATGAATCGGCAAGACAATCAGCTAAACATGTAAAAAAAAAAAAAAAAAAATGATTTCCGAAGGCACTGAATTTGATGAAGATGACGAGAAGAGAAAAATACATATTTGAAAAGATCAATCTTCACTTGGAGGGATACACTAAAATAGAGTCAAAAGTGGTATCTTCAATTCGATTAACGACAGTGAGGGAAAGAGTTAGCTCATTTGTGAAACTATCAGTCAATAAATCAAACAAAGTAAACGGACTGATTATTTCTTTCAAAGTTCAAATCTGTATGTCTGTACTTTCACTTCTGTTGATTCTCAAGTAAGAAGAAACTCAAAGAGTTTCCTCAACAATCACTGTAATTTCTTTCTTTCTGTTCCCCTGTTCGCTCTGTATCTTTAATTTCTTAATAAGCAACGAATAAGAATTTCATTGGATTTTGCTTTACATCAAAAGTGAATGTATGTATGTTTTTTGTATAATCTATTCAGAAGTTATAGATTACCTGTTTCACATGAATCGCCAGAATAGCCGGAATTACACACGCACGTTACGGCGGCTGATCCAGGAGAACAAGTTCCTCTACTCGTACATGAATCGGCAAGACAATCAGCTAAACATGTAAAAAAAAAAAAAAAAAAAAAAAAAAAAAGATTTCCGAAGGCAATGAATTTGATGAAGATGACGAGAAGAGAAAAATACCTGTTTGAAAAGATTAATCTTCACTTGGAGGGAAACAGTAAAATAGTAAGATTAAACGAGAACTTACCGTTTGAAGTTTGATCTTTATTTTATGAATATTTAGGAGGAAGTTATTACATGAGATCCCGCCAAGCGCATGCGCAGTCAATATTCAAAGCTACAAATGTGGCTACTCTCAATAGTAAGGAACAGGGAACTTACACTTAAGTTTGAAGTTTGGGTGGGTGAGGAGGGCATGTAATAACTTCCTCCTAAATATTCATAAAATAAAGATCAAACTTCAAACGGTAAGTTCTCGTTTAATCTTACTATTTTATTTCATATTTCGTCGTTCGAAATTACATGAGATTTTGAAGCATAGTAGTCACATTTGGAACAACCAACATGTACGGAAAAGTGAACACTGATTATGCAGATTGAATTGAATGCTTCTAATCAATGACTCACCATATTTGACAGTTATTGTAGTCTGTTCATACATGTGGCAAAACATTTCACATACAAGACGTCCATATATAAGATGTCATAATGTTGCAAAAACATTGTTCGTTTCTGTATCTAGTTTATTCTAGCCATCTGGTTTCTTAATCCCAGTTGTATTAAATAGACAGCTGGTCTCTTAATGCCAGTTCTATTGAAAAGCCTTCTGATGCAGTTCTTAAAGCAGTGTGCTATCTTGTAAGACTGCCAGGGTAAAGTTTCTCTTGTTTTCAAAAGGTTTCCTGTAGAACTTCCTTAACGTTTTCTCTGAAGACCATCCTGCTCGGGCTAGGATCTGGTCCATTGGAAGTGCTGCCTTGGCAGCTGCTGAAGTTGATGCTGCCCGCGTTGAATGAGCCTTATAAACGTTTGTATCCACACCTGCTCTTTGCAAGCAGGTCTTGATCCAGCGAGATAAGGTTTGAGTTGTTACTCTATTATGAGGTCTGGTGTAACTTACAAAGAATGAGTTCTCATTCCCACGAAGTGGTCCTGTGCGCTGGACATGTTTCACATATTTTACAATACACAATCTTCTATCAGGTGGATATGCTTCCAATTTAAAATTAAAATCGGTATTTCCTGGTTTGCTTTGCTTCAAGTGTTCATCCAAATGAAAACCCACAAAGCCCCCTTTCAGGGTCATCTTGTTAGTCTTCAATATATGCAAGGTTTGCACTCTCTGTGCCGATACAAGAGCCATTAGCATACATACTTTGAGTGTTAAATCTCTGAGGTTTAAGGAGTTTACTGGAGACAATTTTCTTAGAAAATTGAGGACTGGACTAATATTCCATATTTCTGTATATCTAGGTACGACAGGTCTGAGTTGAAAAACACCTCTCATCAGTCTGGTTATAAGTGGGTGAGTACTTATTGTCTGATTACTGTCAAAGAGAATCAGAAAAGTGGATAAAGCGCTACGAGCTGTATTGATCACACTGTAGCTAAGGTTCTTGTCATGAAATAAACTACTAAGGAATTCTAGTACCGTTTCCACCTCGGCTTGGAGGTAACTCGTATTCCTGCTGTGGCAAAATCTTCGCCACTGTGTGATGTACACTTGGTACTGCTTGCAGGTTGATGCTCTCCATGAAGCTGTAATGATATCCACTGTTCGTCTGCTTAGTCCCCGATTCTCAAAATGTTGCCGCATAACCTGCAACATAAGAGGTCAATATTAGCATTAAGAGGGTGGGTGGTGTTTAACACAGGAAGGAGAAGCAAATCTTCTTGCCTCTGGATAAACAGTGGCTCTCCTTCCATCATGCTAACCAACTGAGGGAACCACGCCTGAGTAGGCCAATTAGGGACCAGAAGTAACCCTCTAGCTTTATCCTCTCTGATTTTTTGCAAGCATTTGGGGATCATACAGAACGGTGGGACTGCATAGAATGCAAAAGGTTTCCAATCTAGCGTAAATGCGTCAACTGCAAAAGCCCCAGGGTCTGGGTGCCAAGTGACATATTTCTCTACTTGAGCATTTAGTCTCGAGGCGAACAGGTCTATTTCTGGTACACCAAAATCTTTCATCTGCTATAGTATTGAGCCGACCAGGTACATGGGCTGCGGAGACCCAAATATTTCGAGAAATGCACCACTGCCAAATTTCTCTCGTCATCTTGTCACACATTGCGGACTTGCAGCCTCCCATGTGATTTAAATAAGCCACTGCAGTGGTATTATCTATTCTTACCATCACATGAACGTTACGCTTATTCATGCAAAAGGATTTTATCCCCAACCCAGCGGCTAGGGTTTCCAGGAAATTTATTTCATTGTTTCTTGCCCTTTCTGCCTCAAATTCATTCCAACGACCCCCTGTTTGCTTCTGGAGGTCAGTAGCTCCCCATTCAAGGCCACTGGCATCTGTGTGCAATTCTAAGTCAGGTTTTTTCCTAACAATTGGGGAGGAGGCCATAGAAACATTGTTCATCCACCACTTTAACTCCTCTTTTGCCTCAAGGGACAACTTCATCTTTCTGTCAAAATGACCCCTGTTTTGTCTGAGGGCTGCAATTTTGTCCCTTTCCATTGATCTATAGTATAAGGGGCCATACTCAACCGCAGGGAAAGTTGCTATGACCTTCCCAATCACTCGTGCTACCATTCGTATTGATGGGAGGTACGTGCCCATTAATTCACGGCATAAATCTTTCACTTCTTGTGCCTTTGTTTGAGGCAATTTAACAATCATACTCTCAGTGTTAAGAATGAAGCCAAGAAAGGCTAGTTCACGTGTTGGGATGAGCACTGATTTTTTAGTGTGAATGAGGAATCCTAATTCTGAGAGGATCTTGGTTGTTGCACTCACACTCTCTTTCAGCTTTTCTTTTGTTTCACCAATAATTATGGTGTCGTCCAAATATCCTATGACTGTATGACCTGCTTGTCGCAGTTCGGCAAAGACTGGCTTCAGCAATTTTGTGAACAGTCTGGGGGCTGTGCTGAGCCCATTAGGTAAGGCTGCAAATTGCCAGCGCTCACCCTGCCACATGAACCTCAAGTATTTTCTACTATTTGGGTCTACTGGAATGGAGTAATAAGCATCTTGGAGGTCGATTGATGCAAGATAACAGTGCGGAGAAATCAAGTGCTTGGCAGTGTGGATGTTATCCATCTTAAAGTGTTGTACATTCAGACTTTGATTAAGCTCTGATAAGTCTAAGATCATACGAGTACCCCCATCTTTCTTGGGTCTCGTGAAGATGTTTGAGAGGAATTCTCCCTCTTCAAATGAGCAAGGTTCTATTACGTTTTTTGCTTGTAGAGCCAAGATTTCTTTAGTAATCTGATTTATTTCTAAAGGGCTCTTTTTGTAACCGTAGAGGGGCTTATTTCTTGAGGGAACCCCTTTCGAATAATCAAATTCGATCTCATAGCCTCGCACTGCCGATAGCAGAAATAGATCTGACGTTAATTCACGCCATCTACGATAGAAATATATCAATCGACCTCCAACAGGCACATTTGAGATGCATTCTTGTTGTAATGTACATGAAGTAGAAGGAGCATTAATCTTAACATTCTCAAAATATTCATATGTGCTACTTACCTCTTTGGGTAATGGTGTAGCTATTTCCTCCTTGCTGCCTGTGGCCGCTGGAAGGATTGGGTCTGTTTTCCCATGCTCATCGTCTGGGTGTGAGGCGGAGCTCTGTATGGTCTGCCTCGTTGGGTTCGCTGGCCCAAAAAAGGCGTGTTGTAGTTCCCACTTGTGGGCCTGCTACTTGGAAAAGTTTGTGATGTGCCGGTGGCACGGTTCCATCCTTGTCTGCGGTATTGAAAAGTGCTGGACGCTTGCGTCCTGTACGGATGGTACTGGGGCGGGGTGTACGTTGTCCACGCACCACGCCAGATGCAGCTTTTTGTTGTTCTGTAAGATCTTTGACTCTCTCTGTTAAGTCATCGCCAAATAAGAACTGACTCACTGGTGTGGCAGGTTTGCATAGATGTGAGTACTTGGCATTTAAGTCTGGCTTAATCTGATCTTTGTGTAAGCAGTTGATTTCAAAGTTTGTGTTACACAGCAATGCCAATGCATCCTGTTGTGTCTCAGATAGGCTATCGGGGGACAGAGTTTGAATAAAAGCTGTGAGTCCCCTTGTCAAAGGCTTTTGGATTCTTTGCAGTTTCAAATCACGGCTTCTCGTTTGCGAGGATAGGTTTTCCCATATTGCTGCATTCACTTTGGGGCAACACAGTGGAGTACAATTGCTTGGAGGAGGGTATTTCCCTCCAGCTTCCTCCAACACATTTTCCTCTAGCTGGTGGGACATGAGGTACATGGCAGACTTTGCTAAATCATCATGGATCGCGCCACCTACCCCAGTGGGGATAGCAAATTTCTGAGCAAGGGCAGGAACTTTGTCCTCATTCTCCTGGTCTAAACCTGGTGCAACAGTTTCGTTGACATCACCCTCATCCATGCTGCCAATGTCATATGACGTAGGGCATTGGCCCATGTTTCCAGTGTCAATATGCTCAAAATCATCATCATCATGTTCAACTTCACGAAATCTCACGTTCGTCGCAGCTGTCGGTGGTGTATCCCCTGTGGGGCGAGTTGCAGATTGACAAGGCAAAAAATCCACCATTCTCTCCATTAAGGATTCCAATTTGTCAAGTCTACCTCGTAAATCCGTGAAGTCCTCCTTTTCTTCAGGCTTTTTGCCCTTCTTTTTAGGCCCAGAGTTCTTAGACTCATTCGAGGCAGGCTTTGCCAAGACACTTTTGCGTTTCGTATCGGAGGATTTCACTGCCGATGAGCGCTTTGGCTCAGGCTTCGTAGAGGGGCCCGCGGCGGTTTCGCCCGGTGAAGTTCCGGCTTTAGCCGTGCTCAGCGTTTCGCTGGTTTTCTGCTTGATGCTGCCTGACGGAGACGCCATCGTGTACGTGGAAATCGGAACAAAACTTCGATTTTTGAAATAAAAACAGCACAGATTCTCAAAAGTCTTCCAAAAACATGAAAAAGGAGAGTTTCTCTCCCTAATGAAGTATTTTTTCGAAACCGCTGGTCCGAAAAAACGACGAAAATTAGGTATTTTGACTGCTGAGGGAAAGTTACTTTCCCTGTAAAAATCAATTGCGCGGCGAATTGACTGCGCATGCGCTTGGCGGGATCTCATGTAATTTCGAACGACGAAATATGAAATAAAATAGAGTCAAAAGTAGTATCTTCAATTCGATTAACGACAGTGAGGGAAAGAGTTAGCTCATTTGTGAAACTATCAGTCAATAAATCAAACAAAGTAAACGGACTGATTATTTCTTTCAAAGTTCAAATCTGTATATTTGTACTTTAACTTCTGTTGACTCTCAAGTAAGAAGAAACCCAAAGAGTTTCCTCAACAATCACTGTAATTTCTCTCTTTCTGTTCCTCTGTTCGCTCTGTATCTTTAATTTCTTGATAAGCAACGAATAAGAACTTCATTGGATTTTGCTTTACATCAAAAGTGAATGTATGTATGTTTTTTGTATAATCTATTCAGAAGTTATAGATTACCTGTTTCACATGAATCGCCAGAATAGCCGGAATTACACACGCACGTTACGGCGGCTGATCCAGGAGAACAAGTTCCTCTACTCGTACATGAATCGGCAAGACAATCAGCTAAACATGTAAACAAACAAAAAGATTTCCGAAGGCAATGAATTTGATGAAGATGACGAGAAGAGAAAAATACCCGTTTGAAAAGATTAATCTTTACTTGGAGGGATACAGTAAAATAGAGTCAAAAGTGGTATCTTCAATTCGATTAACGACAGTGAGGGAAAGAGTTAGCTCATTTGTGAAACTATCAGTCAATAAAGCAAACAAAGTAAACGGACTGATTATTTCTTTCAAAGTTCAAATCTGTATGTTTGTACTTTAACTTCTGTTGACTCTCAAGTAAGAAGAAACTCAAAAAGTTTCCTCAACAACTACTGTAATTTTCTCTCTTTCTGTTCCCCTGTTCGCTCTGTATCTTTAATTTCTTGATAAGCAACGAATAAGAATTTCATTGGATTTTGCTTTACATCAAAAGTGAATGTATGTATGTTTTTTGTATAATCTATTCAGAAGTTATAGATTACCTGTTTCACATGAATCGCCAGAATAGCCGGAATTACACACGCACGTTACGGCGGCTGATCCAGGAGAACAAGTTCCTCTACTCGTACATGAATCGGCAAGACAATCAGCTAAACATGTAAAAAAAAAAAAAAAAGATTTCCGAAGGCAATGAATTTGATGAAGATGACGAGAAGAGAAAAATACCCGTTTGAAAAGATTAATATTCACTTGGAGGGATACAGTAAAATAAAGTCAAAAGTGGTATCATCAATTCTATTAACGACAGTGAGGGAAAGAGTTAGCTCATTTGTGAAACTATCAGTCAATAAATCAAACAAAGTAAACGGACTGATTATTTATTTTAAAGTTCAAATCTGTATGTCTGTACTTTCACTTCTGTTGACTTTGAAGTAAGAAGAAACTCAAAGAGTTTCCTCAACAATCACTGTAATTTCTCTCTTTCTGTTCCCCTGTTCGCTCTGTATCTTTAATTTCTTGATAAGCAACGAATAAGAATTTCATTGGATTTTTCATTGCATCAAAAGTGAATGTATGTATGTGTTTTGTATAATCTATTCAAAAGTTATAGATTACCTGTTTCACATGAATCGCCAGAATAGCCGGAATTACACACGCACGTTACGGCGGCTGATCCAGGAGAACAAGTTCCTCTACTCGTACATGAATCGGCAAGACAATCAGCTAAACATGTAAAAAAAAAAAAAAAAAAATGATTTCCGAAGGCAATAAATTTAATGAAGATGACGAGAAGACAAAAATACCCGTTTGAAAAGATCAATCTTCACTTGGAGGGATACAGTAAAATAGAGTCAAAAGTGGTATCTTCAATTCGATTAACGACAGTGAGGGAAAAAGTTAGCTCATTTGTGAAACTATCAGTCAATAAATCAAACAAAGTAAACGGACTGATTATTTCTTTTAAAGTTCAAATCTGTATGTCTGTACTTTCACTTCTGTTGACTCTCAAGTAAGAAGAAACTCAAAGAGTTTCCTTAACAATCACGTGTAATTTCTCTTTTTCTGTTCCCCTGTTCGCTCTGTATCTTTAATTTCTTGATAAGCAACGAATTAGAATTTCATTGGATTTTTCTTTGCATCAAAAGTGAATGTTTGTATGTTTTTTGTATAATCTATTCAGAAGTTATAGATTACCTGTTTCACATGAATCGCCAGAATAGCCGGAATTACACACGCACGTTACGGCGGCTGATCCAGGAGAACAAGTTCCTCTACTCGTACATGAATCGGCAAGACAATCAGCTAAACATGTAAAAAAAAAAAAAAAAAAAAAAATTCCGAAGGCAATGAATTTGATAAAGATGACGAGAAGAGAAAAATACCCGTTTGAAAAGATCAATCTTCACTTGGAGGGATACAGTAAAATAGAGTCAAAAGTGGTATCATCAATTCCATTAACGACAGTGAGGGAAAGAGTTAGCTCATTTGTGAAACTATCAGTCAATAAATCAAACAAAGTAAACGGACTGATTATTTATTTTAAAGTTCAAATCTGTATGTCTGTACTTTCACTTCTGTTGACTTTGAAGTAAGAAGAAACTCAAAGAGTTTCCTCAACAATCACTGTAATTTCTCTTTTTCTGTTCCCCTGTTCGCTCTGTATCTTTAATTTCTTGATAAGCAACGAATAAGAATTTCATTGGATTTTTCATTGCATCAAAAGTGAATGTATGTATGTGTTTTGTATAATCTATTCAAAAGTTATAGATTACCTGTTTCACATGAATCGCCAGAATAGCCGGAATTACACACGCACGTTACGGCGGCTGATCCAGGAGAACAAGTTCCTCTACTCGTACATGAATCGGCAAGACAATCAGCTAAACATGTAAAAAAAAAAAAAAAAAATGATTTCCGAAGGCAATAAATTTAATGAAGATGACGAGAAGACAAAAATACCCGTTTGAAAAGATCAATCTTCACTTGGAGGGATACAGTAAAATAGAGTCAAAAGTGGTATCTTCAATTCGATTAACGACAGTGAGGGAAAGAGTTAGCTCATTTGTGAAACTATCAGTCAATAAATCAAACAAAGTAAACGGACTGATTATTTCTTTCAAAGTTCAAATCTGTATGTTTGTACTTTAACTTCTGTTGACTCTCAAGTAAGAAGAAACTCAAAGAGTTTCCTCAACAACTACTGTAATTTTCTCTCTTTCTGTTCCCCTGTTCGCTCTGTATCTTTAATTTCTTGATAAGCAACGAATAAGAATTTCATTAGATTTTGCTTTACATCAAAAGTGAATGTATGTATGTTTTTTGTAAAATCTATTCAGAAGTTATAGATTACCTGTTTCACATGAATCGCCAGAATAGCCGGAATTACACACGCACGTTACGGCGGCTGATCCAGGAGAACAAGTTCCTCTACTCGTACATGAATCGGCAAGACAATCAGCTAAACATGTAAAAAAAAAAAAAAAGATTTCCGAAGGCAATGAATTTGATAAAGATGACGAGAAGAGAAAAATACCCGTTTGAAAAGATCAATCTTCACTTGGAGGGATACAGTAAAATAGAGTCAAAAGTGGTATCTTTAATTCGATTAACGACAGTGAGGGAAACAGTTAGCTCATTTGTAAAACTATCAGTCAATAAATCAAACAAAGTAAACGGACTGATTATTTCTTTCAAAGTTCAAATCTGTATGTCTGTACTTTCATTTCTGTTGACTCTCAAGTAAGAAGTACCTCAAAGAGTTTCCTCAACAATCACGTGTAATTTCAACCTTTCTGTTCCCCTGTTCGCTCTGTATCTTTAATTTCTTGATAAGCAACGAATAAGAATTTCCATAGATTTTGCTTTACATCAAAAGTGAATGTATGTATGTTTTTTGTATAATCTATTCAGAAGTTATAGATTACCTGTTTCACATGAATCGCCAGAATAGCCGGAATTACACACGCACGTTACGGCGGCTGATCCAGGAGAACAAGTTCCTCTACTCGTACATGAATCGGCAAGACAATCAGCTAAACATGTAAAAAAAAAAAATGATTTCCGAAGGCAATGAATTTAATAAAGATGACGAAAAGAGAAAAATACCCGTTTTAAAAGATTAATCTTCACTTGGAGGGAAACAGTAAAATATAGTCAAAAGTGGTATCTTCAATTCGATTAACGACATTGAGGGAAAGAGTTAGCTCATTTGTGAAACTATCAGTCAATAAATCAAACAAAGTAAACGGACTGATTATTTCTTTCAAAGTTCAAATCTGTATGTCTGTACTTTCACTTCTGTTGACTCTCAAGTAAGAAGAAACTCAAAGAGTTTCCTTAACAATCACGTGTAATTTCTCTCTTTCTGTTCCCCTGTTCGCTCTGTATCTTTAATTTCTTGATAAGCAACGAATAAGAATTTCATTGGATTTTGCTTTACATCAAAAGTGAATGTATGTATGTTTTTTGTATAATCTATTCAGAAGTTATAGATTACCTGTTTCACATGAATCGCCAGAATAGCCGAAATTACACACGCACGTTACGGCGGCTGACCCAGGAGAACAAGTTCCTCTACTCGTACATGAATCGGCCAGACAATCAGCTAAACATGTAAAAAAAAAAAAAAGATTTCCGAAGGCAATGAATATGATAAAGATGACGAGAAGAGAAAAATACCCGTTTGAAAAGATCAATCTTCACTTAAAGGGATACAGTAAAATAGAGTCAAAAGTGGTATCTTAAATTCGATTAACGACAGTGAGGGAAAGAGTTAGCTCATTTATGAAACTATCAGAAATAAAATCAAACAAAGTAAACGGACTGATTATTTCTTTCAAAGTTCAGATCTGTATATCTGTACTTTCACTTCTGTTGACTCTCAAGTAAGAAGAAACTCAAAGAGTCCTCTACAATCACTGTAATTTCTTTCTTTCTGTTCCCCTGTTCGCTCTGTATCTTTAATTTCTTGATAAGCAACGAATAAGAATTTCATTGGATTTTGCTTTACATCAAAAGTGAATGTATGTATGTTTTTTGTATAATCTATTCAGAAGTTATAGATTACCTGTTTCACATGAATGGCCAGAATAGCCGGAATTACACACGCACGTTACGGCGGCTGATCCAGGAGAACAAGTTCCTCTACTCGTACATGAATCGGCAAGACAATCAGCTAAACATGTAAAAAAAAAATAAAAAAAAAAAAATTCCGAAGGCAATGAATTTGATGAAGATGACGAGAAGAGAAAAATACCCGTTTGAAAAGATTAATATTCACTTGGAGGGATACAGTAAAATAGAGTCAAAAGTGGTATCATCAATTCCATTAACGACAGTGAGGGAAAGAGTTAGCTCATTTGTGAAACTATCAGTCAATAAATCAAACAAAGTAAACGGACTGATTATTTCTTTCAAAGTTCAAATCTGTATGTTCGTACTTTAACTTCTGTTGACTCTCAAGTAAGAAGAAACTCAAAGAGTTTCCTCAACAATCACTGTAATTTCTTTCTTTCTGTTCCCCTGTTCGCTCTGTATCTTTAATTTCTTGATAAGCAACGAATAAGAATTTCATTGGATTTTGCTTTACATCAAAAGTAAATGTATGTATGTTTTTTTATAATCTATTCAGAAGTTATGGATTACCTGTTTCACATGAACCGCCAGAATAGCCGGAATTACACACGCACGTTACGGCGGCGGATCCAGGAGAACAAGTTCCTCTACTCGTACATGAATCGGCAAGACAATCAGCTAAACATGTAAAAAAAAAATTAAAAAAATGATTTCCGAAGGCAATAAATTTGATGAAGATGACGAGAAGACAAAAATACCCGTTTGAAAAGATCAATCTTCACTTGGAGGGATACAGTAAAATAGAGTCAAAAGTGGTATCTTCAATTCGATTAACGACAGTGAGGGAAAGAGTTAGCTCATTTGTGAAACTATTAGTCAATAAATCAAACAAAGTAAACGGACTGATTATTTCTTTCAAAGTTCAAATCTGTATGTCTGTACTTTCACTTCTGTTGACTTTCAAGTAAGAAGAAACTCAAAGAGTTTCCTCAACAATCACTGTAATTTCTCTCTTTCTGTTCCCCTGTTCGCTCTGTATCTTTAATTTCTTGATAAGCAACGAATAAGAATTTCATTGGATTTTGCTTTACAACAAAAGTGAATGTATGTATGTTTTTTTGTATAATCTATTCAGAAGTTATAGATTACCTGTTTCACATGAATCGCCAGAATAGCCGGAATTACACACGCACATTACGGCGGCTGATCCAGGAGAACAAGTTCCTCTACTCGTACATGAATCGGCAAGACAATCAGCTAAACATGTAAAAAAAAAAAAGGATTTCCGAAGGCAATGAATTTAATAAAGATGACGAAAAGAGAAAAATACCCGTTTTAAAAGATTAATCTTCACTCGGAGGGAAACAGTAAAATAGAGTCAAAAGTGGTATCTTCAATTCGATTAACGACATTGAGGGAAAGAGTTAGCTCATTTGTGAAACTATCAGTCAATAAATCAAACAAAGTAAACGGACTGATTATTTCTTTCAAAGTTCAAATCTGTATGTCTGTACTTTCACTTCCGTTGACTCTCAAGTAAGAAGAAACTCAAAGAGTTATCTTAAGAATCACGTGTAATTTCAATCTTTCTGTTCCCCTGTTCGCTCTGTATCTTTAATTTCTTGATAAGCAACGAATAAGAATTTCATTGGATTTTTCTTTGCATCAAAAGTGAATGTATGTATGTTTTTTGTATAATCTATTCAGAAGTTATAGATTACCTGTTTCACATGAATCGCCAGAATAGCCGTAATTACACACGCACGTTACGGCGGCTGATCCAGGAGAACAAGTTCCTCTACTCGTACATGAATCGGCAAGACAATCAGCTAAACATGTAAAAAAAAAAAAAATGATTTCCGAACGCAATGAATTTAATAAAGATGACGAAAAGAGAAAAATACCCGTTTTAAAAGATTAATCTTCACTCGGAGGGAAACAGTAAAATAGAGTCAAAAGTGGTATCTTCAATTCGATTAACGACAGTGAGGGAAAGAGTTAGCTCATTTGTGAAACTATCAGTCAATAAATCAAACAAAGTAAACGGACTGATTATTTCTTTCAAAGTTCAAATCTGTATGTCTGTACTTTCACTTCTGTTGACTTTCAAGTAAGAAGAAACTTAAAGAGTTTCCTCAACAATCACTATAATTTCTCTCTTTCTGTTCCCCTGTTCGCTCTGTATCTTTAATTTCTTGATAAGCAACGAATAAGAATTTCATTGGATTTTGCTTTACAACAAAAGTGAATGTACACTGTTGCTCATAACGGTGGAATATATTTTTTTTATCCCAATTTATGGAATTATTAAAAAAATAATTTAAAAATACTAGATCTAGATAATAGTATACAGTCTCAGATTTTATTGAAAAATAATTTGCCAATATGTGTTTTGCGTGACTGCTAAAGCATGTATATTATGCTACTATGTTTATCAACTAGGGGACCTATGCCCTTAAGTCATAAAGGACAGTAATGAGGATTAATGCCTCACAAAAGGGCTCTGATATAGCACATTGACACGGTGTTGATCCTGGGGCCTCACAGTTACGAGGCCATTGCCTTGTCACTGAACCGTGACTGTACGCAGCGGGGGCTATGGTAGGGGGCAGTTTCCATAAATTTAAAAAAAAAACAGAAAATGCAATAAATTTTCAATAATTTATTGCATTCTACCCCGGTCCCCAACATAAAAAATCCTCTGGACGGCCATGCATTATGGCTCAAGGCATGGGCACACAAAAGATTTTTTTATTTTGGGGACCGGGGTAGAATGCAATAAATTATTGAAAATTTATTGCATTTTCTGTTTTTTTTTTATTTATGGAAACTGCCCCCTACCATAGCCCCCGCTGCGTGCAGTCATGGTTCAGTGACAAAGCAATGGCCTCGTAACTGTGAGGCCCCAGGATCAACACCGTGTCGATGTGCTATATTAGTGCCCTTTTGTGAGGCATTAATCCTCATTACTGTCATTTATGACTTAAGGGCATAGGTCCCCTAGTTAATAAACATAGTACCATAATATACATGCTTTAGCAGTCACGCAAAACACATATTGGCAAATTATTATTCAATAAAATCTGAGACTGTATACTATTATCTAGATCTAGTATTTTTAAATTATTTTTAAAATAATTCCATGAATTGGGATAAAAAAAAAATATTCCACCGTTATGAGCAACAGTGTATGTATGTTTTTTGTATAATCTATTCAGAAGTTATAGATTACCTGTTTCACATGAATCGCCAGAATAGCCGGAATTACACACGCACGTTACGGCGGCTGATCCAGGAGAACAAGTTCCTCTACTCGTACATGAATCGGCAAGACAATCAGCTAAACATGTAAAAAAAAAAAAAAAAAAAAAAATGATTTCCGAAGGCAATAAATTTGATGAAGATGACGAGAAGACAAAAATACCCGTTTGAAAATATCAATCTTCACTTGGAGGGATACAGTAAAAAAGAGTCAAAAGTGGTATCTTCAATTCGATTAACGACATTGAGGGAAAGAGTTAGCTCATTTGTGAAACTATCAGTCAATAAATCAAACAAAGTAAACGGACTGATTATTTCTTTCAAAGTTCAAATCTGTATGTCTGTACTTTCACTTCTGTTGACTCTCAAGTAAGAAGAAACTCAAAGAGTTTCCTCAACAATCACTGTAATTTCTTTCTTTCTGTTCCCCTGTTCGCTCTGTATCTTTAATTTCTTGATAAGCAACGAATAAGAATTTCATTGGATTTTGCTTTACAACAAAAGTGAATGTATGTATGTTTTTTGTATAATCTATTCAGAAGTTATAGATTACCTGTTTCACATGAATCGCCAGAATAGCCGGAATTACACACGCACATTACGGCGGCTGATCCAGGAGAACAAGTTCCTCTACTCGTACATGAATCGGCAAGACAATCAGCTAAACATGTAAAAAAAAAAAATGATTAACCGAAGGCAATGAATTTAATAAAGATGACGAAAAGAGAAAAATACCCGTTTTAAAAGATTAATCTTCACCCGGAGGGAAACAGTAAAATAGAGTCAAAAGTGGTATCTTCAATTCGATTAACGACATTGAGGGAAAGAGTTAGCTCATTTGTGAAACTATCAGTCAATAAATCAAACAAAGTAAACGGACTGATTATTTCTTTCAAAGTTCAAATCTGTATGTCTGTACTTTCACTTCTGTTGACTCTCAAGTAAGAAGAAACTCAAAGAGTTATCTTAAGTATCACGTGTAATTTCAACCTTTCTGTTCCCCTGTTCGCTCTGTATCTTTAATTTCTTGATAAGCAACGAATAAGAATTTCATTGGATTTTTCTTTGCATCAAAAGTGAATGTATGTATGTTTTTTGTATAATCTATTCAGAAGTTATAGATTACCTGTTTCACATGAATCGCCAGAATAGCCGTAATTACACACGCACGTTACGGCGGCTGATCCAGGAGAACAAGTTCCTCTACTCGTACATGAATCGGCAAGACAATCAGCTAAACATGTAAAAAAAAAAAATGATTTCCGAACGCAATGAATTTAATAAAGATGACGAAAAGAGAAAAATACCCGTTTTAAAAGATTAATCTTCACTCGGAGGGAAACAGTAAAATAGAGTCAAAAGTGGTATCTTCAATTCGATTAACGACATTGAGGGAAAGAGTTAGCTTATTTGTGAAACTATCAGTCAATAAATCAAACAAAGTAAACGGACTGATTATTTCTTTCAAAGTTCAAATCTGTATGTCTGTACTTTCACTTCTGTTGACTCTCAAGTAAGAAGAAACTCAAAGAGTTTCCTTAACAATCACGTGTAATTTCTCTCTTTCTGTTCCCCTGTTCGCTCTGTATCTTTAATTTCTTGATAAGCAACGAATAAGAATTTCATTGGATTTTTCTTTGCATCAAAAGTGAATGTATGTATGTTTTTTGTATAATCTATTCAGAAGTTATAGATTACCTGTTTCACATGAATCGCCAGAATAGCCGTAATTACACACGCACGTTACGGCGGCTGATCCAGGAGAACAAGTTCCTCTACTCGTACATGAATCGGCAAGACAATCAGCTAAACATGTAAAAAAAAAAAAAAATGATTTCCGAACGCAATGAATTTAATAAAGATGACGAAAAGAGAAAAATACCCGTTTTAAAAGATTAATCTTCACTCGGAGGGAAACAGTAAAATAGAGTCAAAAGTGGTATCTTCAATTCGATTAACGACAGTGAGGGAAAGAGTTAGCTCATTTGTGAAACTATCAGTCAATAAATCAAACAAAGTAAACGGACTGATTATTTCTTTCAAAGTTCAAATCTGTATGTCTGTACTTTCACTTCTGTTGACTTTCAAGTAAGAAGAAACTCAAAGAGTTTCCTCAACAATCACTATAATTTCTCTCTTTCTGTTCCCCTGTTCGCTCTGTATCTTTAATTTCTTGATAAGCAACGAATAAGAATTTCATTGGATTTTGCTTTACAACAAAAGTGAATGTACACTGTTGCTCATAACGGTGGAATATTTTTTTTTTATCCCAATTTATGGAATTATTAAAAAAATAATTTAAAAATACTAGATCTAGATAATAGTATACAGTCTCAGATTTTATTGAAAAATAATTTGCCAATATGTGTTTTGCGTGACTGCTAAAGCATGTATATTATGCTACTATGTTTATCAACTAGGGGACCTATGCCCTTAAGTCATAAAGGACAGTAATGAGGATTAATGTCTCACAAAAGGGCTCTGATATAGCACATTGACACGGTGTTGATCCTGGGGCCTCACAGTTACGAGGCCATTGCCTTGTCACTGAACCGTGACTGTACGCAGCGGGGGCTATGGTAGGGGGCAGTTTCCATAAATTTAAAAAAAAACAGAAAATGCAATAAATTTTCAATAATTTATTGCATTCTACCCCGGTCCCCAACATAAAAAATCCTCTGGACGGCCATGCATTATGGCTCAAGGCATGGGCACACAAAAGATTTTTTTATTTTGGGGACCGGGGTAGAATGCAATAAATTATTGAAAATTTATTGCATTTTCTGTTTTTTTTTTTATTTATGGAAACTGCCCCCTACCATAGCCCCCGCTGCGTGCAGTCATGGTTCAGTGACAAAGCAATGGCCTCGTAACTGTGAGGCCCCAGGATCAACACCGTGTCGATGTGCTATATTAGTGCCCTTTTGTGAGGCATTAATCCTCATTACTCTCATTTATGACTTAAGGGCATAGGTCCCCTAGTTAATAAACATAGTACCATAATATACATGCTTTAGCAGTCACGAAAAACACATATTGGCAAATTATTATTCAATAAAATCTGAGACTGTATACTATTATCTAGATCTAGTATTTTTAAATTATTTTTAAAATAATTCCATGAATTGGGATAAAAAAAAAATATTCCACCGTTATGAGCAACAGTGTATGTATGTTTTTTGTATAATCTATTCAGAAGTTATAAATTACCTGTTTCACATGAATCGCCAGAATAGCCGGAATTACACACGCACGTTACGGCGGCTGATCCAGGAGAACAAGTTCCTCTACTCGTACATGAATCGGCAAGACAATCAGCTAAACATGTAAAAAAAAAAAAAAAATGATTTCCGAACGCAATGAATTTAATAAAGATGACGAAAAGAGAAAAATACCCGTTTTAAAAGATTAATCTTCACTCGGAGGGAAACAGTAAAATAGAGTCAAAAGTGGTATCTTCAATTCGATTAACGACAGTGAGGGAAAGAGTTAGCTCATTTGTGAAACTATCAGTCAATAAATCAAACAAAGTAAACGGACTGATTATTTCTTTCAAAGTTCAAATCTGTATGTCTGTACTTTCACTTCTGTTGACTCTCAAGTAAGAAGAAACTCAAAGAGTTTCCTCAACAATCACTGTAATTTCTTTCTTTCTGTTCCCCTGTTCGCTCTGTATCTTTAATTTCTTGATAAGCAACGAATAAGAATTTCATTGGATTTTGCTTTACAACAAAAGTGAATGTATGTATGTTTTTTGTATAATCTATTCAGAAGTTATAGATTACCTGTTTCACATGAATCGCCAGAATAGCCGGAATTACACACGCACATTACGGCGGCTGATCCAGGAGAACAAGTTCCTCTACTCGTACATGAATCGGCAAGACAATCAGCTAAACATGTAAAAAAAAAAAATGATTAACCGAAGGCAATGAATTTAATAAAGATGACGAAAAGAGAAAAATACCCGTTTTAAAAGATTAATCTTCACCCGGAGGGAAACAGTAAAATAGAGTCAAAAGTGGTATCTTCAATTCGATTAACGACATTGAGGGAAAGAGTTAGCTCATTTGTGAAACTATCAGTCAATAAATCAAACAAAGTAAACGGACTGATTATTTCTTTCAAAGTTCAAATCTGTATGTCTGTACTTTCACTTCTGTTGACTCTCAAGTAAGAAGAAACTCAAAGAGTTATCTTAAGTATCACGTGTAATTTCAACCTTTCTGTTCCCCTGTTCGCTCTGTATCTTTAATTTCTTGATAAGCAACGAATAAGAATTTCATTGGATTTTTCTTTGCATCAAAAGTGAATGTATGTATGTTTTTTGTATAATCTATTCAGAAGTTATAGATTACCTGTTTCACATGAATCGCCAGAATAGCCGTAATTACACACGCACGTTACGGCGGCTGATCCAGGAGAACAAGTTCCTCTACTCGTACATGAATCGGCAAGACAATCAGCTAAACATGTAAAAAAAAAAAATGATTTCCGAACGCAATGAATTTAATAAAGATGACGAAAAGAGAAAAATACCCGTTTTAAAAGATTAATCTTCACTCGGAGGGAAACAGTAAAATAGAGTCAAAAGTGGTATCTTCAATTCGATTAACGACATTGAGGGAAAGAGTTAGCTTATTTGTGAAACTATCAGTCAATAAATCAAACAAAGTAAACGGACTGATTATTTCTTTCAAAGTTCAAATCTGTATGTCTGTACTTTCACTTCTGTTGACTCTCAAGTAAGAAGAAACTCAAAGAGTTTCCTTAACAATCACGTGTAATTTCTCTCTTTCTGTTCCCCTGTTCGCTCTGTATCTTTAATTTCTTGATAAGCAACGAATAAGAATTTCATTGGATTTTTCTTTGCATCAAAAGTGAATGTATGTATGTTTTTTGTATAATCTATTCAGAAGTTATAGATTACCTGTTTCACATGAATCGCCAGAATAGCCGTAATTACACACGCACGTTACGGCGGCTGATCCAGGAGAACAAGTTCCTCTACTCGTACATGAATCGGCAAGACAATCAGCTAAACATGTAAAAAAAAAAAAAAAATGATTTCCGAACGCAATGAATTTAATAAAGATGACGAAAAGAGAAAAATACCCGTTTTAAAAGATTAATCTTCACTCGGAGGGAAACAGTAAAATAGAGTCAAAAGTGGTATCTTCAATTCGATTAACGACAGTGAGGGAAAGAGTTAGCTCATTTGTGAAACTATCAGTCAATAAATCAAACAAAGTAAACGGACTGATTATTTCTTTCAAAGTTCAAATCTGTATGTCTGTACTTTCACTTCTGTTGACTTTCAAGTAAGAAGAAACTCAAAGAGTTTCCTCAACAATCACTATAATTTCTCTCTTTCTGTTCCCCTGTTCGCTCTGTATCTTTAATTTCTTGATAAGCAACGAATAAGAATTTCATTGGATTTTGCTTTACAACAAAAGTGAATGTACACTGTTGCTCATAACGGTGGAATATTTTTTTTTTATCCCAATTTATGGAATTATTAAAAAAATAATTTAAAAATACTAGATCTAGATAATAGTATACAGTCTCAGATTTTATTGAAAAATAATTTGCCAATATGTGTTTTGCGTGACTGCTAAAGCATGTATATTATGCTACTATGTTTATCAACTAGGGGACCTATGCCCTTAAGTCATAAAGGACAGTAATGAGGATTAATGTCTCACAAAAGGGCTCTGATATAGCACATTGACACGGTGTTGATCCTGGGGCCTCACAGTTACGAGGCCATTGCCTTGTCACTGAACCGTGACTGTACGCAGCGGGGGCTATGGTAGGGGGCAGTTTCCATAAATTTAAAAAAAAACAGAAAATGCAATAAATTTTCAATAATTTATTGCATTCTACCCCGGTCCCCAACATAAAAAATCCTCTGGACGGCCATGCATTATGGCTCAAGGCATGGGCACACAAAAGATTTTTTTATTTTGGGGACCGGGGTAGAATGCAATAAATTATTGAAAATTTATTGCATTTTCTGTTTTTTTTTTTATTTATGGAAACTGCCCCCTACCATAGCCCCCGCTGCGTGCAGTCATGGTTCAGTGACAAAGCAATGGCCTCGTAACTGTGAGGCCCCAGGATCAACACCGTGTCGATGTGCTATATTAGTGCCCTTTTGTGAGGCATTAATCCTCATTACTCTCATTTATGACTTAAGGGCATAGGTCCCCTAGTTAATAAACATAGTACCATAATATACATGCTTTAGCAGTCACGAAAAACACATATTGGCAAATTATTATTCAATAAAATCTGAGACTGTATACTATTATCTAGATCTAGTATTTTTAAATTATTTTTAAAATAATTCCATGAATTGGGATAAAAAAAAAAATATTCCACCGTTATGAGCAACAGTGTATGTATGTTTTTTGTATAATCTATTCAGAAGTTATAAATTACCTGTTTCACATGAATCGCCAGAATAGCCGGAATTACACACGCACGTTACGGCGGCTGATCCAGGAGAACAAGTTCCTCTACTCGTACATGAATCGGCAAGACAATCAGCTAAACATGTAAAAAAAAAAAAAAAATGATTTCCGAACGCAATGAATTTAATAAAGATGACGAAAAGAGAAAAATACCCGTTTTAAAAGATTAATCTTCACTCGGAGGGAAACAGTAAAATAGAGTCAAAAGTGGTATCTTCAATTCGATTAACGACAGTGAGGGAAAGAGTTAGCTCATTTGTGAAACTATCAGTCAATAAATCAAACAAAGTAAACGGACTGATTATTTCTTTCAAAGTTCAAATCTGTATGTCTGTACTTTCACTTCTGTTGACTTTCAAGTAAGAAGAAACTCAAAGAGTTTCCTCAACAATCACTATAATTTCTCTCTTTCTGTTCCCCTGTTCGCTCTGTATCTTTAATTTCTTGATAAGCAACGAATAAGAATTTCATTGGATTTTGCTTTACAACAAAAGTGAATGTACACTGTTGCTCATAACGGTGGAATATTTTTTTTTTATCCCAATTTATGGAATTATTAAAAAAATAATTTAAAAATACTAGATCTAGATAATAGTATACAGTCTCAGATTTTATTGAAAAATAATTTGCCAATATGTGTTTTGCGTGACTGCTAAAGCATGTATATTATGCTACTATGTTTATCAACTAGGGGACCTATGCCCTTAAGTCATAAAGGACAGTAATGAGGATTAATGTCTCACAAAAGGGCTCTGATATAGCACATTGACACGGTGTTGATCCTGGGGCCTCACAGTTACGAGGCCATTGCCTTGTCACTGAACCGTGACTGTACGCAGCGGGGGCTATGGTAGGGGGCAGTTTCCATAAATTTAAAAAAAAACAGAAAATGCAATAAATTTTCAATAATTTATTGCATTCTACCCCGGTCCCCAACATAAAAAATCCTCTGGACGGCCATGCATTATGGCTCAAGGCATGGGCACACAAAAGATTTTTTTATTTTGGGGACCGGGGTAGAATGCAATAAATTATTGAAAATTTATTGCATTTTCTGTTTTTTTTTTTATTTATGGAAACTGCCCCCTACCATAGCCCCCGCTGCGTGCAGTCATGGTTCAGTGACAAAGCAATGGCCTCGTAACTGTGAGGCCCCAGGATCAACACCGTGTCGATGTGCTATATTAGTGCCCTTTTGTGAGGCATTAATCCTCATTACTCTCATTTATGACTTAAGGGCATAGGTCCCCTAGTTAATAAACATAGTACCATAATATACATGCTTTAGCAGTCACGAAAAACACATATTGGCAAATTATTATTCAATAAAATCTGAGACTGTATACTATTATCTAGATCTAGTATTTTTAAATTATTTTTAAAATAATTCCATGAATTGGGATAAAAAAAAAATATTCCACCGTTATGAGCAACAGTGTATGTATGTTTTTTGTATAATCTATTCAGAAGTTATAAATTACCTGTTTCACATGAATCGCCAGAATAGCCGGAATTACACACGCACGTTACGGCGGCTGATCCAGGAGAACAAGTTCCTCTACTCGTACATGAATCGGCAAGACAATCAGCTAAACATGTAAAAAAAAAAAAAAATGATTTCCGAACGCAATGAATTTAATAAAGATGACGAAAAGAGAAAAATACCCGTTTTAAAAGATTAATCTTCACTCGGAGGGAAACAGTAAAATAGAGTCAAAAGTGGTATCTTCAATTCGATTAACGACAGTGAGGGAAAGAGTTAGCTCATTTGTGAAACTATCAGTCAATAAATCAAACAAAGTAAACGGACTGATTATTTCTTTCAAAGTTCAAATCTGTATGTCTGTACTTTCACTTCTGTTGACTTTCAAGTAAGAAGAAACTCAAAGAGTTTCCTCAACAATCACTATAATTTCTCTCTTTCTGTTCCCCTGTTCGCTCTGTATCTTTAATTTCTTGATAAGCAACGAATAAGAATTTCATTGGATTTTGCTTTACAACAAAAGTGAATGTACACTGTTGCTCATAACGGTGGAATATTTTTTTTTTATCCCAATTTATGGAATTATTAAAAAAATAATTTAAAAATACTAGATCTAGATAATAGTATACAGTCTCAGATTTTATTGAAAAATAATTTGCCAATATGTGTTTTGCGTGACTGCTAAAGCATGTATATTATGCTACTATGTTTATCAACTAGGGGACCTATGCCCTTAAGTCATAAAGGACAGTAATGAGGATTAATGTCTCACAAAAGGGCTCTGATATAGCACATTGACACGGTGTTGATCCTGGGGCCTCACAGTTACGAGGCCATTGCCTTGTCACTGAACCGTGACTGTACGCAGCGGGGGCTATGGTAGGGGGCAGTTTCCATAAATTTAAAAAAAAACAGAAAATGCAATAAATTTTCAATAATTTATTGCATTCTACCCCGGTCCCCAACATAAAAAATCCTCTGGACGGCCATGCATTATGGCTCAAGGCATGGGCACACAAAGATTTTTTTATTTTGGGGACCGGGGTAGAATGCAATAAATTATTGAAAATTTATTGCATTTTCTGTTTTTTTTTTTATTTATGGAAACTGCCCCCTACCATAGCCCCCGCTGCGTGCAGTCATGGTTCAGTGACAAAGCAATGGCCTCGTAACTGTGAGGCCCCAGGATCAACACCGTGTCGATGTGCTATATTAGTGCCCTTTTGTGAGGCATTAATCCTCATTACTCTCATTTATGACTTAAGGGCATAGGTCCCCTAGTTAATAAACATAGTACCATAATATACATGCTTTAGCAGTCACGAAAAACACATATTGGCAAATTATTATTCAATAAAATCTGAGACTGTATACTATTATCTAGATCTAGTATTTTTAAATTATTTTTAAAATAATTCCATGAATTGGGATAAAAAAAAAATATTCCACCGTTATGAGCAACAGTGTATGTATGTTTTTTGTATAATCTATTCAGAAGTTATAAATTACCTGTTTCACATGAATCGCCAGAATAGCCGGAATTACACACGCACGTTACGGCGGCTGATCCAGGAGAACAAGTTCCTCTACTCGTACATGAATCGGCAAGACAATCAGCTAAACATGTAAAAAAAAAAAAAAAAAAAAAAAATGATTTCCGAAGGCAATAAATTTGATGAAGATGACGAGAAGACAAAAATACCCGTTTGAAAAGATCAATCTTCACTTGGAGGGATACAGTAAAATAGAGTCAAAAGTGGTATCTTCAATTCGATTAACGACAGTGAAGGAAAGAGTTAGCTCATTTGTGAAACTATCAGTCAATAAATCAAACAAAGTAAACGGACTGATTATTTCTTTCAAAGTTCAAATCTGTATGTCTGTACTTTCACTTCTGTTGACTCTCAAGTAAGAAGAAACTCAAAGAGTTTCCTCAACAATCACTGTAATTTCTCTCTTTCTGTTCCCCTGTTCGCTCTGTATCTTTAATTTCTTGATAAGCAACGAATAAGAATTTCATTGGATTTTGCTTTACATCAAAAGTGAATGTATGTATGTTTTTTGTATAATCTATTCAGAAGTTATAGATTACCTGTTTCACATGAATCGCCAGAATAGCCGGAATTACACACGCACGTTACGGCGGCTGATCCAGGAGAACAAGTTCCTCTACTCGTACATGAATCGGCAAGACAATCAGCTAAACATGTAAAAAAAAAAAAAAAAAGATTTCCGAAGGCAATGAATTTGATGAAGATGACGAGAAGAGAAAAATACCCGTTTGAAAAGATTAATCTTCACTTGGAGGGATACAGTAAAATAGAGTCAAAAGTGGTATCTTCAATTCGATTAACGACATTGAGGGAAAGAGTTAGCTCATTTGTGAAACTATCAGTCAATAAATCAAACAAAGTAAACGGACTGATTATTTCTTTCAAAGTTCAAATATGTATGTCTGTACTTTCACTTCTGTTGACTCTCAAGTAAGAAGAAACTCAAAAAGTTTCCTTAACAATCACGTGTAATTTCTCTCTTTCTGTTCCCCTGTTCGCTCTGTATCTTTAATTTCTTGATAAGCAACGAATAAGAATTTCATTGAATTTTGCTTTACATCAAAAGTAAATGTATTTATGTTTTTTGTATAATCTATTGAGAAGTTATAGATTACCTGTTTCACATGAATCGCCAGAATAGCCGGAATTACACACGCACGTTACGGCGGCTGATCCAGGAGAACAAGTTCCTCTACTCGTACATGAATCGGCAAGACAATCAGCTAAACATGTAAAAAAAAAAAAAAAAAAAAAAAAAAAAAAATGATTTCCGAAGGCAATAAATTTGATGAAGATGACGAGAAGACAAAAATACCCGTTTGAAAAGATCAATCTTCACTTGGAGGGATACAGTAAAATAGAGTCAAAAGTGGTATCTTCAATTCGATTAACGACAGTGAGGGAAAGAGTTAGCTCATTTGTGAAACTATCAGTCAATAAATCAAACAAAGTAAACGGACTGATTATTTCTTTCAAAGTTCAAATCTGTATGTCTGTACTTTCACTTCTGTTGACTCTCAAGTAAGAAGAAACTCAAAGAGTTTCCTCAACAATCACTGTAATTTCTCTCTTTCTGTTCCCCTGTTCGCTCTGTATCTTTAATTTCTTGATAAGCAACGAATAAGAATTTCATTGGATTTTGCTTTACATCAAAAGTGAATGTATGTATGTTTTTTTATAATCTATTCAGAAGTTATAGATTACCTGTTTCACATGAACCGCCAGAATAGCCGGAATTACACACGCACGTTACGGCGGCAGATCCAGGAGAACAAGTTCCTCTACTCGTACATGAATCGGCAAGACAATCAGCTAAACATGTAAAAAAAAAAAAAAAAAAGATTTCCGAAGGCAATGAATTTGATGAAGATGACGAGAAGAGAAAAATACCCGTTTGAAAAGATTAATCTTCACTTGGAGGGATACAGTAAAATAGAGTCAAAAGTGGTATCTTCAATTCGATTAACGACATTGAGGGAAAGAGTTAGCTCATTTGTGAAACTATCAGTCAATAAATCAAACAAAGTAAACGGACTGATTATTTCTTTCAAAGTTCAAATCTGTATGTTTGTACTTTAACTTCTGTTGACTCTCAAGTAAGAAGAAACTCAAAGAGTTTCCTCAACAACTACTGTAATTTCTCTCTTTCTGTTCCCCTGTTCGCTCTGTATCTTTAATTTCTTGATAAGCAACGAATAAGAATTTCATTGGATTTTGCTTTACATCAAAAGTGAATGTATGTATGTCTTTTGTATAATCTATTCAGAAGTTATAGATTACCTGTTTCACATGAATCGCCAGAATAGCCGGAATTACACACGCACGTTACGGTGGCTGATCCAGGAGAACAAGTTCCTCTACTCGTACATGAATCGGCAAGACAATCAGCTAAACATGTAACAAAAAAAACAAAAAAATGATTTCCGAAGGCAATGAATTTGATAAAGATGACGAAAAGAGAAAAATACCCGTTTGTAAAGATCAATCTTCACTTGGAGGGATACAGTAAAATAGAGTCAAAAGTGGTATCTTAAATTCGATTAACGACAGTGAGGGAAAGAGTTAGCTCATTTATGAAACTATCAGTCAATAAATCAAACAAAGTAAACGGACTGATTATTTCTTTCAAAGTTCAGATCTGTATATCTGTACTTTCACTTCCGTTGACTCTCAAGTAAGAAGAAACTCAAAGAGTCCTCTACAATCACGTGTAATTTCAACCTTTCTGTTCCCCTGTTCGCTCTGTATCTTTAATTTCTTGCTAAGCAACGAATAAGAATTTCATTGGATTTTTCTTTGCATCAAAAGTGAATGTATGTATGTTTTTTGTATAATCTATTCAGAAGTTATAGATTACCTGTTTCACATGAATCGCCAGAATAGCCGGAATTACACACGCACGTTACGGCGGCTGATCCAGGAGAACAAGTTCCTCTACTCGTACATGAATCGGCAAGACAATCAGCTAAACATGTAAAAAAAAACAAAAAAAGATTTCCGAAGGCAATGAATTTGATGAAGATGACGAGAAGAAAAAAATACCCGTTTGAAAAGATTAATCTTCACTTGGAGGGATACAGTAAAATAGAGTCAAAAGTGGTATCTTCAATTCGATTAACGACATTGAGGGAAAGAGTTAGCTCATTTGTGAAACTATCAGTCAATAAATCAAACAAAGTAAACGGACTGATTATTTCTTTCAAAGTTCAAATCTGTATGTCTGTACTTTCACTTCTGTTGACTCTCAAGTAAGAAGAAACTCAAAGAGTTTCCTCAACAATCACTGTAATTTCTCTCTTTCTGTTCCCCTGTTCGCTCTGTATCTTTAATTTCTTGATAAGCAACGAATAAGAATTTCATTGGATTTTTCTTTGCATCAAAAGTGAATGTATGTATGTTTTTTGTATAATCTATTCAGAAGTTATAGATTACCTGTTTCACATGAATCGCCAGAATAGCCGGAATTACACACGCACGTTACGGCGGCTGATCCAGGAGAACAAGTTCCTCTACTCGTACATGAATCGGCAAGACAATCAGCTAAACATGTAAAAAAAAAAAAAAAAGATTTCCGAAGGCAATGAATTTGATGAAGATGACGAGAAGAGAAAAATACCCGTTTGAAAAGATTAATCTTCACTTGGAGGGATACAGTAAAATAGAGTCAAAAGTGGTATCTTCAATTCGATTAACGACATTGAGGGAAAGAGTTAGCTCATTTGTGAAACTATCAGTCAATAAATCAAACAAAGTAAACGGACTGATTATTTCTTTCAAAGTTCAAATCTGTATGTCTGTACTTTCACTTCTGTTGACTCTCAAGTAAGAAGAAACTCAAAGAGTTTCCTCAACAATCACTGTAATTTCTCTCTTTCTGTTCCCCTGTTCGCTCTGTATCTTTAATTTCTTGATAAGCAACGAATAAGAATTTCATTGGATTTTGCTTTACAACAAAAGTGAATGTATGTATGTTTTTTGTATAATCTATTCAGAAGTTATAGATTACCTGTTTCACATGAATCGCCAGAATAGCCGGAATTACACACGCACGTTACGGCGGCTGATCCAGGAGAACAAATTCCTCTACTCGTACATGAATCGGAAAGACAATCAGCTAAACATGTAAAAAAAAAAAAAAAAAATGATTTCCGAAGGCAATGAATTTGATAAAGATGACGAGAAGAGAAAAATACCCGTTTGAAAAGATTAATCTTCACTTGGAGGGATACAGTAAAATAGAGTCAAAAGTGGTATCTTCAATTCGATTAACGACATTGAGGGAAAGAGTTAGCTCATTTGTGAAACTATCAGTCAATAAATCAAACAAAGTAAACGGACTGATTATTTCTTTCAAAGTTCAAATCTGTATGTTTGTACTTTAACTTCTGTTGACTCTCAAGTAAGAAGAAACTCAAAGAGTTTCCTCAACAACTACTGTAATTTCTCTCTTTCTGTTCCCCTGTTCGCTCTGTATCTTTAATTTCTTGATAAGCAACGAATAAGAATTTCATTGGATTTTGCTTTACATCAAAAGTGAATGTATGTATGTCTTTTGTATAATCTATTCAGAAGTTATAGATTACCTGTTTCACATGAATCGCCAGAATAGCCGGAATTACACACGCACGTTACGGTGGCTGATCCAGGAGAACAAGTTCCTCTACTCGTACATGAATCGGCAAGACAATCAGCTAAACATGTAACAAAAAAAACAAAAAAATGATTTCCGAAGGCAATGAATTTGATGAAGATGACGAAAAGAGAAAAATACCCGTTTGAAAAGATCAATCTTCACTTGGAGGGATATAGTAAAATAGAGTCAAAAGTGGTATCTTCAATTCGATTAACGACATTGAGGGAAAGAGTTAGCTCATTTGTGAAACTATCAGTCAATAAATCAAACAAAGTAAACGGACTGATTATTTCTTTCAAAGTTCAAATCTGTATGTTTGTACTTTAACTTCTGTTGACTCTCAAGTAAGAAGAAACTCAAAGAGTTTCCTCAACAACTACTGTAATTTCTCTCTTTCTGTTCCCCTGTTCGCTCTGTATCTTTAATTTCTTGATAAGCAACGAATAAGAATTTCATTGGATTTTGCTTTACATCAAAAGTGAATGTATGTATGTCTTTTGTATAATCTATTCAGAAGTTATAGATTACCTGTTTCACATGAATCGCCAGAATAGCCGGAATTACACACGCACGTTACGGTGGCTGATCCAGGAGAACAAGTTCCTCTACTCGTACATGAATCGGCAAGACAATCAGCTAAACATGTAACAAAAAAAAAAAAAAATGATTTCCGAAGGCAATGAATTTGATAAAGATGACGAAAAGAGAAAAATACCCGTTTGTTAAGATCAATCTTCACTTGGAGGGATACAGTAAAATAGAGTCAAAAGTGGTATCTTAAATTCGATTAACGACAGTGAGGGAAAGAGTTAGCTCATTTATGAAATTATCAGTCAATAAATCAAACAAGGTAAACGGACTGATTATTTCTTTCAAAGTTCAGATCTGTATATCTGTACTTTCACTTCCGTTGACTCTCAAGTAAGAAGAAACTCAAAGAGTCCTCTACAATCACGTGTAATTTCAACCTTTCTGTTCCCCTGTTCGCTCTGTATCTTTAATTTCTTGATAAGCAACGAATAAGAATTTCATTGGATTTTTCTTTGCATCAAAAGTGAATGTATGTATGTTTTTTGTATAATCTATTCAGAAGTTATAGATTACCTGTTTCACATGAATCGCCAGAATAGCCGGAATTACACACGCACGTTACGGCGGCTGATCCAGGAGAACAAGTTCCTCTACTCGTACATGAATCGGCAAGACAATCAGCTAAACATGTAAAAAAAAAAAAAAAAGATTTCCGAAGGCAATGAATTTGATGAAGATGACGAGAAGAGAAAAATACCCGTTTGAAAAGATTAATCTTCACTTGGAGGGATACAGTAAAATAGAGTCAAAAGTGGTATCTTCAATTCGATTAACGACATTGAGGGAAAGAGTTAGCTCATTTGTGAAACTATCAGTCAATAAATCAAACAAAGTAAACGGACTGATTATTTCTTTCAAAGTTCAAATCTGTATGTCTGTACTTTTACTTCTGTTGACTCTCAAGTAAGAAGAAACTCAAAGAGTTTCCTCAACAATCACTGTAATTTCTCTCTTTCTGTTCCCCTGTTCGCTCTGTATCTTTAATTTCTTGATAAGCAACGAATAAGAATTTCATTGGATTTTGCTTTACAACAAAAGTGAATGTATGTATGTTTTTTGTATAATCTATTCAGAAGTTATAGATTACCTGTTTCACATGAATCGCCAGAATAGCCGGAATTACACACGCACGTTACGGCGGCTGATCCAGGAGAACAAGTTCCTCTACTCGTACATGAATCGGCAAGACAATCAGCTAAACATGTAAAAAAAAAAAAAAAAAGATTTCCGAAGGCAATGAATTTGATGAAGATGACGAGAAGAGAAAAATACCCGTTTGAAAAGATCAATCTTCACTTGGAGGGATACAGTAAAATAGAGTCAAAAGTGGTATCTTCAATTCGATTAACGACATTGAGGGAAAGAGTTAGCTCATTTGTGAAACTATCAGTCAATAAATCAAACAAAGTAAACGGACTGATTATTTCTTTCAAAGTTCAAATCTGTATGTTTGTACTTTAACTTCTGTTGACTCTCAAGTAAGAAGAAACTCAAAGAGTTTCCTCAACAACTACTGTAATTTCTCTCTTTCTGTTCCCCTGTTCGCTCTGTATCTTTAATTTCTTGATAAGCAACGAATAAGAATTTCATTGGATTTTGCTTTACATCAAAAGTGAATGTATGTATGTTTTTTGTATAATCTATTCAGAAGTTATAGATTACCTGTTTCACATGAATCGCCAGAATAGCCGGAATTACACACGCACGTTACGGTGGCTGATCCAGGAGAACAAGTTCCTCTACTCGTACATGAATCGGCAAGACAATCAGCTAAACATGTAACAAAAAAAAAAAAAAATGATTTCCGAAGGCAATGAATTTGATAAAGATGACGAAAAGAGAAAAATACCCGTTTGTAAAGATCAATCTTCACTTGGAGGGATACAGTAAAATAGAGTCAAAAGTGGTATCTTAAATTCGATTAACGACAGTGAGGGAAAGAGTTAGCTCATTTATGAAATTATCAGTCAATAAATCAAACAAAGTAAACGGACTGATTATTTCTTTCAAAGTTCAGATCTGTATATCTGTACTTTCACTTCTGTTGACTCTCAAGTAAGAAGAAACTCAAAGAGTCCTCTACAATCACGTGTAATTTCAACCTTTCTGTTCCCCTGTTCGCTCTGTATCTTTAATTTCTTGATAAGCAACGAATAAGAATTTCATTGGATTTTTCTTTGCATCAAAAGTGAATGTATGTATGTTTTTTGTATAATCTATTCAGAAGTTATAGATTACCTGTTTCACATGAATCGCCAGAATAGCCGGAATTACACACGCACGTTACGGCGGCTGATCCAGGAGAACAAGTTCCTCTACTCGTACATGAATCGGCAAGACAATCAGCTAAACATGTAAAAAAAAAAAAAAAAATGATTTCCGAAGGCAATGAATTTGATGAAGATGACGAGAAGAGAAAAATACCCGTTTGAAAAGATTAATCTTCACTTGGAGGGATACAGTAAAATAGAGTCAAAAGTGGTATCTTCAATTCGATTAACGACAGTGAGGGAAACAGTTAGCTCATTTGTAAAACTATCAGTCAATAAATCAAACAAAGTAAACGGACTGATTATTTCTTTCAAAGTTCAAATCTGTATGTCTGTACTTTCACTTCTGTTGACTCTCAAGTAAGAAGAAACTCAAAGAGTTTCCTCAACAATCACTGTAATTTCTCTCTTTCTGTTCCCCTGTTCGCTCTGTATCTTTAATTTCTTGATAAGCAACGAATAAGAATTTCATTGGATTTTGCTTTACATCAAAAGTGAATGTATGTATGTTTTTTGTATAATCTATTCAGAAGTTATAGATTACCTGTTTCACATGAATCGCCAGAATAGCCGGAATTACACACGCACGTTACGGCGGCTGATCCAGGAGAACAAGTTCCTCTACTCGTACATGAATCGGCAAGACAATCAGCTAAACATGTAAAAAAAAAAATTAAAAAAATGATTTCCGAAGGCAATAAATTTGATGAAGATGACGAGAAGACAAAAATACCCGTTTGAAAAGATCAATCTTCACTTGGAGGGATACAGTAAAATAGAGTCAAAAGTGGTATCTTCAATTCGATTAACGACAGTGAGGGAAAGAGTTAGCTCATTTGTGAAACTATCAGTCAATAAATCAAACAAAGTAAACGGACTGATTATTTCTTTCAAAGTTCAAATCTGTATGTCTGTACTTTCACTTCTGTTGACTCTCAAGTAAGAAGAAACTCAAAGAGTTTCCTTAACAATCACGTGTAATTTCTCTCTTTCTCTTCCCCTGTTCGCTCTGTATCTTTAATTTCTTGATAAGCAACGAATAAGAATTTCATGGAATTTTGCTTTACATCAAAAGTGAATGTATGTATGTTTTTTGTATAATCTATTCAGAAGTTATAGATTACCTGTTTCACATGAATCGCCAGAATAGCCGGAATTACACACGCACGTTACGGCGGCTTGAGGGAAAGAGTTAGCTCATTTGTGAAACTATCAGTCAATAAATCAAACAAAGTAAACGGACTGATTATTTCTTTCAAAGTTCAAATCTGTATGTTTGTACTTTAACTTCTGTTGACTCTCAAGTAAGAAGAAACTCAAAGAGTTTCCTCAACAATTACTGTAATTTCTCTCTTTCTGTTCCCCTGTTCGCTCTGTATCTTTAATTTCTTGATAAGCAACAATAAGAATTTCATTGGATTTTGCTTTACATCAAAAGTGAATGTATGTATGTCTTTTGTATAATCTATTCAGAAGTTATAGATTACCTGTTTCACATGAATCGCCAGAATAGCCAGAATTACACACGCACGTTACGGCGGCTGATCCAGGAGAACAAGTTCCTCTACTCGTACATGAATCGGCAAGACAATCAGCTAAACATGTAAAAAAAAAAAAAAAAAGATTTCCGAAGGCAATGAATTTGATGAAGATGACGAGAAGAGAAAAATACCCGTTTGAAAAGATTAATCTTCACTTGGAGGGATACAGTAAAATAGAGTCAAAAGTGGTATCTTCAATTCATTAACGACAGTGAGGGAAAGAGTTAGCTCATTTGTGAAACTATCAGTCAATAAATCAAACAAAGTAAACGGACTGATTATTTCTTTCAAAGTTCAAATCTGTATGTCTGTACTTTCACTTCTGTTGACTTTCAAGTAAGAAGAAACTCAAAGAGTTTCCTCAACAATCACTGTAATTTCTTTCTTTCTGTTCCCCTGTTCGCTCTGTATCTTTAATTTCTTGATAAGCAACGAATAAGAATTTCATTGGATTTTGCTTTACAACAAAAGTGAATGTATGTATGTTTTTTGTATAATCTATTCAGAAGTTATAGATTACCTGTTTCACATGAATCGCCAGAATAGCCGGAATTACACACGCACGTTACGGCGGCTGATCCAGGAGAACAAGTTCCTCTACTCGTACATGAATCGGCAAGACAATCAGCTAAACATGTAAAAAAAAAAAAAAAATGATTTCCGAAGGCAATAAATTTGATGAAGATGACGAGAAGACAAAAATACCCGTTTGAAAAGATCAATCTTCACTTGGAGGGATACAGTAAAATAGAGTCAAAAGTGGTATCTTCAATTCGATTAACGACAGTGAGGGAAAGAGTTAGCTCATTTGTGAAACTATCAGTCAATAAATCAAACAAAGTAAACGGACTGATTATTTCTTTCAAAGTTCAAATCTGTATGTCTGTACTTTCACTTCTGTTGACTCTCAAGTAAGAAGAAACTCAAAGAGTTTCCTTAACAATCACGTGTAATTTCTCTCTTTCTGTTTCCCTGTTCGCTCTGTATCTTTAATTTCTTGATAAGCAACGAATAAGAATTTCATTGAATTTTGCTTTACATCAAAAGTGAATGTATGTATGTTTTTTGTATAATCTATTCAGAAGTTATAGATTACCTGTTTCACATGAATCGCCAGAATAGCCGGAATTACACACGCACGTTACGGCGGCTGATCCAGGAGAACAAGTTCCTCTACTCGTACATGAATCGGCAAGACAATCAGCTAAACATGTACAAAAAAAAAAAAAATGATTTCCGAAGGCAATGAATTTAATAAAGATGACGAAAAGAGAAAAATACCCGTTTTAAAAGATTAATCTTCACTTGGAGGGAAACAGTAAAATAGAGTCAAAAGTGGTATCTTCAATTCGATTAACGACATTGAGGGAAAGAGTTAGCTCATTTGTGAAACTATCAGTCAATAAATCAAACAAAGTAAACGGACTGATTATTTCTTTCAAAGTTCAAATCTGTATGTCTGTACTTTCACTTCTGTTGACTTTCAAGTAAGAAGAAACTCAAAGAGTTTCCTCAACAATCACTGTAATTTCTCTCTTTCTGTTCCCCTGTTCGCTCTGTATCTTTAATTTCTTGATAAGCAACGAATAAGAATTTCATTGGATTTTGCTTTACATCAAAAGTGAATGTATGTATGTTTTTTGTATAATCTATTCAGAAGTTATAGATTACCTGTTTCACATGAATCGCCAGAATAGCCGGAATTACACACGCACGTTACGGCGGCTGATCCAGGAGAACAAGTTCCTCTACTCGTACATGAATCGGCAAGACAATCAGCTAAACATGTAAAAAAAAAAAAAAAAAATGATTTCCGAAGGCAATAAATTTGATGAAGATGACGAGAAGACAAAAATACCCGTTTGAAAAGATCAATCTTCACATGGAGGGATACAGTAAAATAGAGTCAAAAGTGGTATCTTCAATTCGATTAACGACAGTGAGGGAAAGAGTTAGCTCATTTGTGAAACTATCAGTCAATAAATCAAACAAAGTAAACGGACTGATTATTTCTTTCAAAGTTCAAATCTGTATGTCTGTACTTTCACTTCTGTTGACTCTCAAGTAAGAAGAAACTCAAAGAGTTTCCTTAACAATCACGTGTAATTTCAACCTTTCTGTTTCCCTGTTCGCTCTGTATCTTTAATTTCTTGATAAGCAACGAATAAGAATTTCATTGAATTTTGCTTTACATCAAAAGTGAATGTATGTATGTTTTTTGTATAATCTATTCAGAAGTTATAGATTACCTGTTTCACATGAATCGCCAGAATAGCCGGAATTACACACGCACGTTACGGCGGCTGATCCAGGAGAACAAGTTCCTCTACTCGTACATGAATCGGCAAGACAATCAGCTAAACATGTAAAAAAAAAAAAAAAATGATTTCCGAAGGCAATGAATTTAATAAAGATGACGAAAAGAGAAAAATACCCGTTTTAAAAGATTAATCTTCACTTGGAGGGAAACAGTAAAATAGAGTCAAAAGTGGTATCTTCAATTCGATTAACGACATTGAGGGAAAGAGTTAGCTCATTTGTGAAACTATCAGTCAATAAATCAAACAAAGTAAACGGACTGATTATTTCTTTCAAAGTTCAAATCTGTATGTCTGTACTTTCACTTCTGTTGACTCTCAAGTAAGAAGAAACTCAAAGAGTTTCCTTAACAATCACGTGTAATTTCTCTCTTTCTGTTCCCCTGTTCGCTCTGTATCTTTAATTTCTTGATAAGCAACGAATAAGAATTTCATTGAATTTTGCTTTACATCAAAAGTGAATGTATGTATGTTTTTTGTATAATCTATTCAGAAGTTATAGATTACCTGTTTCACATGAATCGCCAGAATAGCCGGAATTACACACGCACGTTACGGCGGCTGATCCAGGAGAACAAGTTCCTCTACTCGTACATGAATCGGCAAGACAATCAGCTAAACATGTAAAAAAAAAAAAAAAAAAATGATTTCCGAAGGCAATGAATTTAATAAAGATGACGAAAAGAGAAAAATACCCGTTTTAAAAGATTAATCTTCACTTGGAGGGAAACAGTAAAATAGAGTCAAAAGTGGTATCTTCAATTCGATTAACGACATTGAGGGAAAGAGTTAGCTCATTTGTGAAACTATCAGTCAATAAATCAAACAAAGTAAACGGACTGATTATTTCTTTCAAAGTTCAAATCTGTATGTCTGTACTTTTACTTCTGTTGACTCTCAAGTAAGAAGAAACTCAAAGAGTTTCCTTAACAATCACGTGTAATTTCTCTCTTTCTGTTCCCCTGTTCGCTCTGTATCTTTAATTTCTTGATAAGCAACGAATAAGAATTTCATTGAATTTTGCTTTACATCAAAAGTGAATGTATGTATGTTTTTTGTATAATCTATTCAGAAGTTATAGATTACCTGTTTCACATGAATCGCCAGAATAGCCGGAATTACACACGCACGTTACGGCGGCTGATCCAGGAGAACAAGTTCCTCTACTCGTACATGAATCGGCAAGACAATCAGCTAAACATGTAAAAAAAAAAAAAAATGATTTCCGAAGGCAATGAATTTAATAAAGATGACGAAAAGAGAAAAATACCCGTTTTAAAAGATTAATCTTTACTTGGAGGGAAACAGTAAAATAGAGTCAAAAGTGGTATCTTCAATTCGATTAACGACATTGAGGGAAAGAGTTAGCTCATTTGTGAAACTATCAGTCAATAAATCAAACAAAGTAAACGGACTGATTATTTCTTTCAAAGTTCAAATCTGTATGTCTGTACTTTTACTTCTGTTGACTCTCAAGTAAGAAGAAACTCAAAGAGTTTCCTCAACAATCACGTGTAATTTCAACCTTTCTGTTCCCCTGTTCGCTCTGTATCTTTAATTTCTTGATAAGCAACGAATAAGAATTTCATAGATTTTGCTTTACATCAAAAGTGAATGTATGTATGTTTTTTGTATAATCTATTCAGAAGTTATAAATTACCTGTTTCACATGAATCGCCAGAATAGCCGGAATTACACACGCACGTTACGGCGGCTGATCCAGGAGAACAAGTTCCTCTACTCGTACATGAATCGGCAAGACAATTAGCTAAACATGTAAAAAAAAAAAAAAAAATGATTTCCGAAGGCAATGAATTTAATAAAGATGACGAAAAGAGAAAAATACCCGTTTTAAAAGATTAATCTTCACTTGGAGGGAAACAGTAAAATAGAGTCAAAAGTGGTATCTTCAATTCGATTAACGACATTGAGGGAAAGAGTTAGCTCATTTGTGAAACTATCAGTCAATAAATCAAACAAAGTAAACGGACTGATTATTTCTTTCAAAGTTCAAATCTGTATGTCTGTACTTTCACTTCTGTTGACTCTCAAGTAAGAAGAAACTCAAAGAGTTTCCTTAACAATCACGTGTAATTTCTCTCTTTCTGTTCCCCTGTTCGCTCTGTATCTTTAATTTCTTGATAAGCAACGAATAAGAATTTCATTGAATTTTGCTTTACATCAAAAGTGAATGTATGTATGTTTTTTGTATAATCTATTCAGAAGTTATAGATTACCTGTTTCACATGAATCGCCAGAATAGCCGGAATTACACACGCACGTTACGGCGGCTGATCCAGGAGAACAAGTTCCTCTACTCGTACATGAATCGGCAAGACAATCAGCTAAACATGTAAAAAAAAAAAAAAAAAAAATTTCCGAAGGCAATGAATTTAATAAAGATGACGAAAAGAGAAAAATACCCGTTTTAAAAGATTAATCTTCACTTGGAGGGAAACAGTAAAATAGAGTCAAAAGTGGTATCTTCAATTCGATTAACGACATTGAGGGAAAGAGTTAGCTCATTTGTGAAACTATCAGTCAATAAATCAAACAAAGTAAACGGACTGATTATTTCTTTCAAAGTTCAAATCTGTATGTCTGTACTTTTACTTCTGTTGACTCTTAAGTAAGAAGAAACTCAAAGAGTTTCCTTAACAATCACGTGTAATTTCTCTCTTTCTGTTCCCCTGTTCGCTCTGTATCTTTAATTTCTTGATAAGCAACGAATAAGAATTTCATTGAATTTTGCTTTACATCAAAAGTGAATGTATGTATGTTTTTTGTATAATCTATTCAGAAGTTATAGATTACCTGTTTCACATGAATCGCCAGAATAGCCGGAATTACACACGCACGTTACGGCGGCTGATCCAGGAGAACAAGTTCCTCTACTCGTACATGAATCGGCAAGACAATCAGCTAAACATGTAAAAAAAAAAAAAAATGATTTCCGAAGGCAATGAATTTAATAAAGATGACGAAAAGAGAAAAATACCCGTTTTAAAAGATTAATCTTCACTTGGAGGGAAACAGTAAAATAGAGTCAAAAGTGGTATCTTCAATTCGATTAACGACATTGAGGGAAAGAGTTAGCTCATTTGTGAAACTATCAGTCAATAAATCAAACAAAGTAAACGGACTATTATTTCTTTCAAAGTTCAAATCTGTATGTCTGTACTTTTACTTCTGTTGACTCTCAAGTAAGAAGAAACTCAAAGAGTTTCCTCAACAATCACTGTAATTTCAACCTTTCTGTTCCCCTGTTCGCTCTGTATCTTTAATTTCTTGATAAGCAACGAATAAGAATTTCATAGATTTTGCTTTACATCAAAAGTGAATGTATGTATGTTTTTTGTATAATCTATTCAGAAGTTATAATTACCTGTTTCACATGAATCGCCAGAATAGCCGGAATTACACACGCACGTTACGGCGGCTGATCCAGGAGAACAAGTTCTTCTACTCGTACATGAATCGGCAAGACAATTAGCTAAACATGTAAAAAAAAAAAAAAAAAATGATTTCCGAAGGCAATGAATTGTAATAAAGATGACGAAAAGAGAAAAATACCCGTTTGAAAAGATCAATCTTCACTTGGAGGGATACAGTAAAATAGAGTCAAAAGTGGTATCTTAAATTCGATTAACGACAGTGAGGGAAAGAGTTAGCTCATTTATGAAACTATCAGTCAATAAATCAAACAAAGTAAACGGACTGATTATTTCTTTCAAAGTTCAGATCTGTATATCTGTACTTTCACTTCTGTTGACTCTCAAGTAAGAAGAAACTCAAAGAGTCCTCTACAATCACTGTAATTTCTTTTTTTCTGTTCCCCTGTTCGCTCTGTATCTTTAATTTCTTGATAAGCAACGAATAAGAATTTCATTGGATTTTGCTTTACATCAAAAGTGAATGTATGTTTGTTTTTTGTATAATCTATTCAGAAGTTATAGATTACCTGTTTCACATGAATCGCCAGAATAGCCGGAATTACACACGCACGTTACGGCGGCTGATCCAGGAGAACAAGTTCCTCTACTCGTACATGAATCGGCAAGACAATCAGCTAAACATGTAAAAAAAAAAAAAATAATTTCCGAAGGCAATGAATTTAATGAAGATGACGAGAAGAAAAAAAATACCCGTTTGAAAAGATTAATCTTCACTTGGAGGGAAACAGTAAAATAGAGTCAAAAGTGGTATCTTCAATTCGATTAACGACAGTGAGGGAAAGAGTTACCTCATTTGTGAAACTATCAGTCAACAAATCAAACAAAGTAAACGCACTGATTATTTCTTTCAATGTTCAAATCTTTATGTCTGTACTTTCACTTCTGTTGACTCTCAGGTAAGAAGAAACTCAAAGAGTTTCCTCAACAATCACTGTAATTTCTTTCTTTCTGTTCCCCTGTTCGCTCTGTATCTTTAATTTCTTGATAAGAACGAATAAGAATTTCATTGGATTTTGCCTTACATCAAAAGTGAATGTATGTATTTTTCTTTTATAATCTATCAAGAAGTTATAGATTACCTGTTTCACATGAATCGCCAGAATAGCCAGAATTACAAAAGCACGTTACGTCGGGTGATCCAGGAAGACAAGTTCCTCTAAGACTACTCGTACACGAATCGGCAACACAATCAGCTAAACATGTAAAAATGGATTTTCGAAGGCAATGAATTTGATGAAGATGACGAGAAGAGAAAAAATACCCGTTTGAAAAGATTAATCTTCACTTGGAGGGATACAGTAAAATAGAGTAGAAAGTGGTATCTTCAATTCGATTAACGACAGTGAGGGAAAGAGTTACCTCATTTGTGAAACTATCAGTCAACAAATTAAACAAAGTAAACGCACTGATTATTTCTTTCAAAGTTCAAATCTGTATGTCTGTACTTTCACTTCTGTTGACTCTCAAGTAAGAAGAAACTAACTAAAAGAGTTTCCTCAACAATCACTGTAATTTCTTTCTTTCTGTTCCCCTGTTCGCTCTGTATCTTTAATTTCTTGATAAGCAACGAATAAGAATTTCATTGGATTTTGCTTTACATCAAAAGTGATTGTATGTATGTTTTTTGTATAATCTATTCAGAAGTTATAGATTACCTGTTTCACATGAAGCGCCAGAATAGCCGCTATCACACATGCACGTTACGGCATCTGATCCAGGAGTACAAGTTCCTCTACTTGTACACGAATCGCCAAGACAAACAGCTAAACATGTAAAAAAAAAAAAAAAAAAAAAAAAAAAAAAAAAAAGATTTCCGAAGGCAATGAATTTGATAAAGATGATGAGAAGAAAAGAATACCCGTTTGAAAAGATTATTCTTCACTTGGAGGGATACAGTAAAATAGAGTCAAAAGTGGTATCTTCAATTCGATTGACGACAGTGAGGGAAAGAGTTACCTCATTTGTGAAACTATCAGTCAATAAATCAAACAAAGTAAACGGACTGATTATTTCTTTCAATGTTCAAATCTTTATGTCTGTACTTTCACTTCTGTTGACTCTCAGGTAAGAAGAAACTCAAAGAGTTTCCTCAACAATCACTGTAATTTCTTTCTTTCTGTTCCCCTGTTCGCTCTGTATCTTTAATTTCTTGATAAGAAACGAATAAGAATTTCATTGGATTTTGCCTTACATCAAAAGTGAATGTATGTATTTTTCTTTTATAATCTATCAAGAAGTTATAGATTACCTGTTTCACATGAATCGCCAGAATAGCCAGAATTACAAAAGCACGTTACGTCGGGTGATCCAGGAAGACAAGTTCCTCTAAGACTACTCGTACACGAATCGGCAACACAATCAGCTAAACATGTAAAAATTAATTTCCGAAAGCAATGAATTTGATAAAGATGACGAGAAGAAAAAATACCCGTTTGAAAAGATTAATCTTCACTTGGAGGGATACAGTAAAATAGAGTCAAAAGTGGTATCTTCAATTCGATTAACGACAGTGAGGGAAAGAGTTACCACATTTGTGAAACTATCAGTCAATAAATCAAACAAAGTAAATGGACTGATTATTTCTTTCAATGTTCAAATCTTTATTTCTGTACTTTCACTTCTGTTGACTCTCAAGTAAGAAGAAACTCAAAGAGTTTCCTCAACAATCACTGTAATTTCTTTCTTTCTGTTCCCCTGTTCGCTCTGTATCTTTAATTTCTTGATAAGAAACGAATAAGAATTTCATTGGATTTTGCCTTACATCAAAAGTGAATGTATGTATTTTTCTTTTATAATCTATCAAGAAGTTATAGATTACCTGTTTCACATGAATCCCCAGAATAGCCAGAATTACAAAAGCACGTTACGTCGGGTGATCCAGGAAGACAAGTTCCTCTAAGACTACTCGTACACGAATCGGCAACACAATCAGCTAAACATGTAAAAATTAATTTCCGAAAGCAATGAATTTGATAAAGATGACGAGAAGAAAAAAATACCCGTTTGAAAAGATTAATCTTCACTTGGAGGGATACAGTAAAATAGAGTCAAAAGTGGTATCTTCAATTCGATTAACGACAGTGAGGGAAAGAGTTACCTCATTTGTGAAACTATCAGTCAACAAATCAAACAAAGTAAACGCACTGATTATTTCTTTCAAAGTTCAAATCTGTATGTCTGTACTTTCACTTCTGTTGACTCTCAAGTAAGAAGAAACTAACTAAAAGAGTTTCCTCAACAATCACTGTAATTTCTTTCTTTCTGTTCCCCTGTTCGCTCTGTATCTTTAATTTCTTGATAAGCAACGAATAAGAATTTCATTGGATTTTGCTTTACATCAAAAGTGAATGTATTGTGACGAAATGGCACTTTAAGTAGGCCCTCTTACGAGGGTAGAAGAACAACTATTATTCTATTTCCATTAAACCCATTTACCCTCAAACATCCACTCTACTACTCATATCTCTAATGGGCATAAACCCGAGGGAGAGTAGAGGGTTAAATAATCTCTTTTAACTTCACTGACAAATTCCAGACAATGAAAGCCTGTGCCTATTTCTAGTAACCCCTTTCATGCCACACAGCCCTGCTCCCAGCCTCAGGTCATGTAATATTGTAGTATAAGCAAGGGATGGGTTAAAGTATACTATTATAGTCGAAGGGATCTTAAGACAAGGAAGGCTGTGACGAGGTCCGGCCTAATTACACTATTTTCAGCCCTGTTGTTTATATAGGAGAGATTAGTTGCACTCGCTTAGTACAGCTCCTTATGGGAAAGTCATACTAAAATGTATATAATATGTAATAGGCAGAAGTAACTCTTTTGCAAACCTGATGTATTCCCATGCTTTGGAGGATATAGGGGCTTGCTGGAAAGGTATAAATAAGGTAGAATTTTAGCTAAGAAGTTAGTTAGACACTCAGAAGCAGAAAGGAGGAGAACCGAGCCATATCTAAAATAATCGCAGAGACTGAGAAGCCAGGCATCCCAACTTAACTAGGTACAAGCTATACCATCTCGGGGATGAGGGGGGAGACGGCGGATCAGGAGGCAGCGGCCCAATCTAGTCAACACCTACAGGAAGCTACACCTTGGTTTGGTATGCAATGTACAGGGAGGAGTCCGCGGGGTACCTGGCTGCAGAGTTAATCTCGCAGTTCAGTTCCCTCGTTGTGTCTCTATAACGAAAACCTGTCATTCCTACTGTTCGGCCTCGGTGTTTGCTAACTGTACCCGTGTTGATGTTGACGTTGGTTGCCACTGTCGCCGGTCATCCTCCCAGTCTCCTCCCTCTCTCGTTATGGGTACGCAGGCCCCCCCCCCCCCCAATCTCCAAAAAGGGTTAAGCCGGGATCCAAATAAACTTAGTGAATATTAAGGGAGGCTACACCGTGGTCCAATCGGCAGGTGATGAACGGGGGAGATCGACCATGGGGTATCTGACTGCAGAGTAAATCTCGCGGTATCAGTTCCCTGTCTCTCATACCTGTCATCCCTCCTTGGCCTCGGTGTTCGCTCAGTTGTATATATACCACATAGAATACATAGGGGCATAGTTAGGGAAACGTTACTCAAGCTAAACCGGGGCGTGTAGCTTACACTCATAGGGTGAGGATGGTGTGCAGAGAGAGGCTTAAGAGGAAACTTGTTTGCAGAGTTGAGCTCGCATATAACAGTTCCCCTTCCTTCTCCCCTGCTTACTCCTTTCTCCGTGGTGTTTGTTGAACCGCCCCAGCCGATAAAGATTAATTAGAGACTATAGGGACCTTATCTATATTACACAAGGGTTAAGCTTTCATTCGGGAGTTGGGGTACTGTGAACTAATTAATGCAGGGTATAGCTTGTTTACAGAGTAAAGCTCGTATAACAGTCCCCCCTAGTTTCTGGTTCACCTCGTCCCCTCCCCTCTATGTGTATTTCCCAGTCTCAATCAAAGGGATTAGTAAGGATTAGTGACAGTTATATACTGTTTTGGGTCAAGGGTTATATAGTCCACAACATTGGGTGCCTGTGCTCACTCCAGTTCTCTCAGTATGCTTTATCACTTTTCGAACTTAGGATCTTAATGTAGCGGGCACTGCGATGCCCATGAATTAATAAGTTGTATTGAAGATGTTATGTTATTATATGTGTTAGTATATAGCGATGAATATAAAAGTTGGATGTATGCATTACACAAATAAAAGGGAAGCTTTTAGGCTCCAATCTATAGTTGCACCGTAAATCTGGCTCTCAGTACCCTCATTGCAGAGTAATCAAGTCGTGTATAGTTCAATAATCTCCGGCCCACTGTTGCTTTACGGGCCGCTCGCTACCACGAAAAGGAGAGAGGAAGTGTGTGAGAAGAGAGACATGAGAACGAGGGAACGAGATGGGGCGCAGTATTAAAACTAACCCCAGTGACGTTACCACTATATAGGACCGCCCTCTCATGTCCCAAATCAACATCTTCACCACCCAGTCTCACACATAACCCCCAACCCGTTTTCCGCCACAGTATGTATGTTTTTTGTATAATCTATTCAGAAGTTATAGATTACCTGTTTCACATGAAGCGCCAGAATAGCCGCTATTACACATGCACGTTACGGCATCTGATCCAGGAGTACAAGTTCCTCTACTTGTACACGAATCGCCAAGACAAACAGCTAAACATGTAAAAAAAAAAAAAAAAAAAAAAAAAAAAAAAAAGATTTCCGAAGGCAATGAATTTGATAAAGATGATGAGAAGAAAAGAATACCCGTTTGAAAAGATTAATCTTCACTTGGAGGGATACAGTAAAATAGAGTCAAAAGTGGTATCTTCAATTCGATTGACGACAGTGAGGGAAAGAGTTACCTCATTTGTGAAACTATCAGTCAATAAATCAAACAAGGTAAACGGACTGATTATTTCTTTCAATGTTCAAATCTTTATGTCTGTACTTTCACTTCTGTTGACTCTCAGGTAAGAAGAAACTCAAAGAGTTTCCTCAACAATCACTGTAATTTCTTTCTTTCTGTTCCCCTGTTCGCTCTGTATCTTTAATTTCTTGATAAGAAACGAATAAGAATTTCATTGGATTTTGCCTTACATCAAAAGTGAATGTATATATTTTTCTTTTATAATCTATCAAGAAGTTATAGATTACCTGTTTCACATGAATCGCCAGAATAGCCAGAATTACAAAAGCACGTTACGTCGGGTGATCCAGGAAGACAAGTTCCTCTAAGACTACTCGTACACGAATCGGCAACACAATCAGCTAAACATGTAAAAATTAATTTCCGAAAGCAATGAATTTGATAAAGATGACGAGAAGAAAAAAATACCCGTTTGAAAAGATTAATCTTCACTTAGAGGGATACAGTAAAATAGAGTCAAAAGTGGTATCTTCAATTCGATTAACGACAGTGAGGGAAAGAGTTACCTCATTTGTGAAACTATCAGTCAACAAATCAAACAAAGTAAACGCACTGATTATTTCTTTCAAAGTTCAAATCTGTATGTCTGTACTTTCACTTCTGTTGACTCTCAAGTAAGAAGAAACTAACTAAAAGAGTTTCCTCAACAATCACTGTAATTTCTTTCTTTCTGTTCCCCTGTTCGCTCTGAATCTTTAATTTCTTGATAAGCAACGAATAAGAATTTCATTGGATTTTGCTTTACATCAAAAGTGAATGTATGTATGTTTTTTGTATAATCTATTCAGAAGTTATAGATTACCTGTTTCACATGAATCGCCAGAATAGCCGCTATCACACATGCACGTTACGGCATCTGATCCAGGAGTACAAGTTCCTCTACTTGTACATGAATCGCCAAGACAAACAGCTAAACATGTAAAAAAAAAAAAAAAAAAAAAAAAAAAAAAGATTTCCGAAGGCAATGAATTTGATAAAGATGATGAGAAGAAAAGAATACCCGTTTGAAAAGATTAATCTTCACTTGGAGGGATACAGTAAAATAGAGTCAAAAGTGGTATCTTCAATTCGATTGACGACAGTGAGGGAAAGAGTTACTTCATTTGTGAAACTATCAGTCAATAAATCAAACAAAGTAAACGGACTGATTATTTCTTTCAATGTTCAAATCTTTATGTCTGTACTTTCACTTCTGTTGACTCTCTGGTAAGAAGAAACTCAAAGAGTTTCCTCAACAATCACTGTAATTTCTTTCTTTCTGTTCCCCTGTTCGCTCTGTATCTTTAATTTCTTGATAAGAAACGAATAAGAATTTCATTGGATTTTGAATTACATCAAAAGTGAATGTATGTATTTTTCTTTTATAATCTATCAAGAAGTTATAGATTACCTGTTTCACATGAATCGCCAGAATAGCCAGAATTACAAAAGCACGTTACGTCGGGTGATCCAGGAAGACAAGTTCCTCTAAGACTACTCGTACACGAATCGGCAACACAATCAGCTAAACATGTAAAAATTAATTTCCGAAAGCAATGAATTTGATAAAGATGACGAGAAGAAAAAAATACCCGTTTGAAAAGATTAATCTTCACTTGGAGGGATACAGTAAAATAGAGTCAAAAGTGGTATCTTCAATTCGATTAACGACAGTGAGGGAAAGAGTTACCTCATTTGTGAAACTATCAGTCAATAAATCAAACAAAGTAAACGGACTGATTATTTCTTTCAATGTTCAAATCTTTATGTCTGTACTTTCACTTCTGTTGACTCTCAAGTAAGAAGAAACTCAAAGAGTTTCCTCAACAATCACTGTAATTTCTTTCTTTCTGTTCCCCTGTTCGCTCTGTATTTTTAATTTCTTGATAAGCAAGGAATACGAATTTCATTGGATTTTGCTTTACATCAAAAGTGAATGTATGTATGTTTTTTTATAATCTATTCAGAAGTTATAGATTACCTGTTTCACATGAATCGCCAGAATAGCCGGATTCACACACGCACGTTACGGCGGCTGATCCAGGAGTACACATTCCTCTACTCGTACATGAATTGGCACCACAATCAGCTAAACATGTAAAAATGGATTTCCGAAGGCAATGAATTTGATGAAGATGACGAGAAGAGAAAAAATACCCGTTTGAAAAGATTAATCTTCACTTGGAGGGATACAGTAAAATAGAGTCGAAAGTGGTATCTTCAATTCGATTAACGACAGTGAGGGAAAGAGATACCACATTTGTGAAACTATCAGTCAACAAATCAAACAAAGTAAATGGACTGATTATTTCTTTCAATGTTCAAATATTTATTTCTGTACTTTCACTTCTGTTGACTCTCAAGTAAGAAGAAACTCAAAGAGTTTCCTCAACAATCACTGTAATTTCTTTCTTTCTGTTCCCCTGTTCGCTCTGTATCTTTAATTTCTTGATAAGAAACGAATAAGAATTTCATTGGATTTTGCCTTACATCAAAAGTGAATGTATTTATTTTTCTTTTATAATCTATCAAGAAGTTATAGATTACCTGTTTCACATGAATCGCCAGAATAGCCAGAATTACAAAAGCACGTTACGTCGGGTGATCCAGGAAGACAAGTTCCTCTAAGACTACTCGTACACGAATCGGCAACACAATCAGCTAAACATGTAAAAATAAATTTCCGAAAGCAATGAATTTGATAAAGATGACGAGAAGAAAAAAATACCCGTTTGAAAAGATTAATCTTCACTTGGAGGGATACAGTAAAATAGAGTCAAAAGTGGTATCTTCAATTCGATTAACGACAGTGAGGGAAAGAGTTACCTCATTTGTGAAACTATCAGTCAATAAATCAAACAAAGTAAACGGACTGATTATTTCTTTCAATGTTCAAATCTTTATGTCTGTACTTTCACTTCTGTTGACTCTCAAGTAAGAAGAAACTCAAAGAGTTTCCTCAACAATCACTGTAATTTCTTTCTTTCTGTTCCCCTGTTCGCTCTGTATTTTTAATTTCTTGATAAGCAAGGAATACGAATTTCATTGGATTTTGCTTTACATCAAAAGTGAATGTATGTATGTTTTTTTTATAATCTATTCAGAAGTTATAGATTACCTGTTTCACATGAATCGCCAGAATAGCCGGATTCACACACGCACGTTACGGCGGCTGATCCAGGAGTACACATTCCTCTACTCGTACATGAATTGGCACCACAATCAGCTAAACATGTAAAAATGGATTTCCGAAGGCAATGAATTTGATGAAGATGACGAGAAGAGAAAAAATACCCGTTTGAAAAGATTAATCTTCACTTGGAGGGATACAGTAAAATAGAGTCGAAAGTGGTATCTTCAATTCGATTAACGACAGTGAGGGAAAGAGATACCACATTTGTGAAACTATCAGTCAACAAATCAAACAAAGTAAATGGACTGATTATTTCTTTCAATGTTCAAATCTTTATTTCTGTACTTTCACTTCTGTTGACTCTCAAGTAAGAAGAAACTCAAAGAGTTTCCTCAACAATCACTGTAATTTCTTTCTTTCTGTTCCCCTGTTCGCTCTGTATCTTTAATTTCTTGATAAGAAACGAATAAGAATTTCATTGGATTTTGCCTTACATCAAAAGTGAATGTATTTATTTTTCTTTTATAATCTATCAAGAAGTTATAGATTACCTGTTTCACATGAATCGCCAGAATAGCCAGAATTACAAAAGCACGTTACGTCGGGTGATCCAGGAAGACAAGTTCCTCTAAGACTACTCGTACACGAATCGGCAACACAATCAGCTAAACATGTAAAAATAAATTTCCGAAAGCAATGAATTTGATAAAGATGACGAGAAGAAAAAAATACCCGTTTGAAAAGATTAATCTTCACTTGGAGGGATACAGTAAAATAGAGTCAAAAGTGGTATCTTCAATTCGATTAACGACAGTGAGGGAAAGAGTTACCTCATTTGTGAAACTATCAGTCAACAAATCAAACAAAGTAAACGCACTGATTATTTCTTTCAAAGTTCAAATCTTTATTTCTGTACTTTCACTTCTGTTGACTCTCAAGTAAGAAGAAACTCAAAGAGTTTCCTCAACAATCACTGTAATTTCTTTCTTTCTGTTCCCCTGTTCGCTCTGTATTTTTAATTTCTTGATAAGCAAGGAATAAGAATTTCATTGGATTTTGCTTTACATCAAAAGTGTATGTATGTATGTTTTTTTTTATAATCTATTCAGAAGTTATAGATTACCTGTTTCACATGAATCGCCAGAATAGCCGGATTCACACACGCACGTTACGGCGGCTGATCCAGGAGTACACATTCCTCTACTCGTACATGAATTGGCACCACAATCAGCTAAACATGTAAAAATGGATTTCCGAACGCAATGAATTTGATGAAGAGACGAAAAAAAAAAATACCCGTTTGTAAAGATTAATCTTCACATGGAGGGATACAGTAAAATAGAGTCGAAAGTGGTATCTTCAATTCGATTAACGACAGTGAGGGAAAGAGTTACCTCATTTGTGAAACTATCAGTCAACAAATCAAACAAAGTAAATGCACTGATTATTTCTTTCAAAGTTCAAATCTGTATGTCTGTACTTTCACTTCTGTTGACTCTCAAGTAAGAAGAAACTCAAAGAGTTTCCTCAACAATCACTGTAATTTCTTTCTTTCTGTTCCCCTGTTCGCTCTGTATTTTAATTTCTTGATAAGCAAGGAATAAGAATTTCATTGGATTTTGCTTTACATCAAAAGTGAATGTATGTATGTTTTTTTTATAATCTATTCAGAAGTTATAGATTACCTGTTTCACATGAATCGCCAGAATAGCCGGATTCACACACGCACGTTACGGCGGCTGATCCAGGAGTACACATTCCTCTACTCGTACATGAATTGGCACCACAATCAGCTAAACATGTAAAAATGGATTTCCGAAGGCAATGAATTTGATGAAGATGACGAGAAGAGAAAAAATACCCGTTTGAAAAGATTAATCTTCACTTGGAGGGATACAGTAAAATAGAGTAGAAAGTGGTATCTTCAATTCGATTAACGACAGTGAGGGAAAGAGTTACCTCATTTGTGAAACTATCAGTCAACAAATCAAACAAAGTAAACGCACTGATTATTTCTTTCAAAGTTCAAATCTGTATGTCTGTACTTCCACTTCTGTTGACTCTCAAGTAAGAAGAAACTAACTCAAAGAGTTTCCTCAACAATCACTGTAATTTCTTTCTTTCTGTTCCCCTGTTCGCTCTGTATCTTTAATTTCTTGATAAGCAACGAATAAGAATTTCATTGGATTTTGCTTTACATCAAAAGTGAATGTATGTATGTTTTTTGTATAATCTATTCAGAAGTTATAGATTACCTGTTTCACATGAAGCGCCAGAATAGCCGCTATTACACATGCACGTTACGGCATCTGATCCAGGAGTACAAGTTCCTCTACTTGTACACGAATCGCCAAGACAAACAGCTAAACATGTAAAAAAAAAAAAAAAAAAAAAAAAAAAAAAAAAAAAGATTTCCGAAGGCAATGAATTTGATAAAGATGATGAGAAGAAAAGAATACCCGTTTGAAAAGATTAATCTTCACTTGGAGGGATACAGTAAAATAGAGTCAAAAGTGGTATCTTCAATTCGATTAACGACAGTGAGGGAAAGAGTTAGCTCATTTGTGAAACTATCAGTCAACAAATCAAACAAAGTAAATGCACTGATTATTTCTTTCAAAGTTCAAATCTGTATGTCTGTACTTTCACTTCTGTTGACTCTCAAGTAAGAAGAAACTCAAAGAATTTCCTCAACAATCACTGTAATTTCTTTCTTTCTGTTCCCCTGTTCGCTCTGTATTTTTAATTTCTTGATAAGCAAGGAATAAGAATTTCATTGGATTTTGCTTTACATCAAAAGTGAATGTATGTATGTTTTTTTTATAATCTATTCAGAAGTTATAGATTACCTGTTTCACATGAATCGCCAGAATAGCCGGATTCACACTCGCACGTTACGGCGGCTGATCCAGGAGTACACATTCCTCTACTCGTACATGAATTGGCACCACAATCAGCTAAACATGTAAAAATGGATTTCCGAAGGCAATGAATTTGATGAAGATGACGAGAAGAGAAGAAATACCCGTTTGAAAAGATTAATCTTCACTTGGAGGGATACAGTAAAATAGAGTAGAAAGTGGTATCTTCAATTCGATTAACGACAGTGAGGGAAAGAGTTACCTCATTTGTGAAACTATCAGTCAACAAATCAAACAAAGTAAACGCACTGATTATTTCTTTCAAAGTTCAAATCTTTATTTCTGTACTTTCACTTCTGTTGACTCTCAAGTAAGAAGAAACTCAAAGAGTTATAGATTACCTGTTTCACATGAATCGCCAGAATATCCGGATTCACACACGCACGTTACGGCGGCTGATCCAGGAGTACACATTCCTCTACTCGTACATGAATTGGCACCACAATCAGCTAAACATGTAAAAATGGATTTCCGAACGCAATGAATTTGATGAAGAAGACGAAAAAAAAAAATACCCGTTTGTAAAGATTAATCTTCACTTGGAGGGATACAGTAAAATAGAGTCGAAAGTGGTATCTTCAATTCGATTAACGACAGTGAGGGAAAGAGTTACCTCATTTGTGAAACTATCAGTCAACAAATCAAACAAAGTAAATGCACTGATTATTTCTTTCAAAGTTCAAATCTGTATGTCTGTACTTTCACTTCTGTTGACTCTCAAGTAAGAAGAAACTCAAAGAGTTTCCTCAACAATCACTGTAATTTCTTTCTTTCTGTTCCCCTGTTCGCTCTGTATTTTTAATTTCTTGATAAGCAAGGAATAAGAATTTCATTGGATTTTGCTTTACATCAAAAGTGAATGTATGTATGTTTTTTTTATAATCTATTCAGAAGTTATAGATTACCTGTTTCACATGAATCGCCAGAATAGCCTGATTCACACACACACGTTACGGCGGCTGATCCAGGAGTACACATTCCTCTACTCGTACACGAATTGGCACCACAATCAGCTAAACATGTAAAAATGGATTTCCGAAGGCAATGAATTTGATGAAGATGACGAGAAGAGAAAAAATACCCGTTTGAAAAGATTAATCTTCACTTGGAGGGATACAGTAAAATAGAGTAAAAGTGGTATCTTCAATTCGATTAACGACAGTGAGGGAAAGAGTTACCTCATTTGTGAAACTATCAGTCAACAAATCAAACAAAGTAAACGCACTGATTATTTCTTTCAAAGTTCAAATCTGTATGTCTGTACTTTCACTTCTGTTGACTCTCAAGTAAGAAGAAACTAACTCAAAGAGTTTCCTCAACAATCACTGTAATTTCTTTCTTTCTGTTCCCCTGTTCGCTCTGTATCTTTAATTTCTTGATAAGCAACGAATAAGAATTTCATTGGATTTTGCTTTACATCAAAAGTGAATGTATGTATGTTTTTTGTATAATCTATTCAGGAGTTATAGATTACCTGTTTCACATGAATCGCCAGAATAGCCGCTATCACACATGCACGTTACGGCATCTGATCCAGGAGTACAAGTTCCTCTACTTGTACACGAATCGCCAAGACAAACAGCTAAACATGTAAAAAAAAAAAAAAAAAAAAAAAGATTTCCGAAGGCAATGAATTTGATAAAGATGACGAGAAGAAAAGAATACCCGTTTGAAAAGATTAATCTTCACTTGGAGGGATACAGTAAAATAGAGTCAAAAGTGGTATCTTCAATTCGATTAACGACAGTGAGGGAAAGAGTTAGCTCATTTGTGAAACTATCAGTCAACAAATCAAACAAAGTAAACGCACTGATTATTTCTTTCAAAGTTCAAATCTGTATGTCTGTACTTTCACTTCTGTTGACTCTCAAGTAAGAAGAAACTCAAAGAGTTTCCTCAACAATCACTGTAATTTCTTTCTTTCTGTTCCCCTGTTCGCTCTGTATTTTTAATTTCTTGATAAGCAAGGAATAAGAATTTCATTGGATTTTGCTTTACATCAAAAGTGAATGTATGTATGTTTTTTTTATAATCTATTCAGAAGTTATAGATTACCTGTTTCACATGAATCGCCAGAATAGCCGGATTCACACACGCACGTTACGGCGGCTGATCCAGGAGTACACATTCCTCTACTCGTACATGAATTGGCACCACAATCAGCTAAACATGTAAAAATGGATTTCCGAAGGCAATGAATTTGATGAAGATGACGAGAAGAGAAAAATACCCGTTTGAAAAGATTAATCTTCACTTGGAGGGATACAGTAAAATAGAGTAAAAGTGGTATCTTCAATTCGATTAACGACAGTGAGGGAAAGAGTTACCTCATTTGTGAAACTATCAGTCAACAAATCAAACAAAGTAAACGCACTGATTATTTCTTTCAAAGTTCAAATCTGTATGTCTGTACTTTCACTTCTGTTGACTCTCAAGTAAGAAGAAACTCAAAGAGTTTCCTCAACAATCACTGTAATTTCTTTCTTTCTGTTCCCCTGTTCGCTCTGTATCTTTAATTTCTTGATAAGCAACGAATAAGAATTTCATTGGATTTTGCTTTACATCAAAAGTGAATGTATGTATGTTTTTTGTATAATCTATTCAGAAGTTATAGATTACCTGTTTCACATGAAGCGCCAGAATAGCCGCTATCACACATGCACGTTACGGCATCTGATCCAGGAGTACAAGTTCCTCTACTTGTACACGAATCGCCAAGACAAACAGCTAAACATGTAAAAAAAAAAAAAAAAAAAAAAAAAAAAAGATTTCCGAAGGCAATGAATTTGATAAAGATGATGAGAAGAAAAAATACCCGTTTGAAAAGATTAATCTTCACTTGGAGGGATACAGTAAAATAGAGTCAAAAGTGGTATCTTCAATTCGATTGACGACAGTGAGGGAAAGAGTTACCTCATTTGTGAAACTATCAGTCAATAAATCAAACAAAGTAAACGGACTGATTATTTCTTTCAATGTTCAAATCTTTATGTCTGTACTTTCACTTCTGTTGACTCTCAAGTAAGAAGAAACTCAAAGAGTTTCCTCAACAATCACTGTAATTTCTTTCTTTCTGTTCCCCTGTTCGCTCTGTATCTTTAATTTCTTGATAAGAAACGAATAAGAATTTCATTGGATTTTGCCTTACATCAAAAGTGAATGTATGTATTTTTCTTTTATAATCTATCAAGAAGTTATAGATTACCTGTTTCACATGAATCGCCAGAATAGCCAGAATTACAAAAGCACGTTACGTCGGGTGATCCAGGAAGACAAGTTCCTCTAAGACTACTCGTACACGAATCGGCAACACAATCAGCTAAACATGTAAAAATTAATTTCCGAAAGCAATGAATTTGATAAAGATGACGAGAAGAAAAAAATACCCGTTTGAAAAGATTAATCTTCACTTGGAGGGATACAGTAAAATAGAGTCAAAAGTGGTATCTTCAATTCGATTAACGACAGTGAGGGAAAGAGTTACCACATTTGTGAAACTATCAGTCAATAAATCAAACAAAGTAAATGGACTGATTATTTCTTTCAATGTTCAAATCTTTATTTCTGTACTTTCACTTCTGTTGACTCTCAAGTAAGAAGAAACTCAAAGAGTTTCCTCAACAATCACTGTAATTTCTTTCTTTCTGTTCCCCTGTTCGCTCTGTATCTTTAATTTCTTGATAAGAAACGAATAAGAATTTCATTGGATTTTGCCTTACATCAAAAGTGAATGTATGTATTTTTCTTTTATAATCTATCAAGAAGTTATAGATTACCTGTTTCACATGAATCGCCAGAATAGCCAGAATTACAAAAGCACGTTACGTCGGGTGATCCAGGAAGACAAGTTCCTCTAAGACTACTCGTACACGAATCGGCAACACAATCAGCTAAACATGTAAAAATTAATTTCCGAAAGCAATGAATTTGATAAAGATGACGAGAAGAAAAAAATACCCGTTTGAAAAGATTAATCTTCACTTGGAGGGATACAGTAAAATAGAGTCAAAAGTGGTATCTTCAATTCGATTAACGACAGTGAGGGAAAGAGTTACCTCATTTGTGAAACTATCAGTCAACAAATCAAACAAAGTAAACGCACTGATTATTTCTTTCAAAGTTCAAATCTGTATGTCTGTACTTTCACTTCTGTTGACTCTCAAGTAAGAAGAAACTCAAAGAGTTTCCTCAACAATCACTGTAATTTCTTTCTTTCTGTTCCCCTGTTCGCTCTGTATTTTTAATTTCTTGATAAGCAAGGAATAAGAATTTCATTGGATTTTGCTTTACATCAAAAGTGAATGTATGTATGTTTTTTTTTATAATCTATTCAGAAGTTATAGATTACCTGTTTCACATGAATCGCCAGAATAGCCGGATTCACACACGCACGTTACGTCTGGTGATCCAGGAAGACAAGTTCCTCTAAGACTACTCGTACACGAATCGGCAACACAATCAGCTAAACATGTAAAAATTAATTTCCGAAAGCAATGAATTTGATAAAGATGACGAGAAGAAAAAAATACCCGTTTGAAAAGATTAATCTTCACTTGGAGGGATACAGTAAAATAGAGTCAAAAGTGGTATCTTCAATTCGATTAACGACAGTGAGGGAAAGAGTTACCTCATTTGTGAAACTATCAGTCAACAAATCAAACAAAGTAAACGGACTGATTATTTCTTTCAAAGTTCAAATCTGTATGTCTGTACTTTCACTTCTGTTGACTCTCAAGTAAGAAGAAACTCAAAGAGTTTCCTCAACAATCACTGTAATTTCTTTCTTTCTGTTCCCCTGTTCGCTCTGTATTTTTAATTTCTTGATAAGCAAGGAATAAGAATTTCATTGGATTTTGCTTTACATCAAAAGTGAATGTATGTATGTTTTTTTTATAATCTATTCAGAAGTTATAGATTACCTGTTTCACATGAATCGCCAGAATAGCCGGATTCACACACGCACGTTACGGCGGCTGATCCAGGAGTACACATTCCTCTACTCGTACATGAATTGGCACCACAATCAGCTAAACATGTAAAAATGGATTTCCGAAGACAATGAATTTGATGAAGATGACGAGAAGAGAAAAAATACCCGTTTGAAAAGATTAATCTTCACTTGGAGGGATACAGTAAAATAGAGTCGAAAGTGGTATCTTCAATTCGATTAACGACAGTGAGGGAAAGAGTTACCTCATTTGTGAAACTATCAGTCAACAAATCAAACAAAGTAAACGCACTGATTATTTCTTTCAAAGTTCAAATCTGTATGTCTGTACTTTCACTTCTGTTGACTCTCAAGTAAGAAGAAACTCAAAGAGTTTCCTCAACAATCACTGTAATTTCTTTCTTTCTGTTCCCCTGTTCGCTCTGTATTTTTAATTTCTTGATAAGCAAGGAATAAGAATTTCATTGGATTTTGCTTTACATCAAAAGTGAATGTATGTATGTTTTTTTTATAATCTATTCAGAAGTTATAGATTACCTGTTTCACATGAATCGCCAGAATAGCCGGATTCACACACGCACGTTACGGCGGCTGATCCAGGAGTACACATTCCTCTACTCGTACATGAATCGGCACCACAATCAGCTAAACATGTAAAAATGGATTTCCGAAGGCAATGAATTTGATGAAGATGACGAGAAGAGAAAAAATACCCGTTTGAAAAGATTAATCTTCACTTGGAGGGATACAGTAAAATAGAGTAAAAGTGGTATCTTCAATTCGATTAACGACAGTGAGGGAAAGAGTTACCTCATTTGTGAAACTATCAGTCAACAAATCAAACAAAGTAAACGCACTGATTATTTCTTTCAAAGTTCAAATCTGTATGTCTGTACTTTCACTTCTGTTGACTCTCAAGTAAGAAGAAACTCAAAGAGTTTCCTCAACAATCACTGTAATTTCTTTCTTTCTGTTCCCCTGTTCGCTCTGTATCTTTAATTTCTTGATAAGCAACGAATAAGAATTTCATTGGATTTTGCTTTACATCAAAAGTGAATGTATGTATGTTTTTTGTATAATCTATTCAGAAGTTATAGATTACCTGTTTCACATGAATCGCCAGAATAGCCGCTATCACACATGCACGTTACGGCATCTGATCCAGGAGTACAAGTTCCTCTACTTGTACACGAATCGCCAAACAAACAGCTAAACATGTAAAAAAAAAAAAAAAAAAAAAAAAAAAGATTTCCGAAGGCAATGAATTTGATAAAGATGATGAGAAGAAAAGAATACCCGTTTGAAAAGATTAATCTTCACTTGGAGGGATACAGTAAAATAGAGTCAAAAGTGGTATCTTCAATTCGATTAACGACAGTGAGGGAAAGAGTTACCTCATTTGTGAAACTATCAGTCAATAAATCAAACAAAGTAAACGGACTGATTATTTCTTTCAATGTTCAAATCTTTATGTCTGTACTTTCACTTCTGTTGACTCTCAAGTAAGAAGAAACTCAAAGAGTTTCCTCAACAATCACTGTAATTTCTTTCTTTCTGTTCCCCTGTTCGCTCTGTATCTTTAATTTCTTGATAAGAAACGAATAAGAATTTCATTGGATTTTGCCTTACATCAAAAGTGAATGTATGTATTTTTCTTTTATAATCTATCAAGAAGTTATAGATTACCTGTTTCACATAAATCGCCAGAATAGCCAGAATTACAAAAGCACGTTACGTCGGGTGATCCAGGAAGACAAGTTCCTCTAAGACTACTCGTACACGAATCGGCAACACAATCAGCTAAACATGTAAAAATTAATTTCCGAAAGCAATGAATTTGATAAAGATGACGAGAAGAAAAAAATACCCGTTTGAAAAGATTAATCTTCACTTGGAGGGATACAGTAAAATAGAGTCAAAAGTGGTATCTTCAATTCGATTAACGACAGTGAGGGAAAGAGTTACCTCATTTGTGAAACTATCAGTCAACAAATCAAACAAAGTAAACGCACTGATTATTTCTTTCAAAGTTCAAATCTGTATGTCTGTACTTTCACTTCTGTTGACTCTCAAGTAAGAAGAAACTCAAAGAGTTTCCTCAACAATCACTGTAATTTTTTTCTTTCTGTTCCCCTGTTCGCTCTGTATTTTTAATTTCTTGATAAGCAAGGAATAAGAATTTCATTGGATTTTGCTTTACATCAAAAGTGAATGTATGTATGTTTTTTTTATAATCTATCAAGAAGTTATAAATTACCTGTTTCACATAAATCGCCAGAATAGCCGGATTCACACACGCACGTTACGTCGGGTGATCCAGGAAGACAAGTTCCTCTAAGACTACTCGTACACGAATTGGCAACACAATCAGCTAAACATGTAAAAATTAATTTCCGAAAGCAATGAATTTGATAAAGATGACGAGAAGAAAAAAATACCCGTTTGAAAAGATTAATCTTCACTTGGAGGGATACAGTAAAATAGAGTCAAAAGTGGTATCTTCAATTCGATTAACGACAGTGAGGGAAAGAGTTACCTCATTTGTGAAACTATCAGTCAACAAATCAAACAAAGTAAACGGACTGATTATTTCTTTCAAAGTTCAAATCTGTATGTCTGTACTTTCACTTCTGTTGACTCTCAAGTAAGAAGAAACTCAAAGAGTTTCCTCAACAATCACTGTAATTTCTTTCTTTCTGTTCCCCTGTTCGCTCTGTATTTTTAATTTCTTGATAAGCAAGGAATAAGAATTTCATTGGATTTTGCTTTACATCAAAAGTGAATGTATGTATGTTTTTTTATAATCTATTCAGAAGTTATAGATTACCTGTTTCACATGAATCGCCAGAATAGCCGGATTCACACACGCACGTTACGGCGGCTGATCCAGGAGTACACATTCCTCTACTCGTACATGAATTGGCACCACAATCAGCTAAACATGTAAAAATGGATTTCCGAAGGCAATGAATTTGATGAAGATGACGAGAAGAGAAAAAATACCCGTTTGAAAAGATTAATCTTCACTTGGAGGGATACAGTAAAATAGAGTCAAAAGTGGTATCTTCAATTCGATTAACGACAGTGAGGGAAAGAGTTACCACATTTGTGAAACTATCAGTCAATAAATCAAACAAAGTAAATGGACTGATTATTTCTTTCAATGTTCAAATCTTTATGTCTGTACTTTCACTTCTGTTGACTCTCAAGTAAGAAGAAACTCAAAGAGTTTTCTCAACAATCACTGTAATTTCTTTCTTTCTGTTCCCCTGTTCGCTCTGTATCTTTAATTTCTTGATAAGAAACGAATAAGAATTTCATTGGATTTTGCCTTACATCAAAAGTGAATGTATGTATTTTTCTTTTATAATCTATCAAGAAGTTATAAATTACCTGTTTCACATAAATCGCCAGAATAGCCAGAATTACAAAAGCACGTTACGTCGGGTGATCCAGGAAGACAAGTTCCTCTAAGACTACTCGTACACGAATCGGCAACACAATCAGCTAAACATGTAAAAATTAATTTCCGAAAGCAATGAATTTGATAAAGATGACGAGAAGAAAAAAATACCCGTTTGAAAAGATTAATCTTCACTTGGAGGGATACAGTAAAATAGAGTCAAAAGTGGTATCTTCAATTCGATTAACGACAGTGAGGGAAAAAGTTACCTCATTTGTGAAACTATCAGTCAACAAATCAAACAAAGTAAACGCACTGATTATTTCTTTCAAAGTTCAAATCTGTATGTCTGTACTTTCACTTCTGTTGACTCTCAAGTAAGAAGAAACTCAAAGAGTTTCCTCAACAATCACTGTAATTTTTTTCTTTCTGTTCCCCTGTTCGCTCTGTATTTTTATTTTCTTGATAAGCAAGGAATAAGAATTTCATTGGATTTTGCTTTACATCAAAAGTGAATGTATGTATGTTTTTTTAATAATCTATTCAGAAGTTATAGATTACCTGTTTCACATGAATCGCCAGAATAGCCGGATTCACACACGCACGTTACGGCGGCTGATCCAGGAGTACACATTCCTCTACTCGTACATGAATTGGCACCACAATCAGCTAAACATGTAAAAATGGATTTCCGAAGGCAATGAATTTGATGAAGATGACGAGAAGAGAAAAAATACCCGTTTGAAAAGATTAATCTTCACTTGGAGGGATACAGTAAAATAGAGTCAAAAGTGGTATCTTCAATTCGATTAACGACAGTGAGGGAAAGAGTTACCACATTTGTGTAACTATCAGTCAATAAATCAAACAAAGTAAATGGACTGATTATTTCTTTCAATGTTCAAATCTTTATGTCTGTACTTTCACTTCTGTTGACTCTCAAGTAAGAAGAAACTCAAAGAGTTTTCTCAACAATCACTGTAATTTCTTTCTTTCTGTTCCCCTGTTCGCTTGTATCTTTAATTTCTTGATAAGAAACGAATAAGAATTTCATTGGATTTTGCCTTACATCAAAAGTGAATGTATGTATTTTTCTTTTATAATCTATCAAGAAGTTATAAATTACCTGTTTCACATAAATCGCCAGAATAGCCAGAATTACAAAAGCACGTTACGTCGGGTGATCCAGGAAGACAAGTTCCTCTAAGACTACTCGTACACGAATCGGCAACACAATCAGCTAAACATGTAAAAATTAATTTCCGAAAGCAATGAATTTGATAAAGATGACGAGAAGAAAAAAATACCCGTTTGAAAAGATTAATCTTCACTTGGAGGGATACAGTAAAATAGAGTCAAAAGTGGTATCTTCAATTCGATTAACGACAGTGAGGGAAAGAGTTACCTCATTTGTGAAACTATCAGTCAACAAATCAAACAAAGTAAACGCACTGATTATTTCTTTCAAAGTTCAAATCTGTATGTCTGTACTTTCACTTCTGTTGACTCTCAAGTAAGAAGAAACTCAAAGAGTTTCCTCAACAATCACTGTAATTTTTTTCTTTCTGTTCCCCTGTTCGCTCTGTATTTTTAATTTCTTGATAAGCAAGGAATAAGAATTTCATTGGATTTTGCTTTACATCAAAAGTGAATGTATGTATGTTTTTTTTATAATCTATTCAGAAGTTATAGATTACCTGTTTCACATGAATCGCCAGAATAGCCGGATTCACACACGCACGTTACGTCGGGTGATCCAGGAAGACAAGTTCCTCTAAGACTACTCGTACACGAATTGGCAACACAATCAGCTAAACATGTAAAAATTAATTTCCGAAAGCAATGAATTTGATAAAGATGACGAGAAGAAAAAAATACCCGTTTGAAAAGATTAATCTTCACTTGGAGGGATACAGTAAAATAGAGTCAAAAGTGGTATCTTCAATTCGATTAACGACAGTGAGGGAAAGAGTTACCACATTTGTGAAACTATCAGTCAATAAATCAAACAAAGTAAATGGACTGATTATTTCTTTCAATGTTCAAATCTTTATGTCTGTACTTTCACTTCTGTTGACTCTCAAGTAAGAAGAAACTCAAAGAGTTTTCTCAACAATCACTGTAATTTCTTTCTTTCTGTTCCCCTGTTCGCTCTGTATCTTTAATTTCTTGATAAGAAACGAATAAGAATTTCATTGGATTTTGCCTTACATCAAAAGTGAATGTATGTATTTTTCTTTTATAATCTATCAAGAAGTTATAAATTACCTGTTTCACATAAATCGCCAGAATAGCCAGAATTACAAAAGCACGTTACGTCGGGTGATCCAGGAAGACAAGTTCCTCTAAGACTACTCGTACACGAATCGGCAACACAATCAGCTAAACATGTAAAAATTAATTTCCGAAAGCAATGAATTTGATAAAGATGACGAGAAGAAAAAAATACCCGTTTGAAAAGATTAATCTTCACTTGGAGGGATACAGTAAAATAGAGTCAAAAGTGGTATCTTCAATTCGATTAACGACAGTGAGGGAAAGAGTTACCTCATTTGTGAAACTATCAGTCAACAAATCAAACAAAGTAAACGCACTGATTATTTCTTTCAAAGTTCAAATCTGTATGTCTGTACTTTCACTTCTGTTGACTCTCAAGTAAGAAGAAACTCAAAGAGTTTCCTCAACAATCACTGTAATTTTTTTCTTTCTGTTCCCCTGTTCGCTCTGTATTTTTAATTTCTTGATAAGCAAGGAATAAGAATTTCATTGGATTTTGCTTTACATCAAAAGTGAATGTATGTATGTTTTTTTTATAATCTATTCAGAAGTTATAGATTACCTGTTTCACATGAATCGCCAGAATAGCCGGATTCACACACGCACGTTACGTCGGGTGATCCAGGAAGACAAGTTCCTCTAAGACTACTCGTACACGAATCGGCAACACAATCAGCTAAACATGTAAAAATTAATTTCCGAAAGCAATGAATTTGATAAAGATGACGAGAAGAAAAAAATACCCGTTTGAAAAGATTAATCTTCACTTGGAGGGATACAGTAAAATAGAGTCAAAAGTGGTATCTTCAATTCGATTAACGACAGTGAGGGAAAGAGTTACCTCATTTGTGAAACTATCAGTCAACAAATCAAACAAAGTAAACGCACTGATTATTTCTTTCAAAGTTCAAATCTGTATGTCTGTACTTTCACTTCTGTTGACTCTCAAGTAAGAAGAAACTCAAAGAGTTTCCTCAACAATCACTGTAATTTCTTTCTTTCTGTTCCCCTGTTCGCTCTGTATTTTTAATTTCTTGATAAGCAAGGAATAAGAATTTCATTGGATTTTGCTTTACATCAAAAGTGAATGTATGTATGTTTTTTTTATAATCTATTCAGAAGTTATAGATTACCTGTTTCACATGAATCGCCAGAATAGCCGGATTCACACACGCACGTTACGGCGGCTGATCCAGGAGTACACATTCCTCTACTCGTACATGAATTGGCACCACAATCAGCTAAACATGTAAAAATGGATTTCCGAAGGCAATGAATTTGATGAAGATGACGAGAAGAGAAAAAATACCCGTTTGAAAAGATTAATCTTCACTTGGAGGGATACAGTAAAATAGAGTCAAAAGTGGTATCTTCAATTCGATTAACGACAGTGAGGGAAAGAGTTACCACATTTGTGAAACTATCAGTCAATAAATCAAACAAAGTAAATGGACTGATTATTTCTTTCAATGTTCAAATCTTTATGTCTGTACTTTCACTTCTGTTGACTCTCAAGTAAGAAGAAACTCAAAGAGTTTTCTCAACAATCACTGTAATTTCTTTCTTTCTGTTCCCCTGTTCGCTCTGTATCTTTAATTTCTTGATAAGAAACGAATAAGAATTTCATTGGATTTTGCCTTACATCAAAAGTGAATGTATGTATTTTTCTTTTATAATCTATCAAGAAGTTATAAATTACCTGTTTCACATAAATCGCCAGAATAGCCAGAATTACAAAAGCACGTTACGTCGGGTGATCCAGGAAGACAAGTTCCTCTAAGACTACTCGTACACGAATCGGCAACACAATCAGCTAAACATGTAAAAATTAATTTCCGAAAGCAATGAATTTGATAAAGATGACGAGAAGAAAAAAATACCCGTTTGAAAAGATTAATCTTCACTTGGAGGGATACAGTAAAATAGAGTCAAAAGTGGTATCTTCAATTCGATTAACGACAGTGAGGGAAAGAGTTACCTCATTTGTGAAACTATCAGTCAACAAATCAAACAAAGTAAACGCACTGATTATTTCTTTCAAAGTTCAAATCTGTATGTCTGTACTTTCACTTCTGTTGACTCTCAAGTAAGAAGAAACTCAAAGAGTTTCCTCAACAATCACTGTAATTTCTTTCTTTCTGTTCCCCTGTTCGCTCTGTATTTTTAATTTCTTGATAAGCAAGGAATAAGAATTTCATTGGATTTTGCTTTACATCAAAAGTGAATGTATGTATGTTTTTTTTATAATCTATTCAGAAGTTATAGATTACCTGTTTCACATGAATCGCCAGAATAGCCGGATTCACACACGCACGTTACGGCGGCTGATCCAGGAGTACACATTCCTCTACTCGTACATGAATTGGCACCACAATCAGCTAAACATGTAAAAATGGATTTCCGAAGGCAATGAATTTGATGAAGATGACGAGAAGAGAAAAAATACCCGTTTGAAAAGATTAATCTTCACTTGGAGGGATACAGTAAAATAGAGTCAAAAGTGGTATCTTCAATTCGATTAACGACAGTGAGGGAAAGAGTTACCACATTTGTGAAACTATCAGTCAATAAATCAAACAAAGTAAATGGACTGATTATTTCTTTCAATGTTCAAATCTTTATGTCTGTACTTTCACTTCTGTTGACTCTCAAGTAAGAAGAAACTCAAAGAGTTTTCTCAACAATCACTGTAATTTCTTTCTTTCTGTTCCCCTGTTCGCTCTGTATCTTTAATTTCTTGATAAGAAACGAATAAGAATTTCATTGGATTTTGCCTTACATCAAAAGTGAATGTATGTATTTTTCTTTTATAATCTATCAAGAAGTTATAAATTACCTGTTTCACATAAATCGCCAGAATAGCCAGAATTACAAAAGCACGTTACGTCGGGTGATCCAGGAAGACAAGTTCCTCTAAGACTACTCGTACACGAATCGGCAACACAATCAGCTAAACATGTAAAAATTAATTTCCGAAAGCAATGAATTTGATAAAGATGACGAGAAGAAAAAAATACCCGTTTGAAAAGATTAATCTTCACTTGGAGGGATACAGTAAAATAGAGTCAAAAGTGGTATCTTCAATTCGATTAACGACAGTGAGGGAAAGAGTTACCTCATTTGTGAAACTATCAGTCAACAAATCAAACAAAGTAAACGCACTGATTATTTCTTTCAAAGTTCAAATCTGTATGTCTGTACTTTCACTTCTGTTGACTCTCAAGTAAGAAGAAACTCAAAGAGTTTCCTCAACAATCACTGTAATTTTTTCTTTCTGTTCCCCTGTTCGCTCTGTATTTTTAATTTCTTGATAAGCAAGGAATAAGAATTTCATTGGATTTTGCTTTACATCAAAAGTGAATGTATGTATGTTTTTTTTATAATCTATTCAGAAGTTATAGATTACCTGTTTCACATGAATCGCCAGAATAGCCGGATTCACACACGCACGTTACGTCGGGTGATCCAGGAAGACAAGTTCCTCTAAGACTACTCGTACACGAATTGGCAACACAATCAGCTAAACATGTAAAAATTAATTTCCGAAAGCAATGAATTTGATAAAGATGACGAGAAGAAAAAAATACCCGTTTGAAAAGATTAATCTTCACTTGGAGGGATACAGTAAAATAGAGTCAAAAGTGGTATCTTCAATTCGATTAACGACAGTGAGGGAAAGAGTTACCACATTTGTGAAACTATCAGTCAATAAATCAAACAAAGTAAATGGACTGATTATTTCTTTCAATGTTCAAATCTTTATGTCTGTACTTTCACTTCTGTTGACTCTCAAGTAAGAAGAAACTCAAAGAGTTTTCTCAACAATCACTGTAATTTCTTTCTTTCTGTTCCCCTGTTCGCTCTGTATCTTTAATTTCTTGATAAGAAACGAATAAGAATTTCATTGGATTTTGCCTTACATCAAAAGTGAATGTATGTATTTTTCTTTTATAATCTATCAAGAAGTTATAAATTACCTGTTTCACATAAATCGCCAGAATAGCCAGAATTACAAAAGCACGTTACGTCGGGTGATCCAGGAAGACAAGTTCCTCTAAGACTACTCGTACACGAATCGGCAACACAATCAGCTAAACATGTAAAAATTAATTTCCGAAAGCAATGAATTTGATAAAGATGACGAGAAGAAAAAAATACCCGTTTGAAAAGATTAATCTTCACTTGGAGGGATACAGTAAAATAGAGTCAAAAGTGGTATCTTCAATTCGATTAACGACAGTGAGGGAAAGAGTTACCTCATTTGTGAAACTATCAGTCAACAAATCAAACAAAGTAAACGCACTGATTATTTCTTTCAAAGTTCAAATCTGTATGTCTGTACTTTCACTTCTGTTGACTCTCAAGTAAGAAGAAACTCAAAGAGTTTCCTCAACAATCACTGTAATTTTTTTCTTTCTGTTCCCCTGTTCGCTCTGTATTTTTAATTTCTTGATAAGCAAGGAATAAGAATTTCATTGGATTTTGCTTTACATCAAAAGTGAATGTATGTATGTTTTTTTTATAATCTATTCAGAAGTTATAGATTACCTGTTTCACATGAATCGCCAGAATAGCCGGATTCACACACGCACGTTACGTCGGGTGATCCAGGAAGACAAGTTCCTCTAAGACTACTCGTACACGAATCGGCAACACAATCAGCTAAACATGTAAAAATTAATTTCCGAAAGCAATGAATTTGATAAAGATGACGAGAAGAAAAAAATACCCGTTTGAAAAGATTAATCTTCACTTGGAGGGATACAGTAAAATAGAGTCAAAAGTGGTATCTTCAATTCGATTAACGACAGTGAGGGAAAGAGTTACCTCATTTGTGAAACTATCAGTCAACAAATCAAACAAAGTAAACGGACTGATTATTTCTTTCAAAGTTCAAATCTGTATGTCTGTACTTTCACTTCTGTTGACTCTCAAGTAAGAAGAAACTCAAAGAGTTTCCTCAACAATCACTGTAATTTCTTTCTTTCTGTTCCCCTGTTCGCTCTGTATCTTTAATTTCTTGATAAGCAAGGAATAAGAATTTCATTGGATTTTGCTTTACATCAAAAGTGAATGTATGTATGTTTTTTTAATAATCTATTCAGAAGTTATAGATTACCTGTTTCACATGAATCGCCAGAATAGCCGGATTCACACACGCACGTTACGGCGGCTGATCCAGGAGTACACATTCCTCTACTCGTACATGAATTGGCACCACAATCAGCTAAACATGTAAAAATGGATTTCCGAAGGCAATGAATTTGATGAAGATGACGAGAAGAGAAAAAATACCCGTTTGAAAAGATTAATCTTCACTTGGAGGGATACAGTAAAATAGAGTCAAAAGTGGTATCTTCAATTCGATTAACGACAGTGAGGGAAAGAGTTACCACATTTGTGTAACTATCAGTCAATAAATCAAACAAAGTAAATGGACTGATTATTTCTTTCAATGTTCAAATCTTTATGTCTGTACTTTCACTTCTGTTGACTCTCAAGTAAGAAGAAACTCAAAGAGTTTTCTCAACAATCACTGTAATTTCTTTCTTTCTGTTCCCCTGTTCGCTTTGTATCTTTAATTTCTTGATAAGAAACGAATAAGAATTTCATTGGATTTTGCCTTACATCAAAAGTGAATGTATGTATTTTTCTTTTATAATCTATCAAGAAGTTATAAATTACCTGTTTCACATAAATCGCCAGAATAGCCAGAATTACAAAAGCACGTTACGTCGGGTGATCCAGGAAGACAAGTTCCTCTAAGACTACTCGTACACGAATCGGCAACACAATCAGCTAAACATGTAAAAATTAATTTCCGAAAGCAATGAATTTGATAAAGATGACGAGAAGAAAAAAATACCCGTTTGAAAAGATTAATCTTCACTTGGAGGGATACAGTAAAATAGAGTCAAAAGTGGTATCTTCAATTCGATTAACGACAGTGAGGGAAAAAGTTACCTCATTTGTGAAACTATCAGTCAACAAATCAAACAAAGTAAACGCACTGATTATTTCTTTCAAAGTTCAAATCTGTATGTCTGTACTTTCACTTCTGTTGACTCTCAAGTAAGAAGAAACTCAAAGAGTTTCCTCAACAATCACTGTAATTTTTTTCTTTCTGTTCCCCTGTTCGCTCTGTATTTTTAATTTCTTGATAAGCAAGGAATAAGAATTTCATTGGATTTTGCTTTACATCAAAAGTGAATGTATGTATGTTTTTTTTATAATCTATTCAGAAGTTATAGATTACCTGTTTCACATGAATCGCCAGAATAGCCGGATTCACACACGCACGTTACGTCGGGTGATCCAGGAAGACAAGTTCCTCTAAGACTACTCGTACACGAATTGGCAACACAATCAGCTAAACATGTAAAAATTAATTTCCGAAAGCAATGAATTTGATAAAGATGACGAGAAGAAAAAAATACCCGTTTGAAAAAATTAATCTTCACTTGGAGGGATACAGTAAAATAGAGTCAAAAGTGGTATCTTCAATTCGATTAACGACAGTGAGGGAAAGAGTTACCACATTTGTGAAACTATCAGTCAATAAATCAAACAAAGTAAATGGACTGATTATTTCTTTCAATGTTCAAATCTTTATGTCTGTACTTTCACTTCTGTTGACTCTCAAGTAAGAAGAAACTCAAAGAGTTTTCTCAACAATCACTGTAATTTCTTTCTTTCTGTTCCCCTGTTCGCTCTGTATCTTTAATTTCTTGATAAGAAACGAATAAGAATTTCATTGGATTTTGCCTTACATCAAAAGTGAATGTATGTATTTTTCTTTTATAATCTATCAAGAAGTTATAAATTACCTGTTTCACATAAATCGCCAGAATAGCCAGAATTACAAAAGCACGTTACGTCGGGTGATCCAGGAAGACAAGTTCCTCTAAGACTACTCGTACACGAATCGGCAACACAATCAGCTAAACATGTAAAAATTAATTTCCGAAAGCAATGAATTTGATAAAGATGACGAGAAGAAAAAAATACCCGTTTGAAAAGATTAATCTTCACTTGGAGGGATACAGTAAAATAGAGTCAAAAGTGGTATCTTCAATTCGATTAACGACAGTGAGGGAAAGAGTTACCTCATTTGTGAAACTATCAGTCAACAAATCAAACAAAGTAAACGGACTGATTATTTCTTTCAAAGTTCAAATCTGTATGTCTGTACTTTCACTTCTGTTGACTCTCAAGTAAGAAGAAACTCAAAGAGTTTCCTCAACAATCACTGTAATTTCTTTCTTTCTGTTCCCCTGTTCGCTCTGTATTTTTAATTTCTTGATAAGCAAGGAATAAGAATTTCATTGGATTTTGCTTTACATCAAAAGTGAATGTATGTATGTTTTTTTTATAATCTATTCAGAAGTTATAGATTACCTGTTTCACATGAATCGCCAGAATAGCCGGATTCACACACGCACGTTACGGCGGCTGATCCAGGAGTACACATTCCTCTACTCGTACATGAATTGGCACCACAATCAGCTAAACATGTAAAAATGGATTTCCGAAGGCAATGAATTTGATGAAGATGACGAGAAGAGAAAAAATACCCGTTTGAAAAGATTAATCTTCACTTGGAGGGATACAGTAAAATAGAGTCAAAAGTGGTATCTTCAATTCGATTAACGACAGTGAGGGAAAGAGTTACCACATTTGTGAAACTATCAGTCAATAAATCAAACAAAGTAAATGGACTGATTATTTCTTTCAATGTTCAAATCTTTATGTCTGTACTTTCACTTCTGTTGACTCTCAAGTAAGAAGAAACTCAAAGAGTTTTCTCAACAATCACTGTAATTTCTTTCTTTCTGTTCCCCTGTTCGCTCTGTATCTTTAATTTCTTGATAAGAAACGAATAAGAATTTCATTGGATTTTGCCTTACATCAAAAGTGAATGTATGTATTTTTCTTTTATAATCTATCAAGAAGTTATAAATTACCTGTTTCACATAAATCGCCAGAATAGCCAGAATTACAAAAGCACGTTACGTCGGGTGATCCAGGAAGACAAGTTCCTCTAAGACTACTCGTACACGAATCGGCAACACAATCAGCTAAACATGTAAAAATTAATTTCCGAAAGCAATGAATTTGATAAAGATGACGAGAAGAAAAAAATACCCGTTTGAAAAGATTAATCTTCACTTGGAGGGATACAGTAAAATAGAGTCAAAAGTGGTATCTTCAATTCGATTAACGACAGTGAGGGAAAGAGTTACCTCATTTGTGAAACTATCAGTCAACAAATCAAACAAAGTAAACGCACTGATTATTTCTTTCAAAGTTCAAATCTGTATGTCTGTACTTTCACTTCTGTTGACTCTCAAGTAAGAAGAAACTCAAAGAGTTTCCTCAACAATCACTGTAATTTCTTTCTTTCTGTTCCCCTGTTCGCTCTGTATTTTTAATTTCTTGATAAGCAAGGAATAAGAATTTCATTGGATTTTGCTTTACATCAAAAGTGAATGTATGTATGTTTTTTTTATAATCTATTCAGAAGTTATAGATTACCTGTTTCACATGAATCGCCAGAATAGCCGGATTCACACACGCACGTTACGGCGGCTGATCCAGGAGTACACATTCCTCTACTCGTACATGAATTGGCACCACAATCAGCTAAACATGTAAAAATGGATTTCCGAAGGCAATGAATTTGATGAAGATGACGAGAAGAGAAAAAATACCCGTTTGAAAAGATTAATCTTCACTTGGAGGGATACAGTAAAATAGAGTCAAAAGTGGTATCTTCAATTCGATTAACGACAGTGAGGGAAAGAGTTACCACATTTGTGAAACTATCAGTCAATAAATCAAACAAAGTAAATGGACTGATTATTTCTTTCAATGTTCAAATCTTTATGTCTGTACTTTCACTTCTGTTGACTCTCAAGTAAGAAGAAACTCAAAGAGTTTTCTCAACAATCACTGTAATTTCTTTCTTTCTGTTCCCCTGTTCGCTCTGTATCTTTAATTTCTTGATAAGAAACGAATAAGAATTTCATTGGATTTTGCCTTACATCAAAAGTGAATGTATGTATTTTTCTTTTATAATCTATCAAGAAGTTATAGATTACCTGTTTCACATAAATCGCCAGAATAGCCAGAATTACAAAAGCACGTTACGTCGGGTGATCCAGGAAGACAAGTTCCTCTAAGACTACTCGTACACGAATCGGCAACACAATCAGCTAAACATGTAAAAATTAATTTCCGAAAGCAATGAATTTGATAAAGATGACGAGAAGAAAAAAAATACCCGTTTGAAAAGATTAATCTTCACTTGGAGGGATACAGTAAAATAGAGTCAAAAGTGGTATCTTCAATTCGATTAACGACAGTGAGGGAAAGAGTTACCTCATTTGTGAAACTATCAGTCAACAAATCAAACAAAGTAAACGCACTGATTATTTCTTTCAAAGTTCAAATCTGTATGTCTGTACTTTCACTTCTGTTGACTCTCAAGTAAGAAGAAACTCAAAGAGTTTCCTCAACAATCACTGTAATTTTTTTCTTTCTGTTCCCCTGTTCGCTCTGTATTTTTAATTTCTTGATAAGCAAGGAATAAGAATTTCATTGGATTTTGCTTTACATCAAAAGTGAATGTATGTATGTTTTTTTTATAATCTATTCAGAAGTTATAGATTACCTGTTTCACATGAATCGCCAGAATAGCCGGATTCACACACGCACGTTACGTCGGGTGATCCAGGAAGACAAGTTCCTCTAAGACTACTCGTACACGAATTGGCAACACAATCAGCTAAACATGTAAAAATTAATTTCCGAAAGCAATGAATTTGATAAAGATGACGAGAAGAAAAAAATACCCGTTTGAAAAGATTAATCTTCACTTGGAGGGATACAGTAAAATAGAGTCAAAAGTGGTATCTTCAATTCGATTAACGACAGTGAGGGAAAGAGTTACCACATTTGTGAAACTATCAGTCAATAAATCAAACAAAGTAAATGGACTGATTATTTCTTTCAATGTTCAAATCTTTATGTCTGTACTTTCACTTCTGTTGACTCTCAAGTAAGAAGAAACTCAAAGAGTTTTCTCAACAATCACTGTAATTTCTTTCTTTCTGTTCCCCTGTTCGCTCTGTATCTTTAATTTCTTGATAAGAAACGAATAAGAATTTCATTGGATTTTGCCTTACATCAAAAGTGAATGTATGTATTTTTTTTTTATAATCTATCAGAAGTTATAGATTACCTGTTTCACATGAATCGCCAGAATAGCCAGAATTACAAAGCACGTTACGTCGGGTGATCCAGGAAGACAAGTTCCTCTAAGACTACTCGTACACGAATCGGCAACACAATCAGCTAAACATGTAAAAATTAATTTCCGAAAGCAATGAATTTGATAAAGATGACGAGAAGAAAAAAATACCCGTTTGAAAAGATTAATCTTCACTTGGAGGGATACAGTAAAATAGAGTCAAAAGTGGTATCTTCAATTCGATTAACGACAGTGAGGGAAAGAGTTACCTCATTTGTGAAACTATCAGTCAACAAATCAAACAAAGTAAACGCACTGATTATTTCTTTCAAAGTTCAAATCTGTATGTCTGTACTTTCACTTCTGTTGACTCTCAAGTAAGAAGAAACTCAAAGAGTTTCCTCAACAATCACTGTAATTTTTTTCTTTCTGTTCCCCTGTTCGCTCTGTATTTTTAATTTCTTGATAAGCAAGGAATAAGAATTTCATTGGATTTTGCTTTACATCAAAAGTGAATGTATGTATGTTTTTTTTATAATCTATTCAGAAGTTATAGATTACCTGTTTCACATGAATCGCCAGAATAGCCGGATTCACACACGCACGTTACGTCGGGTGATCCAGGAAGACAAGTTCCTCTAAGACTACTCGTACACGAATCGGCAACACAATCAGCTAAACATGTAAAAATTAATTTCCGAAAGCAATGAATTTGATAAAGATGACGAGAAGAAAAAAATACCCGTTTGAAAAGATTAATCTTCACTTGGAGGGATACAGTAAAATAGAGTCAAAAGTGGTATCTTCAATTCGATTAACGACAGTGAGGGAAAGAGTTACCTCATTTGTGAAACTATCAGTCAACAAATCAAACAAAGTAAACGGACTGATTATTTCTTTCAAAGTTCAAATCTGTATGTCTGTACTTTCACTTCTGTTGACTCTCAAGTAAGAAGAAACTCAAAGAGTTTCCTCAACAATCACTGTAATTTCTTTCTTTCTGTTCCCCTGTTCGCTCTGTATTTTTAATTTCTTGATAAGCAAGGAATAAGAATTTCATTGGATTTTGCTTTACATCAAAAGTGAATGTATGTATGTTTTTTTTATAATCTATTCAGAAGTTATAGATTACCTGTTTCACATGAATCGCCAGAATAGCCGGATTCACACACGCACGTTACGGCGGCTGATCCAGGAGTACACATTCCTCTACTCGTACATGAATTGGCACCACAATCAGCTAAACATGTAAAAATGGATTTCCGAAGGCAATGAATTTGATGAAGATGACGAGAAGAGAAAAAATACCCGTTTGAAAAGATTAATCTTCACTTGGAGGGATACAGTAAAATAGAGTCAAAAGTGGTATCTTCAATTCGATTAACGACAGTGAGGGAAAGAGTTACCACATTTGTGAAACTATCAGTCAATAAATCAAACAAAGTAAATGGACTGATTATTTCTTTCAATGTTCAAATCTTTATGTCTGTACTTTCACTTCTGTTGACTCTCAAGTAAGAAGAAACTCAAAGAGTTTTCTCAACAATCACTGTAATTTCTTTCTTTCTGTTCCCCTGTTCGCTCTGTATCTTTAATTTCTTGATAAGAAACGAATAAGAATTTCATTGGATTTTGCCTTACATCAAAAGTGAATGTATGTATTTTTCTTTTATAATCTATCAAGAAGTTATAAATTACCTGTTTCACATAAATCGCCAGAATAGCCAGAATTACAAAAGCACGTTACGTCGGGTGATCCAGGAAGACAAGTTCCTCTAAGACTACTCGTACACGAATCGGCAACACAATCAGCTAAACATGTAAAAATTAATTTCCGAAAGCAATGAATTTGATAAAGATGACGAGAAGAAAAAAATACCCGTTTGAAAAGATTAATCTTCACTTGGAGGGATACAGTAAAATAGAGTCAAAAGTGGTATCTTCAATTCGATTAACGACAGTGAGGGAAAGAGTTACCTCATTTGTGAAACTATCAGTCAACAAATCAAACAAAGTAAACGCACTGATTATTTCTTTCAAAGTTCAAATCTGTATGTCTGTACTTTCACTTCTGTTGACTCTCAAGTAAGAAGAAACTCAAAGAGTTTCCTCAACAATCACTGTAATTTCTTTCTTTCTGTTCCCCTGTTCGCTCTGTATTTTTAATTTCTTGATAAGCAAGGAATAAGAATTTCATTGGATTTTGCTTTACATCAAAAGTGAATGTATGTATGTTTTTTTTATAATCTATTCAGAAGTTATAGATTACCTGTTTCACATGAATCGCCAGAATAGCCGGATTCACACACGCACGTTACGGCGGCTGATCCAGGAGTACACATTCCTCTACTCGTACATGAATTGGCACCACAATCAGCTAAACATGTAAAAATGGATTTCCGAAGGCAATGAATTTGATGAAGATGACGAGAAGAGAAAAAATACCCGTTTGAAAAGATTAATCTTCACTTGGAGGGATACAGTAAAATAGAGTCAAAAGTGGTATCTTCAATTCGATTAACGACAGTGAGGGAAAGAGTTACCACATTTGTGTAACTATCAGTCAATAAATCAAACAAAGTAAATGGACTGATTATTTCTTTCAATGTTTAAATCTTTATGTCTGTACTTTCACTTCTGTTGACTCTCAAGTAAGAAGAAACTCAAAGAGTTTTCTCAACAATCACTGTAATTTCTTTCTTTCTGTTCCCCTGTTCGCTCTGTATCTTTAATTTCTTGATAAGCAAGGAATAAGAATTTCATTGGATTTTGCTTTACATCAAAAGTGAATGTATGTATGTTTTTTTTATAATCTATTCAGAAGTTATAGATTACCTGTTTCACATGAATCGCCAGAATAGCCGGATTCACACACGCACGTTACGGCGGCTGATCCAGGAGTACACATTCCTCTACTCGTACATGAATTGGCACCACAATCAGCTAAACATGTAAAAATGGATTTCCGAAGGCAATGAATTTGATGAAGATGACGAGAAGAGAAAAAATACCCGTTTGAAAAGATTAATCTTCACTTGGAGGGATACAGTAAAATAGAGTCAAAAGTGGTATCTTCAATTCGATTAACGACAGTGAGGGAAAGAGTTACCACATTTGTGAAACTATCAGTCAATAAATCAAACAAAGTAAATGGACTGATTATTTCTTTCAATGTTCAAATCTTTATGTCTGTACTTTCACTTCTGTTGACTCTCAAGTAAGAAGAAACTCAAAGAGTTTTCTCAACAATCACTGTAATTTCTTTCTTTCTGTTCCCCTGTTCGCTCTGTATCTTTAATTTCTTGATAAGAAACGAATAAGAATTTCATTGGATTTTGCCTTACATCAAAAGTGAATGTATGTATTTTTCTTTTATAATCTATCAAGAAGTTATAAATTACCTGTTTCACATAAATCGCCAGAATAGCCAGAATTACAAAAGCACGTTACGTCGGGTGATCCAGGAAGACAAGTTCCTCTAAGACTACTCGTACACGAATCGGCAACACAATCAGCTAAACATGTAAAAATTAATTTCCGAAAGCAATGAATTTGATAAAGATGACGAGAAGAAAAAAATACCCGTTTGAAAAGATTAATCTTCACTTGGAGGGATACAGTAAAATAGAGTCAAAAGTGGTATCTTCAATTCGATTAACGACAGTGAGGGAAAGAGTTACCTCATTTGTGAAACTATCAGTCAACAAATCAAACAAAGTAAACGCACTGATTATTTCTTTCAAAGTTCAAATCTGTATGTCTGTACTTTCACTTCTGTTGACTCTCAAGTAAGAAGAAACTCAAAGAGTTTCCTCAACAATCACTGTAATTTCTTTCTTTCTGTTCCCCTGTTCGCTCTGTATTTTTAATTTCTTGATAAGCAAGGAATAAGAATTTCATTGGATTTTGCTTTACATCAAAAGTGAATGTATGTATGTTTTTTTTATAATCTATTCAGAAGTTATAGATTACCTGTTTCACATGAATCGCCAGAATAGCCGGATTCACACACGCACGTTACGGCGGCTGATCCAGGAGTACACATTCCTCTACTCGTACATGAATTGGCACCACAATCAGCTAAACATGTAAAAATGGATTTCCGAAGGCAATGAATTTGATGAAGATGACGAGAAGAGAAAAAATACCCGTTTGAAAAGATTAATCTTCACTTGGAGGGATACAGTAAAATAGAGTCAAAAGTGGTATCTTCAATTCGATTAACGACAGTGAGGGAAAGAGTTACCACATTTGTGTAACTATCAGTCAATAAATCAAACAAAGTAAATGGACTGATTATTTCTTTCAGTGTTCAAATCTTTATGTCTGTACTTTCACTTCTGTTGACTCTCAAGTAAGAAGAAACTCAAAGAGTTTTCTCAACAATCACTGTAATTTCTTTCTTTCTGTTCCCCTGTTCGCTTTGTATCTTTAATTTCTTGATAAGAAACGAATAAGAATTTCATTGGATTTTGCCTTACATCAAAAGTGAATGTATGTATTTTTCTTTTATAATCTATCAAGAAGTTATAAATTACCTGTTTCACATAAATCGCCAGAATAGCCAGAATTACAAAAGCACGTTACGTCGGGTGATCCAGGAAGACAAGTTCCTCTAAGACTACTCGTACACGAATCGGCAACACAATCAGCTAAACATGTAAAAATTAATTTCCGAAAGCAATGAATTTGATAAAGATGACGAGAAGAAAAAAATACCCGTTTGAAAAGATTAATCTTCACTTGGAGGGATACAGTAAAATAGAGTCAAAAGTGGTATCTTCAATTCGATTAACGACAGTGAGGGAAAGAGTTACCTCATTTGTGAAACTATCAGTCAACAAATCAAACAAAGTAAACGCACTGATTATTTCTTTCAAAGTTCAAATCTGTATGTCTGTACTTTCACTTCTGTTGACTCTCAAGTAAGAAGAAACTCAAAGAGTTTCCTCAACAATCACTGTAATTTTTTTCTTTCTGTTCCCCTGTTCGCTCTGTATTTTTAATTTCTTGATAAGCAAGGAATAAGAATTTCATTGGATTTTGCTTTACATCAAAAGTGAATGTATGTATGTTTTTTTTATAATCTATTCAGAAGTTATAGATTACCTGTTTCACATGAATCGCCAGAATAGCCGGATTCACACACGCACGTTACGTCGGGTGATCCAGGAAGACAAGTTCCTCTAAGACTACTCGTACACGAATTGGCAACACAATCAGCTAAACATGTAAAAATTAATTTCCGAAAGCAATGAATTTGATAAAGATGACGAGAAGAAAAAAATACCCGTTTGAAAAGATTAATCTTCACTTGGAGGGATACAGTAAAATAGAGTCAAAAGTGGTATCTTCAATTCGATTAACGACAGTGAGGGAAAGAGTTACCACATTTGTGAAACTATCAGTCAATAAATCAAACAAAGTAAATGGACTGATTATTTCTTTCAATGTTCAAATCTTTATGTCTGTACTTTCACTTCTGTTGACTCTCAAGTAAGAAGAAACTCAAAGAGTTTTCTCAACAATCACTGTAATTTCTTTCTTTCTGTTCCCCTGTTCGCTCTGTATCTTTAATTTCTTGATAAGAAACGAATAAGAATTTCATTGGATTTTGCCTTACATCAAAAGTGAATGTATGTATTTTTCTTTTATAATCTATCAAGAAGTTATAAATTACCTGTTTCACATAAATCGCCAGAATAGCCAGAATTACAAAAGCACGTTACGTCGGGTGATCCAGGAAGACAAGTTCCTCTAAGACTACTCGTACACGAATCGGCAACACAATCAGCTAAACATGTAAAAATTAATTTCCGAAAGCAATGAATTTGATAAAGATGACGAGAAGAAAAAAATACCCGTTTGAAAAGATTAATCTTCACTTGGAGGGATACAGTAAAATAGAGTCAAAAGTGGTATCTTCAATTCGATTAACGACAGTGAGGGAAAGAGTTACCTCATTTGTGAAACTATCAGTCAACAAATCAAACAAAGTAAACGCACTGATTATTTCTTTCAAAATTCAAATCTGTATGTCTGTACTTTCACTTCTGTTGACTCTCAAGTAAGAAGAAACTCAAAGAGTTTCCTCAACAATCACTGTAATTTTTTTCTTTCTGTTCCCCTGTTCGCTCTGTATTTTTAATTTCTTGATAAGCAAGGAATAAGAATTTCATTGGATTTTGCTTTACATCAAAAGTGAATGTATGTATGTTTTTTTTATAATCTATTCAGAAGTTATAGATTACCTGTTTCACATGAATCGCCAGAATAGCCGGATTCACACACGCACGTTACGTCGGGTGATCCAGGAAGACAAGTTCCTCTAAGACTACTCGTACACGAATCGGCAACACAATCAGCTAAACATGTAAAAATTAATTTCCGAAAGCAATGAATTTGATAAAGATGACGAGAAGAAAAAAATACCCGTTTGAAAAGATTAATCTTCACTTGGAGGGATACAGTAAAATAGAGTCAAAAGTGGTATCTTCAATTCGATTAACGACAGTGAGGGAAAGAGTTACCTCATTTGTGAAACTATCAGTCAACAAATCAAACAAAGTAAACGGACTGATTATTTCTTTCAAAGTTCAAATCTGTATGTCTGTACTTTCACTTCTGTTGACTCTCAAGTAAGAAGAAACTCAAAGAGTTTCCTCAACAATCACTGTAATTTCTTTCTTTCTGTTCCCCTGTTCGCTCTGTATCTTTAATTTCTTGATAAGCAAGGAATAAGAATTTCATTGGATTTTGCTTTACATCAAAAGTGAATGTATGTATGTTTTTTTAATAATCTATTCAGAAGTTATAGATTACCTGTTTCACATGAATCGCCAGAATAGCCGGATTCACACACGCACGTTACGGCGGCTGATCCAGGAGTACACATTCCTCTACTCGTACATGAATTGGCACCACAATCAGCTAAACATGTAAAAATGGATTTCCGAAGGCAATGAATTTGATGAAGATGACGAGAAGAGAAAAAATACCCGTTTGAAAAGATTAATCTTCACTTGGAGGGATACAGTAAAATAGAGTCAAAAGTGGTATCTTCAATTCGATTAACGACAGTGAGGGAAAGAGTTACCACATTTGTGTAACTATCAGTCAATAAATCAAACAAAGTAAATGGACTGATTATTTCTTTCAATGTTCAAATCTTTATGTCTGTACTTTCACTTCTGTTGACTCTCAAGTAAGAAGAAACTCAAAGAGTTTTCTCAACAATCACTGTAATTTCTTTCTTTCTGTTCCCCTGTTCGCTTTGTATCTTTAATTTCTTGATAAGAAACGAATAAGAATTTCATTGGATTTTGCCTTACATCAAAAGTGAATGTATGTATTTTTCTTTTATAATCTATCAAGAAGTTATAAATTACCTGTTTCACATAAATCGCCAGAATAGCCAGAATTACAAAAGCACGTTACGTCGGGTGATCCAGGAAGACAAGTTCCTCTAAGACTACTCGTACACGAATCGGCAACACAATCAGCTAAACATGTAAAAATTAATTTCCGAAAGCAATGAATTTGATAAAGATGACGAGAAGAAAAAAATACCCGTTTGAAAAGATTAATCTTCACTTGGAGGGATACAGTAAAATAGAGTCAAAAGTGGTATCTTCAATTCGATTAACGACAGTGAGGGAAAGAGTTACCTCATTTGTGAAACTATCAGTCAACAAATCAAACAAAGTAAACGCACTGATTATTTCTTTCAAAGTTCAAATCTGTATGTCTGTACTTTCACTTCTGTTGACTCTCAAGTAAGAAGAAACTCAAAGAGTTTCCTCAACAATCACTGTAATTTTTTTCTTTCTGTTCCCCTGTTCGCTCTGTATTTTTAATTTCTTGATAAGCAAGGAATAAGAATTTCATTGGATTTTGCTTTACATCAAAAGTGAATGTATGTATGTTTTTTTTATAATCTATTCAGAAGTTATAGATTACCTGTTTCACATGAATCGCCAGAATAGCCGGATTCACACACGCACGTTACGTCGGGTGATCCAGGAAGACAAGTTCCTCTAAGACTACTCGTACACGAATTGGCAACACAATCAGCTAAACATGTAAAAATTAATTTCCGAAAGCAATGAATTTGATAAAGATGACGAGAAGAAAAAAATACCCGTTTGAAAAGATTAATCTTCACTTGGAGGGATACAGTAAAATAGAGTCAAAAGTGGTATCTTCAATTCGATTAACGACAGTGAGGGAAAGAGTTACCACATTTGTGAAACTATCAGTCAATAAATCAAACAAAGTAAATGGACTGATTATTTCTTTCAATGTTCAAATCTTTATGTCTGTACTTTCACTTCTGTTGACTCTCAAGTAAGAAGAAACTCAAAGAGTTTTCTCAACAATCACTGTAATTTCTTTCTTTCTGTTCCCCTGTTCGCTCTGTATCTTTAATTTCTTGATAAGAAACGAATAAGAATTTCATTGGATTTTGCCTTACATCAAAAGTGAATGTATGTATTTTTCTTTTATAATCTATCAAGAAGTTATAAATTACCTGTTTCACATAAATCGCCAGAATAGCCAGAATTACAAAAGCACGTTACGTCGGGTGATCCAGGAAGACAAGTTCCTCTAAGACTACTCGTACACGAATCGGCAACACAATCAGCTAAACATGTAAAAATTAATTTCCGAAAGCAATGAATTTGATAAAGATGACGAGAAGAAAAAAATACCCGTTTGAAAAGATTAATCTTCACTTGGAGGGATACAGTAAAATAGAGTCAAAAGTGGTATCTTCAATTCGATTAACGACAGTGAGGGAAAGAGTTACCTCATTTGTGAAACTATCAGTCAACAAATCAAACAAAGTAAACGGACTGATTATTTCTTTCAAAGTTCAAATCTGTATGTCTGTACTTTCACTTCTGTTGACTCTCAAGTAAGAAGAAACTCAAAAAGTTTCCTCAACAATCACTGTAATTTCTTTCTTTCTGTTCCCCTGTTCGCTCTGTATTTTTAATTTCTTGATAAGCAAGGAATAAGAATTTCATTGGATTTTGCTTTACATCAAAAGTGAATGTATGTATGTTTTTTTTATAATCTATTCAGAAGTTATAGATTACCTGTTTCACATGAATCGCCAGAATAGCCGGATTCACACACGCACGTTACGGCGGCTGATCCAGGAGTACACATTCCTCTACTCGTACATGAATTGGCACCACAATCAGCTAAACATGTAAAAATGGATTTCCGAAGGCAATGAATTTGATGAAGATGACGAGAAGAGAAAAAATACCCGTTTGAAAAGATTAATCTTCACTTGGAGGGATACAGTAAAATAGAGTCAAAAGTGGTATCTTCAATTCGATTAACGACAGTGAGGGAAAGAGTTACCACATTTGTGAAACTATCAGTCAATAAATCAAACAAAGTAAATGGACTGATTATTTCTTTCAATGTTCAAATCTTTATGTCTGTACTTTCACTTCTGTTGACTCTCAAGTAAGAAGAAACTCAAAGAGTTTCCTCAACAATCACTGTAATTTCTTTCTTTTTGTTCCCCTGTTCGCTCTGTATCTTTAATTTCTTGATAAGAAACGAATAAGAATTTCATTGGATTTTGCCTTACATCAAAAGTGAATGTATGTATGTTTTTTTTATAATCTATTCAGAAGTTATAGATTACCTGTTTCACATGAATCGCCAGAATAGCCGGATTCACACACGCACGTTACGTCGGGTGATCCAGGAAGACAAGTTCCTCTAAGACTACTCGTACACGAATCGGCAACACAATCAGCTAAACATGTAAAAATTAATTTCCGAAAGCAATGAATTTGATAAAGATGACGAGAAGAAAAAAATACCCGTTTGAAAAGATTAATCTTCACTTGGAGGGATTGTCATGATGAGAATTAAGAATGATGTTACCCTGAATAGGGTGAGTTTTTCCTTTGGTGTTTGTATTTCAGTTACACCATGAATAAAGCCTCTTTGAGCCGAGACCTAAAACCAGTAAGATTAATTGTCGTTTTTCCGTGACAATTTATGGCGACCTTGCCAGGACCAAAGTTTTAGGTCTCGTATGTTATATCCCATTTTGTTGGTTAAATATCCGTTACACTGTACGTGTAGGTTGTATTGGAAAAGAGAGACGGATGTTAGCAAAAGGAGTGATTTTGCGGTTCGGTGTGGTGTGTCTCTCGCCACGGTTTCAGCAGTGCGTGTATCGTCAATAGACGTACAGTATTTGCGGTGGGTGATTTGCGTCCGTATACGGGATCGTGTGTAGATTGTTATTCAGATTTCAGGTATGCGTGTTATGTGCATGGGTGTCCGTAGGCATTGTTTATTGCAGCGGTGTATACAGGTTTGTGTGCGAGGGCTGTACTGGGTTTCAATGACCTGAATTGGACATGGTATAATCCAGGTTGGATGCACAGGGATACTTGTTGTCATACTTTGACTTTGAGACGGGTCTTGATATTGCATGTCTATGTTAATTAAGACAAATGGTGGATAGTTTTTCACGGGTTCTTGTCTTGGGAATTAAGCTAGACCTCTACAACAAGAGTCTTGATGGTTGTCAGTGTTTTCTTGAATAGATTCTACGGGGATTGTTCCGTACCTGTTGATACCCAGTTGTGATTTCGAATATAATTTCATAATGGCCAGTATAGATCAGATAAAAGAGTTCTCGACCCTAGGTCGAGAGATGAGCCTTGCGGGTAGTGAGCTTAACAAGTTCGTTTCCGAGCGCTGCGCCGAAGTGTTAAGAGTAAAAGAGCTAGAATGTGATCGCGAAGAGCGCGAAAAGGAAGTGAAGCTAGCCGAGCTTCGGGTCGAGGAGAGAAAGAATGCCGGTGTTGATACGGGTGGTTTGAGGTTGAAAATTGGTAAATTTGATGACACATGTGATAAATTTGATGCATACATTACCAAATTCGAATTAGTCATGGCTAGTCAAAAGGTACCTGACAGTGTAAGAGCCTTACACCTTATTTCTAAATTGACAGGGCAGGCTTTGGAGGTAGTGAATAGAATGTCAAGGGAAAATCGCAAAGATTACGAGGCAGTAAAGCGAGAGTTGATGGAGTTCTATCATTTGACCGCCGATGGTTATAGGAGAAAATTTCGTACGGCGAAGCCAGAAAAGCATGAACAGCCAAGGCAATTCAGTGTACGATTGAAGGGTTACTTGCAGAATTGGATTGAGTTATCAAATATTGAAGAGAATTATGACTCCCTATTTGATTTAATTCTAAGAGAACAGTTTGTGTATTGTTGCCCAAGGGAAGTTGAAGTGTTTGTTAGAGAGGGACAAGATAGTAGCATTGATAAGGTTGTTGAAAGGGCTATGGTTTACGTAGGGGCCCATGGATTACATACATTCGGTACACCCCGCAATCCAGGTGAATTCAAACCGACGGCTACAAGTACACAGGGTAGTGTTGGTCCCACTCGGCCAAGTGTCCCCAAGGGTAAGGGTTTCGACTCGCGTACACCAAGTAGTAAGGGTGCAAGAGCACATGATGCAGGCAATCGTTCTGCTAGAGGTTGTTATATGTGTGGTAGCCAGGGGCACCTTAAGAGCGAATGTCCGTTGCGCAAACGAATACAGTCAGCGCAAGGAATGATGACTTTGGATGGGACAGATTTCCCCACCCAAGGAGTAGACGGTAATGACAGTTCTCAGTTAGTCGCGAATGGTGTTGAGAATACAGGAGATAGTATCGGCACATTGAAGTCTGTGGATAGTTCACCACATGCAAATACCGTGCATCTTGGACTTGCTAGTATATGTTTACTACCAGTAGAAGCAAATGGATTGAATTCATTAGAGCAGGCAAGACAAAGCATTGTGAATAAGCTAGGCATGGCTTATGATCTGGTAGGGGCTATGACAAAGCATATGCCCGCAGTTTCAGGTAGGCTGGAAAAAGGGAACAAAGCAGTGTCAGTTTTGAGAGACTGTGGGTGCACTACTTGTGTAGTTAAATCCGAACTAGTCGATGAAGATCAGCTGATAGGGTACAAGCAGTTGGTGTTGCTCATTGATGGTACAGTAAGGGAGTTCTCAGTTGCGAGGCTGACAGTTGATTCTCCATACTATGTGGGTGAGATAGAGGCTTTGTGTATGCCTCATTCACTATTTGATGTTGTTATTGGGGATATAACTGGTGCACGTGAACCCCGCGATCCAGATTTGAACTGGGTACCTAAAGGAGGTAGAGTAGTAAGTGACGTTGCAGATCAGGTGAATAGTGATGGTGAGAGTACCATTGGTGAAGTCAAGGACACTATTGAAGTGCAGGTGGTTGATGAAGTTGAGCGAGTTGAGCAGGTTGCAAATATCTCTGGTGTGAAAGAGGATATTCCAGGGGTGATGGCAGTTGAAACTCGATCTCAGAAGGAGGTCAAGGTCAAACCGCTCAAGGGTTTGAAAATTGGAAGTCCCGTTTTCTGCATAGAGCCTGCAGGTTCTGTTCATGAACAGAAGAAAGATCCATCTTTGAGTTCATTGTGGAACAAAGTAGGTAGAGAGGAGGTTAACTTGCCAATGGCTGGCTGTTGTTATATAAGCAAAGAGAGTAGCGAGGTTTGTGAGGATTCAGCGGAAGATGTTGAGGTTCAGATTAGTGATGTTGATGGCGCTGACGTGACAGTGATGCCACCCATACATGAGAAGGAATTCATAGGGCATGTCAGGGTGAATGAGTCCGTGAAAGAGAGACGTAGGAAAGGGATATCTCAGTCATTGCGTGAGTATCATGAGGTCTTTTCTGATGTACCATAGAAGACATCAGCCGCAAAGTGCCAATTGTTCAGGCATCTGACTAAGAATCATGAGATGAGTACAGGTTTAGGATGTAAAGGGTCAGGATAGTGTTGCAGCAAATGGAATGAGGAGAGTGTAAAAGGCACTACACATGTTTTTATTTTGGTCTGCGTACCATTGTAAATGATTGAATATGTGTATTATGTATCATGGGTTAACACAGTTTATTAATGTCAATTTTGTTGGATACACATTGCATTTAATAAGATTATGTAATATCTACGATGTTAGCACGAGATAGCAAGAGTTTTGTAGACATCATTTGTTTATTTTCTCGTAATTTTTCGAGCATAGTTTATGTATAGGGAGCTTGTCTGTCTAAATGGCAGCAGTTATTGTATTTTGACCTTGCAAACTACAAATGTATGTACCATCAAACTGTAAATGATAGTGCATACACACTATTATCCTGGATATTTGTTTCTACTGAAGGTTGATATTAAGAAGAAAGTATTACAGCAGTATTACATGTATTTTAGTTTATGCAAATGCAGGAATGTTACTCACTGCATTTTAAACAATGCCAATGTATTTTTTTTGAACGGTGTCTATGTATGATACTCGTTATGAACTTTAGTGTTGGAGCTATATCATTGTGGACATTATAACAGATTTAGATGTGAGTTTTGCCATAATTAGCTTTGGACTTCTGTTGGTGGTCATCTTTAAAAGTCTTCAGGGATCACAAAGGTTGGACTCAAACGACAAACAATGGCCGAGATGATGTCCCATTACGAACAATACTCCTTGTTATCACAGAGACTATGGTTTTAGCATACGCGTTTACTCACAACTTGGACTGATACATTGGATCACAGAAAGAAACTGATGATACTTATTGGAAAGCTTTAATGACAATGTAATGATTTATGTGCAGTAAACATTGAAAAAGTTTGATTTTCAAATTTTCATGAGATATGTATTTGCCAATAATTCTAGGTTTTGTGTAGAATATATATTGTAAACATGCTATAGTAAGTACATTTGAAATGAGATGTTCAGTAAACATTGAAACAGTTTGCTTTAAAAATTCCATGAGATATGTAATTGCCAATAATTCTATGATTTTTGTAGGAAAAGTTTGATATTCAAATTTTCATGACATATGTATTTGCCAATATCTCTAGGTTTTGTGCAGAATATTGATTGTAAACATGCTATAGTAAGTACATTTGGAATGAGATGTTCAGTAAACATTGAAACAGTTTGCTTTAAAAAATTCCATGAGATATGTAATTGCCAATAATTCTATGATTTGTGTAGAAATTTTACTTTAGTAAATTGTTCTTAAAATGGGGGGCTAATTGTCACATGAGAATTAAGAATGATGTTACCCTGAATAGGGTGAGTTTTTCCTTTGGTGTTTGTATTTCAGTTACACCATGAATAAAGCCTCTTTGAGCCGAGACCTAAAACCAGTAAGATTAATTGTCGTTTTTCCGTGACAGGGATACAGTAAAATAGAGTCAAAAGTGGTATCTTCAATTCGATTAACGACAGTGAGGGAAAGAGTTACCTCATTTGTGAAACTATCAGTCAACAAATCAAACAAAGTAAACGCACTGATTATTTCTTTCAAAGTTCAAATCTGTATGTCTGTACTTTCACTTCTGTTGACTCTCAAGTAAGAAGAAACTCAAAGAGTTTCCTCAACAATCACTGTAATTTCTTTCTTTCTGTTGCCCTGTTCGCTCTGTATTTTTAATTTCTTGATAAGCAAGGAATAAGAATTTCATTGGATTTTGCTTTACATCAAAAGTGAATGTATGTATGTTTTTTTTATAATCTATTCAGAAGTTATAGATTACCTGTTTCACATGAATCGCCAGAATAGCCGGATTCACACACGCACGTTACGGCGGCTGATCCAGGAGTACACATTCCTCTACTCGTACATGAATTGGCACCACAATCAGCTAAACATGTAAAAATGGATTTCCGAAGGCAATGAATTTGATGAAGATGACGAGAAGAGAAAAAATACCCGTTTGAAAAGATTAATCTTCACTTGGAGGGATACAGTAAAATAGAGTCAAAAGTGGTATCTTCAATTCGATTAACGACAGTGAGGGAAAGAGTTACCACATTTGTGAAACTATCAGTCAATAAATCAAACAAAGTAAATGGACTGATTATTTCTTTCAATGTTCAAATCTTTATGTCTGTACTTTCACTTCTGTTGACTCTCAAGTAAGAAGAAACTCAAAGAGTTTCCTCAACAATCACTGTAATTTCTTTCTTTTTGTTCCCCTGTTCGCTCTGTATCTTTAATTTCTTGATAAGAAACGAATAAGAATTTCATTGGATTTTGCCTTACATCAAAAGTGAATGTATGTATGTTTTTTTTATAATCTATTCAGAAGTTATAGATTACCTGTTTCACATGAATCGCCAGAATAGCCGGATTCACACACGCACGTTACGTCGGGTGATCCAGGAAGACAAGTTCCTCTAAGACTACTCGTACACGAATCGGCAACACAATCGGCTAAACATGTAAAAATTAATTTCCGAAAGCAATGAATTTGATAAAGATGACGAGAAGAAAAAAATACCCGTTTGAAAAGATTAATCTTCACTTGGAGGGATACAGTAAAATAGAGTCAAAAGTGGTATCTTCAATTCGATTAACGACAGTGAGGGAAAGAGTTACCTCATTTGTGAAACTATCAGTCAACAAATCAAACAAAGTAAACGCACTGATTATTTCTTTCAAAGTTCAAATCTGTATGTCTGTACTTTCACTTCTGTTGACTCTCAAGTAAGAAGAAACTCAAAGAGTTTCCTCAACAATCACTGTAATTTCTTTCTTTCTGTTCCCCTGTTCGCTCTGTATTTTTAATTTCTTGATAAGCAAGGAATAAGAATTTCATTGGATTTTGCTTTACATCAAAAGTGAATGTATGTATGTTTTTTTTATAATCTATTCAGAAGTTATAGATTACCTGTTTCACATGAATCGCCAGAATAGCCGGATTCACACACGCACGTTACGGCGGCTGATCCAGGAGTACACATTCCTCTACTCGTACATGAATTGGCACCACAATCAGCTAAACATGTAAAAATGGATTTCCGAAGGCAATGAATTTGATGAAGATGACGAGAAGAGAAAAAATACCCGTTTGAAAAGATTAATCTTCACTTGGAGGGATACAGTAAAATAGAGTCAAAAGTGGTATCTTCAATTCGATTAACGACATTGAGGGAAAGAGTTACCACATTTGTGAAACTATCAGTCAATAAATCAAACAAAGTAAATGGACTGATTATTTCTTTCAATGTTCAAATCTTTATGTCTGTACTTTTACTTCTGTTGACTCTCAAGTAAGAAGAAACTCAAAGAGTTTCCTCAACAATCACTGTAATTTTTTTCTTTCTGTTCCCCTGTTCGCTCTGTATCTTTAATTTCTTGATAAGCAATGAATAAGAATTTCATTGGATTTTGCTATACATCAAAAGTGAATGTATGTATGTTTTTTTTATAATCTATTCAGAAGTTATAGATTACCTGTTTCACATGAATCGCCAGAATAGCCTGATTCACACACACACGTTACGGTGGCTGATCCAGGAGTACACATTCCTCTACTCGTACACGAATTGGCACCACAATTAGCTAAACATGTAAAAATGGATTTCCAAAGGCAATGAATTTGATGAAGAAGACGAAAAAAAAAGAATACCCGTTTGTAAAGATTAATCTTCACATGGAGGGATACAGTAAAATAGAGTCAAAAGTGGTATCTTCAATTCGATTAACGACAGTGAGGGAAAGAGTTACCACATTTGTGAAACTATCAGTCAACAAATCAAACAAAGTAAACGCACTGATTATTTCTTTCAAAGTTCAAATCTGTATGTCTGTACTTTCACTTCTGTTGACTCTCAAGTAAGAAGAAACTCAAAGAGTTTCCTCAACAATCACTGTAATTTTTTTCTTTCTGTTCCCCTGTTCGCTCTGTATTTTTAATTTCTTGATAAGCAAGGAATAAGAATTTCATTGGATTTTGCTTTACATCAAAAGTGAATGTATGTATGTTTTTTTTATAATCTATTCAGAAGTTATCGATTACCTGTTTCACATGAATCGCCAGAATAGCCGGATTCACACACGCACGTTACGTCGGGTGATCCAGGAAGACAAGTTCCTCTAAGACTACTCGTACACGAATCGGCAACACAATCAGCTAAACATGTAAAAATTAATTTCCGAAAGCAATGAATTTGATAAAGATGACGAGAAGAAAAAAATACCCGTTTGAAAAGATTAATCTTCACTTGGAGGGATACAGTAAAATAGAGTCAAAAGTGGTATCTTCAATTCGATTAACGACAGTGAGGGAAAGAGTTACCTCATTTGTGAAACTATCAGTCAACAAATCAAACAAAGTAAACGGACTGATTATTTCTTTCAAAGTTCAAATCTGTATGTCTGTACTTTCACTTCTGTTGACTCTCAAGTAAGAAGAAACTCAAAGAGTTTCCTCAACAATCACTATAATTTCTTTCTTTCTGTTCCCCTGTTCGCTCTGTATTTTTAATTTCTTGATAAGCAAGGAATAAGAATTTCATTGGATTTTGCTTTACATCAAAAGTGAATGTATGTATGTTTTTTTTATAATCTATTCAGAAGTTATAGATTACCTGTTTCACATGAATCGCCAGAATAGCCGGATTCACACACGCACGTTACGGCGGCTGATCCAGGAGTACACATTCCTCTACTCGTACATGAATTGGCACCACAATCAGCTAAACATGTAAAAATGGATTTCCGAAGGCAATGAATTTGATGAAGATGACGAGAAGAGAAAAAATACCCGTTTGAAAAGATTAATCTTCACTTGGAGGGATACAGTAAAATAGAGTCAAAAGTGGTATCTTCAATTCGATTAACGACAGTGAGGGAAAGAGTTACCACATTTGTGAAACTATCAGTCAATAAATCAAACAAAGAAAATGGACTGATTATTTCTTTCAATGTTCAAATCTTTATGTCTGTACTTTCACTTCTGTTGACTCTCAAGTAAGAAGAAACTCAAAGAGTTTCCTCAACAATCACTGTAATTTCTTTCTTTCTGTTCCCCTGTTCGCTCTGTATCTTTAATTTCTTGATAAGAAACGAATAAGAATTTCATTGGATTTTGCCTTACATCAAAAGTGAATGTATGTATGTTTTTTTTATAATCTATTCAGAAGTTATAGATTACCTGTTTCACATGAATCGCCAGAATAGCCGGATTCACACACGCACGTTACGTCGGGTGATCCAGGAAGACAAGTTCCTCTAAGACTACTCGTACACGAATCGGCAACACAATCAGCTAAACATGTAAAAATTAATTTCCGAAAGCAATGAATTTGATAAAGATGACGAGAAGAAAAAAATACCCGTTTGAAAAGATTAATCTTCACTTGGAGGGATACAGTAAAATAGAGTCAAAAGTGGTATCTTCAATTCGATTAACGACAGTGAGGGAAAGAGTTACCTCATTTGTGAAACTATCAGTCAACAAATCAAACAAAGTAAACGCACTGATTATTTCTTTCAAAGTTCAAATCTGTATGTCTGTACTTTCACTTCTGTTGACTCTCAAGTAAGAAGAAACTCAAAGAGTTTCCTCAACAATCACTGTAATTTCTTTCTTTCTGTTCCCCTGTTCGCTCTGTATTTTTAATTTCTTGATAAGCAAGGAATAAGAATTTCATTGGATTTTGCTTTACATCAAAAGTGAATGTATGTATGTTTTTTTAATAATCTATTCAGAAGTTATAGATTACCTGTTTCACATGAATCGCCAGAATAGCCGGATTCACACACGCACGTTACGGCGGCTGATCCAGGAGTACACATTCCTCTACTCGTACATGAATTGGCACCACAATCAGCTAAACATGTAAAAATGGATTTCCGAAGGCAATGAATTTGATGAAGATGACGAGAAGAGAAAAAATACCCGTTTGAAAAGATTAATCTTCACTTGGAGGGATACAGTAAAATAGAGTCAAAAGTGGTATCTTCAATTCGATTAACGACAGTGAGGGAAAGAGTTACCACATTTGTGAAACTATCAGTCAATAAATCAAACAAAGTAAATGGACTGATTATTTCTTTCAATGTTCAAATCTTTATGTCTGTACTTTTACTTCTGTTGACTCTCAAGTAAGAAGAAACTCAAAGAGTTTCCTCAACAATCACTGTAATTTTTTTCTTTCTGTTCCCCTGTTCGCTCTGTATCTTTAATTTCTTGATAAGCAATGAATAAGAATTTCATTGGATTTTGCTATATCTCAAAAGTGAATGTATGTATGTTTTTTTTATAATCTATTCAGAAGTTATAGATTACCTGTTTCACATGAATCGCCAGAATAGCCTGATTCACACACACACGTTACGGTGGCTGATCCAGGAGTACACATTCCTCTACTCGTACACGAATTGGCACCACAATTAGCTAAACATGTAAAAATGGATTTCCAAAGGCAATGAATTTGATGAAGAAGACGAAAAAAAAAGAATACCCGTTTGTAAAGATTAATCTTCACATGGAGGGATACAGTAAAATAGAGTCAAAAGTGGTATCTTCAATTCGATTAACGACAGTGAGGGAAAGAGTTACCACATTTGTGAAACTATCAGTCAACAAATCAAACAAAGTAAACGCACTGATTATTTCTTTCAAAGTTCAAATCTGTATGTCTGTACTTTCACTTCTGTTGACTCTCAAGTAAGAAGAAACTCAAAGAGTTTCCTCAACAATCACTGTAATTTTTTTCTTTCTGTTTCCCTGTTCGCTCTGTATCTTTAATTTCTTGATAAGCAATGAATAAGAATTTCATTGGATTTTGCTATACATCAAAAGTGAATGTATGTATGTTTTTTTTATAATCTATTCAGAAGTTATAGATTACCTGTTTCACATGAATCGCCAGAATAGCCGGATTCACACACACACGTTACGGTGGCTGATCCAGGAGTACACATTCCTCTACTCGTACATGAATTGGCACCACAATCAGCTAAACATGTAAAAATGGATTTCCAAAGGCAATGAATTTGATGAAGATGACGAGAAGAGAAAAAATACCCGTTTGAAAAGATTAATCTTCACTTGGAGGGATACAGTAAAATAGAGTCGAAAGTGGTATCTTCAATTCGATTAACGACAGTGAGGGAAAGAGTTACCTCATTTGTGAAACTATCAGTCAATAAATCAAACAAAGTAAACGGACTGATTATTTCTTTCAAAGTTCAAATCTGTTTGTCTGTACATTCACTTCTGTTGACTCTCAAGTAAGAAGAAACTCAAAGAGTTTCCTCAACAATCACTGTCATTTCTTTCTTTCTGTTCCCCTGTTCGCTCTGTATCTTTAATTTCTCGATAAGCAATGAATAAGAATTTCATTGGATTTTGCTATACATCAAAAGTGAATGTATGTATGTTTTTTTTTAAAATCTATTCAGAAGTTATAGATTACCTGTTTCACATGAATCGCCAGAATAGCCGGATTCACACACGCACGTTACGGCGTCTGATCCAGGAGTACACATTCCTCTACTCGTACACGAATTGGCACCACAATGAGCTAAACATGTAAAAATGGATTTCCAAAGGCAATGAATTTGATGAAGATGACGAGAAGAGAAAAAATACCCGTTTGAAAAGATTAATCTTCACTTGGAGGGATACAGTAAAATAGAGTCGAAAGTGGTATCTTCAATTCGATTAACGACAGTGAGGGAAAGAGTTACCTCATTTGTGAAACTATCAGTCAATAAATCAAACAAAGTAAACGGACTGATTATTTCTTTCAAAGTTCAAATCTGTTTGTCTGTACATTCACTTCTGTTGACTCTCAAGTAAGAAGAAACTCAAAGAGTTTCCTCAACAATCACTGTCATTTCTTTCTTTCTGTTCCCCTGGTCGCTCTGTATCTTTAATTTCTTGATAAGCAATGAATAAGAATTTCATTGGATTTTGCTATACATCAAAAGTGAATGTATGTATGTTTTTTTATAATCTATTCAGAAGTTATAGATTACCTGTTTCACATGAATCGCCAGAATAGCCGGATTCACAAACGCACGTTACGGCGTCTGATCCAGGAGTACACATTCCTCTACTCGTACACGAATTGGCACCACAATGAGCTAAACATGTAAAAATGGATTTCCAAAGGCAACGAATTTGATGAAGATGACGAGAAGAGAAAAAATACCCGTTTGAAAAGATTAATCTTCACTTGGAGGGATACAGTAAAATAGAGTCGAAAGTGGTATCTTCAATTCGATTAACGACAGTGAGGGAAAGAGTTACCTCATTTGTGAAACTATCAGTCAATAAATCAAACAAAGTAAACGGACTGATTATTTCTTTCAATGTTCAAATCTGTATGTCTGTACATTCACTTCTGTTGACTCTCAAGTAAGAAGAAACTCAAAGAGTTTTCGCAACAATCACTGTCATTTCTTTCTTTCTGTTCCCCTGTTCGCTCTGTATCTTTAATTTCTCGATAAGCAATGAATAAGAATTTCATTGGATTTTGCTATACATCAAAAGTGAATGTATGTATGTTTTTTTTTAAAATCTATTCAGAAGTTATAGATTACCTGTTTCACATGAATCGCCAGAATAGCCGGATTCACACACGCACGTTACGGCGTCTGATCCAGGAGTACACATTCCTCTACTCGTACACGAATTGGCACCACAATCAGCTAAACATGTAAAAATGGATTTCCAAAGGCAATGAATTTGACGAAGATGACGAGAAGAGAAAAAATACCCGTTTGAAAAGATTAATCTTCACTTGGAGGGATACAGTATAATAGAGTCGAAAGTGGTATCTTCAATTCGATTAACGACAGTGAGGGAAAGAGTTACCTCATTTGTGAAACTATCAGTCAATAAATCAAACAAAGTAAACGGACTGATTATTTCTTTCAAAGTTCAAATCTGTATGTCTGTACATTCACTTCTGTTGACTCTCAAGTAAGAAGAAACTCAAAGAGTTTTCTCAACAATCACTGTCATTTCTTTCTTTCTGTTCCCCTGTTCGCTCTGTATCTTTAATTTCTTGATAAGCAATGAATAAGAATTTCATTGGATTTTGCTATACATCAAAAGTGAATGTATGTATGTTTTTTTTATAATCTATTCAGAAGTTATAGATTACCTGTTTCACATGAATCGCCAGAATAGCCGGATTCACACACGCACGTTACGGCGGCTGATCCAGGAGTACACATTCCTCTACTCGTACATGAATTGGCACCACAATCAGCTAAACATGTAAAAATGGATTTCCGAACGCAATGAATTTGATGAAGATGACGAGAAGAGAAAAAATACCCGTTTGAAAAGATTAATCTTCACTTGGAGGGATACAGTAAAATAGAGTCGAAAGTGGTATCTTCAATTCGATTTACGACAGTGAGGGAAAGAGTTACCTCATTTGTGAAACTATCAGTCAACAAATCAAACAAAGTAAACGCACTGATTATTTCTTTCAAAGTTCAAATCTGTATGTCTGTACATTCACTTCTGTTGACTCTCAAGTAAGAAGAAACTCAAAGAGTTTCCTCAACAATCACTGTAATTTCTTTCTTTCTGTTCCCCTGTTCGCTCTGTATCTTTAATTTCTTGATAAGCAATGAATAAGAATTTCATTGGATTTTGCTATACATCAAAAGTGAATGTATGTATGTTTTTTTTATAATCTATTCAGAAGTTATAGATTACCTGTTTCACATGAATCGCCAGAATAGCCGGATTCACACACGCACGTTACGGCGGCTGATCCAGGAGTACACATTCCTCTACTCGTACATGAATTGGCACCACAATCAGCTAAACATGTAAAAATGGATTTCCGAAGGCAATGAATTTGATGAAGATGACGAGAAGAGAAAAAATACCCGTTTGAAAAGATTAATCTTCACTTGGAGGGATACAGTAAAATAGAGTCGAAAGTGGTATCTTCAATTCGATTAACGACAGTGAGGGAAAGAGTTCCCTCGTTTGTGAAACTATCAGTCAACAAATCAAACAAAGTAAACGCACTGATTATTTCTTTCAAAGTTCAAATCTGTATGTCTGTACATTCACTTCTGTTGACTCTCAAGTAAGAAGAAACTCAAAGAGTTTCCTCAACAATCACTGTAATTTCTTTCTTTCTGTTCCCCTGTTCGCTCTGTATCTTTAATTTCTTGATAAGCAATGAATAAGAATTTCATTGGATTTTGCTATACATCAAAAGTGAATGTATGTATGTTTTTTTTATAATGTATTCAGAAGTTATAGATTACCTGTTTCACATGAATCGCCAGAATAGCCGGATTCACACACACACGTTACGGCGGCTGATCCAGGAGTACACATTCCTCTACTCGTACATGAATTGGCACCACAATCAGCTAAACATGTAAAAATGGATTTCCGAACGCAATGAATTTGATGAAGATGACGAGAAGAGAAAAAATACCCGTTTGAAAAGATTAATCTTCACTTGGAGGGATACAGTAAAATAGAGTCGAAAGTGGTATCTTCAATTCGATTAACGACAGTGAGGGAAAGAGTTACCTCATTTGTGAAACTATCAGTCAACAAATCAAACAAAGTAAACGCACTGATTATTTCTTTCAAAGTTCAAATCTGCTTGTCTGTACATTCACTTCTGTTGACTCTCAAGTAAGAAGAAACTCAAAGAGTTTCCTCAACAATCACTGTAATTTCTTTCTTTCTGTTCCCCTGTTCGCTCTGTATCTTTAATTTCTTGATAAGCAATGAATAAGAATTTCATTGGATTTTGCTATACATCAAAAGTGAATGTATGTATGTTTTTTTTATAATCTATTCAGAAGTTATAGATTACCTGTTTCACATGAATCGCCAGAATAGCCGGATTCACACACGCACGTTACGGTGGCTGATCCAGGAGTACACATTCCTCTACTCGTACACGAATTGGCACCACAATTAGCTAAACATGTAAAAATGGATTTCCAAAGGCAATGAATTTGATGAAGATGACGAGAAGAGAAAAAATACCCGTTTGAAAAGATTAATCTTCACTTGGAGGGATACAGTAAAATAGAGTCGAAAGTGGTATCTTCAATTCGATTAACGACAGTGAGGGAAAGAGTTACCTCATTTGTGAAACTATCAGTCAACAAATCAAACAAAGTAAACGCACTGATTATTTCTTTCAAAGTTCAAATCTGTATGTCTGTACATTCACTTCTGTTGACTCTCAAGTAAGAAGAAACTCAAAGAGTTTCCTCAACAATCACTGTAATTTCTTTCTTTCTGTTCCCCTGTTCGCTCTGTATCTTTAATTTCTTGATAAGCAACGAATAAGAATTTCATTGGATTTTGCTTTACAACAAAAGTGAATGTATGTATGTTTTTTTTATAATCTATTCAGAAGTTATAGATTACCTGTTTCACATGAATCGCCAGAATAGCCGGATTCACACACGCACGTTACGGCGGCTGATCCAGGAGTACACATTCCTCTACTCGTACACGAATTGGCACCACAATCAGCTAAACATGTAAAAATGGATTTCCAAAGGCAATGAATTTGATGAAGATGACGAGAAAAAAAGAATACCCGTTTGTAAAGATTAATCTTCACATGGAGGGATACAGTAAAATAGAGTCGAAAGTGGTATCTTCAATTCGATTAACGACAGTGAGGGAAAGAGTTACCTCATTTGTGAAACTATCAGTCAATAAATCAAACAAAGTAAACGGACTGATTATTTCTTTCAAAGTTCAAATCTGTATGTCTGTACATTCACTTCTGTTGACTCTCAAGTAAGAAGAAACTCAAAGAGTTTCCTCAACAATCACTGTCATTTCTTTCTTTCTGTTCCCCTGGTCGCTCTGTATCTTTAATTTCTTGATAAGCAATGAATAAGAATTTCATTGGATTTTGCTATACATCAAAAGTGAATGTATGTATGTTTTTTTTATAATCTATTCAGAAGTTATAGATTACCTGTTTCACATGAATCGCCAGAATAGCCGGATTCACACACGCACGTTACGGTGGCTGATCCAGGAGTACACATTCCTCTACTCGTACATGAATTGGCACCACAATCAGCTAAACATGTAAAAATGGATTTCCGAAGGCAATGAATTTGATGAAGATGACGAGAAGAGAAAAAATACCCGTTTGAAAAGATTAATCTTCACTTGGAGGGATACAGTAAAATAGAGTCGAAAGTGGTATCTTCAATTCGATTAACGACAGTGAGGGAAAGAGTTACCTCATTTGTGAAACTATCAGTCAATAAATCAAACAAAGTAAACGGACTGATTATTTCTTTCAAATTTCAAATCTGTATGTCTGTACATTCACTTCTGTTGACTCTCAAGTAAGAAGAAACTCAAAGAGTTTTCTCAACAATCACTGTCATTTCTTTCTTTCTGTTCCCCTGTTCGCTCTGTATCTTTAATTTCTCGAAAAGCAATGAATAAGAATTTCATTGGATTTTGCTATACATCAAAAGTGAATGTATGTATGTTTTTTTTATAATCTATTCAGAAGTTATAGATTACCTGTTTCACATGAATCGCCAGAATAGCCGGATTCACACACGCACGTTACGGCGGCTGATCCAGGAGTACACATTCCTCTACTCGTACACGAATTGGCACCACAATGAGCTAAACATGTAAAAATGGATTTCCAAAGGCAATGAATTTGACGAAGATGACGAGAAGAGAAAAAATACCCATTTGAAAAGATTAATCTTCACTTGGAGGGATACAGTAAAATAGAGTCGAAAGTGGTATCTTCAATTCGATTAACGACAGTGAGGGAAAGAGTGACCTCATTTGTGAAACTATCAGTCAACAAATCAAACAAAGTAAACGCACTGATTATTTCTTTCAAAGTTCAAATCTGTATGTCTGTACATTCACTTCTGTTGACTCTCAAGTAAGAAGAAACTCAAAGAGTTTCCTCAACAATCACTGTCATTTCTTTCTTTCTGTTCCCCTGTTCGCTCTGTATCTTTAATTTCTTGATAAGCAATGAATAAGAATTTCATTGGATTTTGCTATACATCAAAAGTGAATGTATGTATGTTTTTTTTATAATCTATTCAGAAGTTATCGATTACCTGTTTCACATGAATCGCCAGAATAGCCGGATTCACACACGCACGTTACGGCGGCTGATCCAGGAGTACACATTCCTCTACTCGTACATGAATTGGCACCACAATCAGCTAAACATGTAAAAATGGATTTCCGAAGGCAATGAATTTGATGAAGATGACGAGAAGAGAAAAAATACCCGTTTGAAAAGATTAATCTTCACTTGGAGGGATACAGTAAAATAGAGTCGAAAGTGGTATCTTCAATTCGATTAACGACAGTGAGGGAAAGAGTTACCTCATTTGTGAAACTATCAGTCAACAAATCAAACAAAGTAAACGCACTGATTATTTCTTTCAAAGTTCAAATCTGTATGTCTGTACATTCACTTCTGTTGACTCTCAAGTAAGAAGAAACTCAAAGAGTTTCCTCAACAATCACTGTCATTTCTTTCTTTCTGTTCCCCTGTTCGCTCTGTATCTTTAATTTCTTGATAAGCAATGAATAAGAATTTCATTGGATTTTGCTATACATCAAAAGTGAATGTATGTATGTTTTTTTTATAATCTATTCAGAAGTTATAGATTACCTGTTTCACATGAATCGCCAGAATAGCCGGATTCACACACGCACGTTACGGCGGCTGATCCAGGAGTACACATTCCTCTACTCGTACATGAATTGGCACCACAATCAGCTAAACATGTAAAAATGGATTTCCGAAGGCAATGAATTTGATGAAGATGACGAGAAGAGAAAAAATACCCATTTGAAAAGAATAATCTTCACTTGGAGGGATACAGTAAAATAGAGTCGAAAGTGGTATCTTCAATTCGATTAACGACAGTGAGGGAAAGAGTTACCTCATTTGTGAAACTATCAGTCAACAAATCAAACAAAGTAAACGCACTAATTATTTCTTTCAAAGTTCAAATCTGTATGTCTGTACATTCACTTCTGTTGACTCTCAAGTAAGAAGAAACTCAAAGAGTTTCCTCACCAATCACTGTAATTTCTTTCTTTCTGTTCCCCTGTTCGCTCTGTATCTTTAATTTCTTGATAAGCAATGAATAAGAATTTCATTGGATTTTGCTATACATCAAAAGTGAATGTATGTATGTTTTTTTTATAATCTATTCAGAAGTTATAGATTACCTGTTTCACATGAATCGCCAGAATAGCCGGATTCACACACGCACGTTACGGCGGCTGATCCAGAAGTACACATTCCTCTACTCGTACATGAATTGGCACCACAATCAGCTAAACATGTAAAAATGGATTTCCGAACGCAATGAATTTGATGAAGATGACGAGAAGAGAAAAAATACCCGTTTGAAAAGACTAATCTTCACTTGGAGGGATACAGTAAAATAGAGTCGAAAGTGGTATCTTCAATTCGATTAACGACAGTGAGGGAAAGAGTTACCTCATTTGTGAAACTATCAGTCAACAAATCAAACAAAGTAAACGCACTGATTGTGCTGCACGCGATAATCTGTTCACTTGGCTTTCCATAGTCAGAAACAATGGCGCTCCTTTTGAGCGAACTATCCTATTTTCTCAAGCCACAAGTTTCGTAAAGTTTCTTAAAGTATGGTTATTATATCATGTTTAAACTGGTTCTTGAAGGTTTAGGATCGAGGTCTACTGCCTGATGATTTCGTGTAAGTTCAATGCTCTTATTTTTATCATAATCAATAGTCTGGACAGAATTCAATACGTTTTGTGTGCAAATGGTCATAAGCGTGATTGAGTAGTTCTGACAGCTACAGCATACACTGTACAGTAGTATGTCTACATAAATTACAGCATGTTTTGTATTTTGGGAAACATCGTCAGATATTTGGAAGTTTAGCTATTATAGTTAAAATTACCTTTGCTAGTTAAAGTTTGTGTTATAGTATTGAATGAATATTCTTATATTGTTGTGTCAGTCAATTAGAGGGCTTTTCTAACAGTTCCGGTTCTAATGATTGAAAGGATTAGTTAATTTTGCTGAAACCTGAAGTTATGAGCACAGCTTTTCCATTATCTGTTTCTAGTGGTGATGCCTATATCTATTTGCAATCTATCAAATTATGTTTGCAGTTATAGGAGACAAGCGACAGAGATTCATGGGTTACAATCCGATTACGTCAGATAGATAGCTTGGAAGTGCACAAGTCTGTAAGTTCATTTTGTTGAATAGACATGTAAGGACAGGATATAAGTCTACATAATTTTAGACTGGGAAACTGCCTTTGTAAGAATGTTGTATGATATACAATGCTTTGTTCCTAAGTATGGCAAGCCGTTTGCAGACCTCTAAAATGGTCAGGTTTTGTATAGGTACAGTCATTACTAAATATTGTTGCAGTAATTCTCATTATAACTTGAGCATTATTCCATAAATCTTGAAACTGAGAATCTATTGTTTGTTGTGATTTTAAGGTGCATCTGGTAGAAACTTTGAACATAAAGGGATTCACCTATTAAAGTAAATGTACGTTAGTATTTTATGTACTTACCTGTTTGGATTATGATTGATTCATAAGCCTGAATCTGCCTAGTTGGACTGTTGAGAACATAGTTTGTTCTATTATGATCTTTTACATGTATAATTGATGCGATGTTATCATTCATTGTATTTTACAGTTTTACCACATTCACGACGTTATGCCGAAGTAAGGCTTGAATAAAGACTAGAGTACAACCTTTCAACTCAATCGTCTTCAAGATTACTTTATTCCGTTGTGAGGTTAGCTACTGGATAGGAGTGTGTGTTAGAGCACCCCGAGGACAGCATAGTAAAAAGACTTAAACGACTTCAACCAGACTACGCAAGGACCCATCATGTCAACGACATCAGAACATCCGCTTCAAGAAAAGGACTCTAGCGAGACGCCTTCACCCTCTACCCAAAGTGCCAATTACGAGACCAAAAGCGTGGCTTCGCGACGGTCTCAATCTAGTAAACATTCTTCTGTTGTCTCAGAAGCACTGCGTGCCCGTGCCAACGCTGAGGCAAGTAAGGTAAGGTTAGAGTTCGCACGTAAAGAAGCCGAGCTTCAGAAACAAAGGGCTGCTCAGGATGCCGAGCTTTTTGTATTGGGAGCAGAAAGAGATGCTGCTATGGCCGAAGTACAAGTCTCGGTTTTTGAAGAAGGACTTGAAGACTTCGGGGAGTCTGTGAAGAGTGTGGATTTAGTTCTTCCACAAAAGGACTCTAGGGAACGTGTGGAAGAATTTTTGTTATCTTGTGATGCAATTAAGAATGTAGATGGTAATGTTCAAGCAAATATTAACAAAATCTCCCACAAGACACACCCTATTTCCTCCCAACATCCCGAAGAAATGGTAATGGATCAAGAAGGTGAAATGCAAACAGAATGTAATACAACCCCTAATGTTGTTCCTACTTGCTCCCCTCTGCCTCTTGAAATGGAAAATGGTCAAAAGGGATCAAAGGTTGCAGATAATGCCTCTAATGTAGTTCTTACTACTCCTTCACATGTAGAAACTGTAGTTGGAATTTCTGATTTAAGTAACATGTTGCTGAAGAAAGAATTGATAACTAGTGGCTTGAGAAAATTTAATGATCATGCATTTAGTTACAGGTCTTGGAAAGCCTCTCTCAAACAAGTAACCACAGAGCTTAAGTTGAAGCCCTTTCAAGAGATGGATTTGATAATTAGGTGGTTGGGCAAGGAGTCTTCCCAGTTGGTCTCAGCTATCCATGACATACATGTTGATAAGCCAAAGATTGGTCTTGATAGAATGTGGGAACTCTTAGACAGGAAGTATGGGTCCCCATAGGCAATTGAACAGGATCTTCATCAAAGGATTGAAGACTTTCCCAAACTAACACAAAAGGACTATGAAAAGCTAGAGCAGTATGGTCATTTGCTCTTAGAGATTGAGTATGCCAAAGATAATGGAAATTTCCCAGGGTTGTTGCATTTGGACTCGGCAAGAGGGTTACATGGATTGGTCCAGAAGCTGCCACATAGCCTCCAAGAGAGATGGGTAATGGAGGGCTCTCGGTACAAGGAGAGGAACCATGTGACCTTCCCGCCTTTCAAGGTCTTCAGCGAGTTTGTCCGCTATCAGGCAAAGATTCGGAATGACCCTAGCTTCATAATGCCTCGTGACACAAAGCAACAGGATGTTACAAGAAGAATGGTCAGTGTCAGGGCTACGGATGTAAAGACTGTTAGTTCTACAGCATCAAAGGTCTTTTGCCCCATTCACAAGAAGTATCACTCAATCTTAGAGTGCAAGGCATTTCTTGCGAAAACAGTTCCTGACAAGAAGACTGTCCTCAAACAATACCAACTTTGTTATAGGTGCTGTTTTCCAGGACACGCAGCACGAGAGTGTAAAGCTGAGGTTAAATGCGACTCGTGTGGTAGCCAACGCCACCAAACAATTCTACACTATGAGTATCGCAATGACTCACCAAAGAGTTCGCAGAAAGCTGTAGACACCCCTCCATCCCAAATTACCAATGCATGCTCCAAAGTGCAGGGTACAAGATGCATCGGTAGCAGATCTTGTGCGAAGATTGTTCCTGTCTTCGTCAGGTCAAAGAGGGATCAGAAGGTTGTCAAGACGTACGCCATCATAGATGATCAAAGCAACAAGACCATAGCTACATCGCAACTTTTAGACAAGTTTGATATTGACTATGGTAGGGTAAGTTACACTCTACGCACTTGCAGTGGAGAAGTGTCAGCTCAAGGAAGGTATGCTGATGAATTTGTGGTAGAGGATCTAAATGGCACTGTCTGTTTGAGTTTGCCAACGGTCACTGAGTGTGCTTACATCCCTGATTTCAAAGATGATATTCCAACACCTGAGATAGTTCAAGCATATGATCATCTAAAAGGCATTGAGATTCCAGAGATTGATCATGAATGCACAGCAACTCTTTTGATAGGAAGGGACGTGATGGAAGCACACCATGTCCTAGATCAAAGGATTGGGCCTCCTAACTCGCCGTTCGCACAAAGGCTGAAGCTTGGCTGGGTTATCATTGGTGACGTATGCCTTCAAGGGATTCATCGGAGTGACAAGCACTCGAATAGGATTTCCCTGTTGCGTACTCAGGTGCTCTCTACAGGACGGCCTACATACCTGGAACCCTGTCCAAATGAGTTCCAAATGAAACACTTGTTTGACAATGAGGACGATACCATGAGTCTGGCTATAGAGGAGCAACGATTTGTAGATCTTATGGTGGAAGAGGCAGGCCTAAAGAATGGAAAATGGACAGCTCCGTTGCCCTTCAAGCAGCCGAGAGATCGTCTGCCTAACAATCGTCAACAAGCTTTCAAAAGAGCGCAGATTCTCAAAGCGAGCATGGAAAAGAATCACCTCAAAAGAGAGCACATGACCACATTCATGGCAAAGGTCTTATCTGAAGGCCACGCGGAGGTCGCTCCCTCTCTGCAAGAAAACGAAGAGTGCTGGTACCTGCCAATGTTTGGGGTGTATCACCCAAGAAAGAAAGACAAAATCAGAGGCGTCTTTGATTCTTCGGCGGAGTTCATGGGACACTCTTTGAACAAGGTTCTGTTGAAAGGTCCAGACCTTACCAACGATTTGGTTGGGGTGTTGATGAGGTTTCGGCAAGGACCGGTTGCAGTCTGCGGGGACATTGAGTCGATGTTCTACTGTTTTTCAGTATCCGAAGAACACAGGAATTTTCTCAGATTCTTCTGGCACGAAGACAATGATTTTGCCAAACCCCTCACGGAGTATCGTATGCTGAAGCATGTGTTTGGCAACACTCCATCTCCAGCTGTAGCGAATTATGGTCTGAGGGACCTAACCAGTGACGCTGAACCAGACGTTAGGGACTTTGTTCACAACAATTTCTATGTGGATGATGGACTCGCTGCATGTGATGACAGCAACACAGCTGTTTCACTCATGGAACGAACACGAGCCAAGCTAAAGGAGAAAGCTGGTATTCGCCTGCACAAAATTGCATCCAACTCTCAAGTAGTACTTGATGCCTTTGAGCCAGAGGAGGTTCAGAAGGATATTAGGAACCTCACGCTGAGTGATGGGGCCCCTACACAAAGGAGTTTGGGTGTTCAGTGGAATTTGAAGGACGACACCTTCATTTTCCAAATCGAGTTAGCGGCAAGACCCTACACAAAACGAGGAGTTCTGTCTATGATCAATGGCGTGTTTGATCCACTGGGTTTCCTTGCCCCGGTCATGGTACAAGCAAGAGTCCTGTTCAGAGAAATGACTACTCACCAGGTGGATTGGGATGACAAGCTCCCTGAAATGTACAAGTCCGTCTGGGAGTCTTGGACCTCTGGGCTATCTGAGCTGCAATCAGTGTCAGTTCCTCGCAACTACCCCATCTGCCTAGAGAATGGTGTCTTGAATGTCTATTGTGATGCATCCGAAGTCGCGGTTGCTGCCGTCGCATACTTGATAGATGTGGACCAAGAGAAACCCAGTGCGAGTTTTGTCTTTGGAAAGTCGAAGCTAGCTCCAAGATTAGGTCACACCATACCAAGACTGGAGCTCTGCGCTGCAGTCTTAGGAACAGAAATAGCCAGAATTGTGTGTAGAGAGTTGAATATTCAGGCTTCGACTGTGGTTTTTCACTCCGACAGTAGGATTGTTCTTGGGTATTTGAATAACACAGTCAGAAGATTCCATACCTATATAGCGAACCGGGTTCACAAGGTTCTTAGTTTCTCCCAACCCTCACAATGGAGGTATGTGCCTACATCCAATAACCCTGCTGACTTTGGTACCCGTCCGGTTTCAGCTCGGTCTCTGAAAGACTCACCATGGCTTATTGGTCCGCAGAAGCCAGCTACTCAAGAAGTAGAGGATCCTGTATCGGAATTCCCACTGGTAGATCCCGACCGAGATGAAGAAATAAGACATGATGTGAAAATCCAGGTCACAAAAACCAAGTTGGAGTTGCGAAGACTTGTTTCACGGTTTGAAAAGTTCTCAACATGGAACAGCCTAGTTAGAGCTTTCGGTCTACTTGTACACATTGCTTGTTCGTTCAGCTCTAGGAGCGGCAACGGTCGGTGCCATGGCTGGCACGTTTGTGGTGCTACAGACGTAGAGCTCGTACGTCGTGTCAAGACAATGATAGTGAAGGAAGTACAGGAGCAGTTCTTTCACGAAGAATATGAATGTCTCAGAGAGGGTGTGCCTCTACCCTCTAACTCCACTATCCGGGACTTATCACCCATCCTGAACCAAGACGGTTTGATATGCGTTGGTGGGCGCTTGAGGAAGTCCTCGCTTCCAGTGGTAATGAAGCATCCGGTGCTGATACCAGGAAAGAGTCACGTTGCCAAGCTTCTTGTACTACACTATCACAATAATGGGCATCCTGGCAGACAGTTGACAGAAGGTGCTTTGCGGGACGCGGGCTTTTGGATAACTGGGGGCAAGAGAGTTATATCGTCCGTTATCCATCGTTGTGTGAACTGCCGTAAACTCAGAGGTAAGACCGCGCTCCAACGCATGGCTGATCTTCCCCAGGAGCGTCTGAAGGCTGGACCTCCTTTTTCACAGGTTGGCGTAGACTGTTTCGGGCCTTGGGAAGTGGTCACCAGAAAGACCAGAGGAGGTGCTGCTCAAAGCAAGAGGTGGGGAATGATATTCTCCTGTCTCACTTCTAGGGCTATTCATATCGAAGTTCTTGAGGAAATGAGCACTTCGTCATGCATCAACGCACTTCGACGATTTATGGCTGTACGAGGCAAGGTTGAGACTTTTTGGTCCGATAGAGGATCAAACTTTGTGGGAGTGTTGAACGACAAGGTGTTTCATACTTATCTAAAGAGGAACGACACCGAATGGAAGCTGAATCCTCCCCATGCCCCTCACATGGGAGGAGTCTGGGAGAGAATGATTGGTTTGTTCAAGGGAATTCTTAATGGTATCTTACTCGAGGCAAAACAGAAGGACCTTACTCACGAGACTTTGGCCACCTTCATGATGGAAGCTATGGCTATTGTCAATGCTCGACCTCTCGTCCCATTGAGCTCTGATCCAGAAGACACTTCCTTCCTCTCACCATCTATGCTTTTGACTCAGAAGCATGGGAGCATAGAAGAGGTACTTGTCGAAGATTGCACCCGTAACATGTACAAGGCTCAATGGAAAAGAGTGCAAATTCTAGCCGACCGGTTTTGGAAACAGTGGAGACTGCGCTACCTGCAAAGTCTTCAGCAGAGGCGCAAATGGATAAGCACGGAAAGGAATGTCAAGAAAGGTGACATAGTGTTGTTGAGAGACAAGGAGGTCAAAAGAAACCTTTGGCCTTTGGGCATCATTGAGAGTGTTAGTTTTGGAGATGATGGTTTGGTTCGTCAAGTGCAAGTTCGTCTGCCTTCGACTGGAAAAACCTTTTGCAGACCGATTCATGAGTTGATTTTGTTGGTCGAGGCGGAATAGATACTTGTTCTCACTCCAATCTTGGCATGCTTGGACTTAAGTTATTTGTGGAAAATCTTGTATAATTTTACAGTTTATGGGCAGTGATATTTTAGCAATTATTGCTCTGTCAGTTTTAACGTCTATTGGACGTTGGGGGGAGTGTGCTGCACGCGATTAAATATAATCTGTTCACTTGGCTTTCCATAGTCAGAAACAATGGCGCTCCTTTTGAGCGAACTATCCTATTTTCTCAAGCCACAAGTTTCGTAAAGTTTCTTAAAGTATGGTTATTATATCATGTTTAAACTGGTTCTTGAAGGTTTAGGATCGAGGTCTACTGCCTGATGATTTCGTGTAAGTTCAATGCTCTTATTTTTATCATAATCAATAGTCTGGACAGAATTCAATACGTTTTGTGTGCAAATGGTCATAAGCGTGATTGAGTAGTTCTGACAGCTACAGCATACACTGTACAGTAGTATGTCTACATAAATTACAGCATGTTTTGTATTTTGGGAAACATCGTCAGATATTTGGAAGTTTAGCTATTATAGTTAAAATTACCTTTGCTAGTTAAAGTTTGTGTTATAGTATTGAATGAATATTCTTATATTGTTGTGTCAGTCAATTAGAGGGCTTTTCTAACAGTTCCGGTTCTAATGATTGAAAGGATTAGTTAATTTTGCTGAAACCTGAAGTTATGAGCACAGCTTTTCCATTATCTGTTTCTAGTGGTGATGCCTATATCTATTTGCAATCTATCAAATTATGTTTGCAGTTATAGGAGACAAGCGACAGAGATTCATGGGTTACAATCCGATTACGTCAGATAGATAGCTTGGAAGTGCACAAGTCTGTAAGTTCATTTTGTTGAATAGACATGTAAGGACAGGATATAAGTCTACATAATTTTAGACTGGGAAACTGCCTTTGTAAGAATGTTGTATGATATACAATGCTTTGTTCCTAAGTATGGCAAGCCGTTTGCAGACCTCTAAAATGGTCAGGTTTTGTATAGGTACAGTCATTACTAAATATTGTTGCAGTAATTCTCATTATAACTTGAGCATTATTCCATAAATCTTGAAACTGAGAATCTATTGTTTGTTGTGATTTTAAGGTGCATCTGGTAGAAACTTTGAACATAAAGGGATTCACCTATTAAAGTAAATGTACGTTAGTATTTTATGTACTTACCTGTTTGGATTATGATTGATTCATAAGCCTGAATCTGCCTAGTTGGACTGTTGAGAACATAGTTTGTTCTATTATGATCTTTTACATGTATAATTGATGCGATGTTATCATTCATTGTATTTTACAGTTTTACCACATTCACGACGTTATGCCGAAGTAAGGCTTGAATAAAGACTAGAGTACAACCTTTCAACTCAATCGTCTTCAAGATTACTTTATTCCGTTGTGAGGTTAGCTACTGGATAGGAGTGTGTGTTAGAGCACCCCGAGGACAGCATACTGATTATTTCTTTCAAAGTTCAAATCTGTATGTCTGTACATTCACTTCTGTTGACTCTCAAGTAAGAAGAAACTCAAAGAGTTTTCTCAACAATCACTGTCATTTCTTTCTTTCTGTTCCCCGGTTCGCTCTGTATCTTTAATTTCTCGATAAGCAATGAATAAGAATTTCATTGGATTTTGCTATACATCAAAAGTGAATGTATGTATGTTTTTTTTATAATCTATTCAGAAGTTATAGATTACCTGTTTCACATGAATCGCCAGAATAGCCGGATTCACACACGCACGTTACGGCGGCTAATCCAGGAGTACACATTCCTCTACTCGTACATGAATTGGCACCACAATCAGCTAAACATGTAAAAATGGATTTCCGAAGGCAATGAATTTGATGAAGATGACGAGAAGAGAAAAAATACCCATTTGAAAAGATTAATCTTCACTTGGAGGGATACAGTAAAATAGAGTCGAAAGTGGTATCTTCAATTCGATTAACGACAGTGAGGGAAAGAGTTACCTCATTTGTGAAATTATCAGTCAACAAATCAAACAAAGTAAACGCACTGATTATTTCTTTCAAAGTTCAAATCTGTATGTCTGTACATTCACTTCTGTTGACTCTCAAGTAAGAAGCAACTCAAAGAGTTTCCTCAACAATCACTGTAATTTCTTTCTTTCTGTTCCCCTGTTCGCTCTGTATCTTTAATTTCTTGATAAGCAATGAATAAGAATTTCATTGGATTTTGCTATACATCAAAAGTGAATGTATGTATGTTTTTTTTATAATCTATTCAGAAGTTATAGATTACCTGTTTCACATGAATCGCCAGAATAGCCGGATTCACACACACACGTTACGGTGGCTGATCCAGGAGAACACATTCCTCTACTCGTACACGAATTGGCACCACAATTAGCTAAACATGTAAAAATGGATTTCCAAAGGCAATGAATTTGATAAAGATGACGAGAAAAAAAGAATACCCGTTTGTAAAGATTAATCTTCACATGGAGGGATACAGTAAAATAGAGTCAAAAGTGGTATCTTCAATTCGATTAACGACAGTGAGGGAAAGAGTTACCTCATTTGTGAAACTATCAGTCCATAAATCAAACAAAGTAAACGCACTGATTATTTCTTTCAAAGTTCAAATCTGTATGTCTGTACATTCACTTCTGTTGACTCTCAAGTAAGAAGAAACTCAAAGAGTTTTCTCAACAATCACTGTCATTTCTTTCTTTCTGTTCCCCTGTTCGCTCTGTATCTTTAATTTCTCGATAAGCAATGAATAAGAATTTCATTGGATTTTGCTATACATCAAAAGTGAATGTATGTATGTTTTTTTTATAATCTATTCAGAAGTTATAGATTACCTGTTTCACATGAATCGCCAGAATAGCCGGATTCACACACACACGTTACGGTGGCTGATCCAGGAGTACACATTCCTCTACTCGTACATGAATTGGCACCACAATCAGCTAAACATGTAAAAATGGATTTCCGAAGGCAATGAATTTGATGAAGATGACGAGAAGAGAAAAAATACCCGTTTGAAAAGATTAATCTTCACTTGGAGGGATACAGTAAAATAGAGTCAAAAGTGGTATCTTCAATTCGATTAACGACAGTGAGGGAAAGAGTTACCTCATTTGTGAAACTATCAGTCAACAAATCAAACAAAGTAAACGGACTGATTATTTCTTTCAAAGTTCAAATCTGTATGTCTGTACTTTCACTTCTGTTGACTCTCAAGTAAGAAGAAACTCAAAGAGTTTCCTCAACAATCACTGTAATTTCTTTCTTTCTGTTCCCCTGTTCGCTCTGTATCTTTAATTTCTTGATAAGCGACTATTGTCAGAATTTGTACTACTGGCACTTTCGTTGTGAGAAGCACACGTCACATCCGTACAGCAATTTAAATGTTTTGCTCGAAATAACCGAAACAAAAATTGCTCTTAAAAATCACTTAATTGAAGTACGGCCGTGATATTTGGCAGATTTAACCCTAGATTCATGTACATTAAGCTATAATTTTTGAAACTTGGAGTGGACTTGGGCTTTAACAAATGGTCCAAAATATTTCTCATAGACTTAACACGCAAACCTGACTAACGGCCTTGGCATAGTCGCGATTTCAACATTCAAGTGAAAATTTCGACATGATCTCAACTTCTGATCAAAAAACTAAAACAACAGATATAATAGCCCATAGTCTTAGCTATAACATACTAAAATTTGGGATAAAATAGATCACAAATAAGCTAGATAGTGCTCAAAGATTAATGTAATGTAGATTCATGATGTGATTGAAATTCACCTTCCTTAGACATAACACGCAAATTAAGAAAATTCTGACATGTCGCCTTTAATTGAAATTTTCACCATGATGACGTCATCAAAATGAAAAACAATGGGCACTTATCTAGTAGCAAGTGATTTCTTCATTTTGGGTTGAAATTAATGTGAAAATTGACGCAAAAATTACAAATACATTGGATGCGTTGCAAGACATGTTATCGCCCAAAGTGGAATCGTTATGATCACAATGACATATGTTAGTTTCAACGTATCGTTAAACAGAATCTTTATCAATGGAGATCGTTGTTGGAATCACTAGATCAAATCTGCTGTTTTTTAGATGACCATGCACTTCCATGCTTCAAGTGTCTACTCGAAATCAAAAGGAGGGTAGTTTCTGTCAATTCCTAACAAGAATGCGAAACATCCTCGAACTGTATCTGGAAAAATCTTCAATTCGATTAACGACAGTGAGAGAAAGAGTTACCTTGTAGAACTCCCCTGAAGGGGGTCGTACTTTTTAACTTCACGATCTCACGAGGAATAAACTACACTATCGAACAATCAGGTTACGTAATTAATATCAACGATTTATTATAGATAATCAACACAAATTATCAAGGGTCGTATAGACTAATCGTTTGGTGTACACACAAGAAAATAACACACAATAATCAAATATCTCCAGAGAGAAGAACTCCCTCAGAAGGCAAATACTTTACATAAAAATAACAGTGATCACTGGATAAAAATAGTCAACGGAATCGTTCCGAGGGGGTATGAAAAGCCCCAAAGGTTATTCTCCAAGAATACACAATATAATGCTATATCATACACAACAATAACAATAATCATTCATCAAAACAATAACAATATTCAGTCATCAAGATCAAATACAAAAGGGATCATCACATAAATCAGCAAAGCGTTCAAAATACCAGGGGCCCCGTTTCATAAAGCATTTACCGCAGCGGTAAGTCCCATTTTCAGCGGTAAATTCTAGTTTCAGCGGTAAATTTGGAAGCAGCGGTAACTTTCCGTTTCATAAAACTTTACCGCTGAAAAAAGCAGCGGTAAGTGGTCATACCAACGGTAACAGTTACCGCAGCTCCATGAGGTGCGGTAAGTGTTGTTATTGCTATGTTTTTCCATAGACCTGTGTACAAAAGTGTTCAAATAAAGCAATTTTTTTTATTTCCCATAGGCTGGTGTACAAATTTAGTATATTCTGCCATTCTTTTCACTAATTTCACATTATTCAACATTCATGCCATCCAAACCTCAATCCGACAATACAGGGAAACATTCCCTATGTCATTAAGTTCACAGCAATCCATCTTGCTTCGCTCCTTGAAAACAAGCCATCTTCATTGGAATTCACATCCTGAATTCCAATGAAGATAGACACCTCACTTGCATTGTACATGAAAATATCCATTCACTGATCTCCACACAAAAAGAACTATACTGAAATGATGACAATATTTAACAGATCAATTCGTTATTAATCAAGTTTGGATTTTAATTCATTTCATCCCTTCCTTGAAGGGTTAACGGAATAGCAGAGGGGGGGGGTCGCAGCTTGAGGTTCCTTTGGGACAAAGTTTCTTATCAAATTTAGAAGCTTAACCCTACCTTAAGGCTAATACCAGTTACATAAATCAATGCTTCAACAAGTGTTCGTTACGATTTGTTCAAGCATGACTGGTCGAGTTTTGTGAGGTAGTTCTACAATCCATTAATTTAGTACATGTATATTGCAAGTAGTCCACAGTCAGGAGGGTCACAAACTCCTCTACCGCCACTGTCTCATCTTGATTCCTGAAGAGCCATGTCTGATTAGAGATGAACTTGAGAGAAGTATCCAGTATCCACATTGTTTTGGAGTTGCGTGCTCCTTCAGCTGACTGCTCCTCTTTAACTACTGAAGACAAGTCCACTTGCATCTTTGTAACCAATTCTGACAAGCTAGCTGTTCATGAACAAAGATTAGTTGAAGAAAAAGAAGAAAAAAATCAAATATTGTACAAGCACTTTAAGATGTAAAGCTAACATCATCAGTGTATTTCTTCTCCTTTTTGTTCTTCTGCTTCTAGTAATCTTCAAAAGGCTATTAGTTTTATATAATGTTGCAAAATTGTTTTCGATTTTCTGATGGTATAACTCTATTATCAAATAAACATTTACTTTACTTGTATTAAAGAGAACTGTTGCTGAGCTAGTGCCATGAGTGTACCTGGACGGTGTGTGCGCTCTATAAGTTTACACTATTATTATTATTATCATTAACATACCGTTTGCTCGACAGGAGTACATTCCTATATTTCGTGCTTTTTTTTCATGATTTTTTTGTTAACAAAAATATTTGTTATTTATCACACTTCTGGGGCGACTACCTCCAGGATATAGCCATATTCAATAATAAGGCCTTGTATTGATGGGCTGACTGCCTGCCCCCCCCCCCCCAAAAAAAAAAAAAGAGAGAGAAAAAAATATAAAAAAATAATGATAATAATAAAATAAATAAATAATTAATTAACAAATAAATAATTTAATTAATAACAATTTTAGTTCTAAAAAATCAATAACAACAAATTCCTATATAGGAGTATGAAAAAGGAGATTAAATCGTTTTCATTCGCCTTTCTCAATCACTAAACCAAATGTTGATTGTAGGTTACTGTTGTCTAGAGAATATATTGTTAAAGTGGGATGGGTTGCAGGAAGCATGGATGGGTTGGTTGACAATTGCAACTGAAAGTTCATGCTCTTCTATTGGGCAACTTACTTCAGACACTGTCATCTGGTCTCTGAGCTTTAGACAGCAAGGTCCTTGTCTTGTCTACCATATCATCATGAGCTTTTGCATTACATGTACAGGCACCTGTTTGTACAGAGACATACAATGAGTTCACTTTTATGGCATGTTCATGAAAGCAGTGTAAAATAATAATTATAAAGTGAACAGCAGGGTATGATTTTGCAGAAATTTTAGAATTTGAAGTAAAGGTGTAATAAAATATCAACTTTGAACAATACCACTACCGGACTACCGGTATGTAGAAAGGGATTTAGGGTTACCTAACTTTGGGTCCGGAATGTTTAAATACATTTATGTTTTGCAATAGATCCAGGATTAAGGTTAAGAATTAATTTTGTGTTTAGCATAACCATGCAGTAAACAATTGTCACTGTCGTAAAAATCGCTTACTTCTTTCAATTGGTAATACAGTGCTACGATACATGTTTCACAAACTGCAGGTCAGTGTATTATTACTTTACTAAAGCTATTGTAAATGATGGAAAGAAGTCTTGTATACTATTTCCCCTTCCACTCTTCATCATGTTTAAGCTGCTATCACAATACAGATGATGAGCAACATACATGCAGCTTCACCAGCACCTGCAAAATTGTGTTGGATGACACTTCATCCAGTGACCACAGCTCCACGTCAATTTCCTACACTATTAAACAAAATAATTAACATTATCCCTGGACCCAACACTCGACCAAAACCTAACTCTAAACCATCTCAATCCCAATTGCAGCCCTCGACCGAACCCTATACCTTTGACGAAATAAAGCCTGGAGCAGTCGTTGCAGGGGCAAATGTCCGTTCACTAAAAATGCCATGACAGAATCAAATCCTATGAATTTATCTCTAATTATTTCCCAGATTGGTTAAAAAACATGTAATATTTATTATGAATTACCAGTCCATTGTGCTTTGCTCCTCCAAGAGGCCATCGCTTTGAGGTAAAGGGCAGAAATTCAAGGTCGGAACCTCAAGGCACTCCATGATCTTTCTACAGGAAGCCCTCCTTCTGGAACAGAATTATAAACACTTCAATAAATATTGACAAAATATGAAAGAAAATACAAATATAATAGCATTATTAAATATTGCTTGCCATTCCTTTTCATATTATTGACCCCCCCCCCCTCCCCCACCTTTCTACATTAACTTCAAATATTAATTCTAAAAAGAGATACATTGGAAGTTAAAATACATTTAATGAACACTACAGCAACTTGTTACTAGACATTTTGATGCATAGTCACCCCTTTGCATCCCCACAGGTTCCTTTAGTACATGTTTCAATGAGAAACCATTTTAAAGGGAGACAAAAAATGTGGTCTTTATAAGACAGGTGGTCACTAAAGCAGGTTTGACTGTATATGCTTACCTTCTTTTGTGACGGTCTGTTTTCTCAGGACATTCTTGTTTCAAGCACATTCTCAGAGGAGGCAAGCATTTGGTACTGCGACAAGTCTCAATGTACATTTTCCTGTAAAAGAGAGGGGGAATTTAATATTTAGAATGAAAACTGAGTATGACCATTTAAGTTTGATGAGCATTTGCAGAATTAACGTGTTTTAATTTGGATTTCACACAAAAAACCTCCTTCATTATAGGCCAACTAACAAAAATGGGAAGTTTCTCATCCTTTATTTTCTATTGAAGGAGGGGGGGGGGGGATGAATGAATAGATCATCCCCCTGATGAATAGGTATCAGTGACAGATCGACACCCATGGAGGCAGGGCATTACTATTTAGTAATTTTAATTTTTTTGATATTTTTGTCCAAGATGACACGTCATGCTAAATATAGCTGGCCAAGGTATATTTATTAACAGATATTGTGCTCAGGCGCGTACGCAGGGGTTGGGGGGTTGAACCCCCCTCAATTTTTTTTTTTGGTGAGTTTTGGAGGAAACCCCCCCCCCCCAACAACAAAAAAACAAAAAAAAATTGTGCTAATGGGTGACCCAAAAAACCTGACTTACTCGGCCAGGCTTTAAATTTCAATATTTTTAGGGCAAGGCCACTTTTCTGTGGGGCACATTCCTGTATTACAGCACAAATAGAAAGAATTGGAAATCTCCAACGCCAATGAGAGGGGCATTGAGGCCAATCAAAAGGGCATCCACGGCCATGGCCTTGGATTAACTTAAGCCTAGATCTATACCCCCCCCCCTCCCCCAACAGATCGAAATAGCAATCGACCAAAAAATTAAAAAGGTGCTCTTACCCCCCTTCAACCCCCCCCCCCCCTCTTATTCAGCGACTCTCTGAGTCGTTGCGAATTTTTTTATCAAATCCTGGACAAAAAAAATGTGCTCTTATCCCCCCCCCCCCTTCATGTAACCAATCTTGTAAAGTAGCCCCCGAAAGTGTTTAAATATTTTTTCCCAGCTATATAGATCTACAGTAGCTTTAGTCTCTTTAGTCTTAAGACTAGACCCTACGCAAAAATTAAAGATATAGATTGATTCTAGACTAGTCTAGACAGTAGACTAGACTCGTCTCTAAAACTAAAGTCTACTCTAGTCTAGATCTAGACTAGAGTCTATTGAAATCTAGATCTAGACACTGTTTGGGTTCTTGCGGTTTACTGCAGGAGTTGCTGTTTCAATAATTAGGATTAAATAGAACTGTAATTTTCGGTTCTAAATTTATTTAAATCCGACACTATACAGCTCAGCCAGCTCAGTCAACTCCGACAGCTGACAGCTCAGTCACTCCAGACAACAGCATCGGATGACGGTAGGACTGATGCAAAAGTGCCCGCCACCAGAACGGGCGTTACACTCAGCTCCCGCTCTCGGTTTGAGCGCATGAAATTTGACAAACACTCGCATGCGAGCTCTCATAATCAATCTTTGTTTAACCGCTGGAAAAGTATTTAAATATAAATAAGCACACAGATGTCGAGTTATGAATATAATTCTTCGTATTATGGATTAAATATGACATGTACTTACGGGATTTCTATGAAAAAAACATTTCAAGCGGCGAAGTTGGGTTCATTGTCACGGTGATTGCAGACGACGGCAAAGCACAATGGAGCTATTGCGCACGCGCATAATCGTAATGATCGTTTTTTAAACGATCACTTTGTTATTAGTTTTATGAAACGTATTTTCACTTCAATAACAAGCTACGATAGTCGTAATCAGATTTGTCATAGATACCTATGGAAGCTTAAAAGTGCCACCCAGATGTTGAGATAATTATCTTCGGAAGTCGACATCTTGCTAGCGAAAAGATCAGATGACGAGATCTCGGATCTCATCATGTCGACATCCTGTAGAAGAGATGATCAGATGACAAGATCCCGGATCTCATCATGTCGACATCCTGTAGAAGAAATGATCAGATGACAAGATCCCAGATCTCATCATGTCGACATCTTTTAGAAGAGATGATCAGATGACAAGATCACGGATCTCATCATGTCGACATCATTTAGAAGAGATGATCAGATGACAAGATCACGGATCTCATCATGTCGACATCATTTAGAAGAGATGATCAGATGACAAGATCACGGATCTCATCATGTCGACATCATTTAGAAGAGATGATCAGATGACAAGATCACGGATCTCATCATGTCGACATCATTTAGAAGAGATGATCAGATGACAAGATCACGGATCTCATCATGTCGACATCATTTAGAAGAGATGATCAGATGACAAGATCCCGGATCTCATCATGTCGACATCTTTTAGAAGAGATGATCAGATGACAAGATCACGGATCTCATCATGTCGACATCATTTAGAAGAGATGATCAGATGACAAGATCCCGGATCTCATCATGTCGACATCCTTCAGAAGAGATGATCAGTTAAAAAGATCCCGGATCTCATCATGTTGACATCCTTTTGAAGAGATGATCAGATGACAAGATCCCGGATCTCATCATGTCGACATCCATTAGAAGAGATGATCAGATGACAAGATCCCAGATCTCATCTGCTACTATCACTGCCTTCACTTTCCTTCTGTATAACAGTACAAAATCATAACAATAAAATTAAAACAAAAAACAAAAAACAGCAATGTATGTTGACGTACAACGCAATTGTATCCCCAGACCCCCATGAAATAATATCTTTTGTGTCAAAAAGAGTTGTCAAAGTTTAATAAACTTGCAATGTTTGGTACAGTACAAGCAAAAGGGTAAAAACAAAATCATGATTATTAAAATTAAAATGTTTGCAAGCTAGTGTACATGACCTGACCATTATGCATTTTAAAAAGATTCATCTATGGTGTGAACGTATCTTATTGCTGGGAAAGATTATTGAGTTAAGTGCTTTTCAGGAAAGTTCACTGAAATTTGACCTTGGTCCGTATTGATGAAAAAAAAAACAACAGAGGCATTAATCAGGTCTTACAGTGATATATACCTCCATACAAATTTGAACAAAATCATGAAATGTGTGTATCGCACACACAAGTGATTGGGCAGGCTGGCAGTGATGGTATTGCGGGAGAAATGCAACTAAATTACTTTTCATTAAATTGTGGACAATTTGATGGTTCAATTATGAAGAGGAACTGAAATAATACCCTATTAGTATATTTGTATCATCCAAAAAAAATCTGTGTTTAGTAACTTTGTATTATGGAAAATATTTACAGAATAATTTGTCTTTGGAAGGCCCGGCCATTCTGACTTTTGCAAGCCAATTGAAATTTGCTCAAAAATGTTTCTGAGATATTCAAAAGGATGTCGACATGATAAGATCCAGGATCTTGTTATCTGATCATCTCTTCTAAAAGATGTCGACATGATGAGATCCGGGATCTTGTCATCTGATCATCTCTGCTACAGGATGTCGACATGATGAGATCCGGGATCTTCTCATCTGATCATCTCTTCTAAAAGATGTCGACATGATGAGATCCGGGATCTTGTCATCTGATCATCTATTCTAAAAGATGTCGACATGATGAGATCCAGGATCTTGTCATCTGATCATCTCTTCTACAGGATGTCGACATGATGAGATCCGGGATCTTCTCATCTGATCATCTATTCTAAAAGATGTCGACATGATGAGATCCGGGATCTTGTCATCTGATCATCTATACTAAAAGATGTCGACATGATGAGATCCAGGATCTTGTCATCTGATCATCTCTTCTACAGGATGTCGACATGATGAGATCCAGGATCTTGTCATCTGATCATCTCTTCTAAAAGATGTCGACATGATGAGATCCGGAACTTGTCATCTGATCATCTCTTCTACAGGATGTCGACATGATGAGATCCGAGATCTCGTCATCTGATCTTTTCGCTAGCAAGATGTCGACTTCCGAAGATAATTATCTCAACATCTGATCTTTTCGCTAGCAAGATGTCGACTTCCGAAGATAATTATCTCAACATCTGGGTGGCACTTTTAAGCTTCCATAGATACCAGATTTGTTATAGTCGTAAGTCAAAAGCTTTATGAAACACCCCCCCCCCCCCCAGATCAGCTACGGCGAAGTCAAGTTTGATGCTGCTGATGATGCTGCTGATGATAACGGTGACGATGATGACGGGGATGTTGAGGAGAAGGATGACTACGATGATGAAGACAGCGATGAAGTCGACGATAGCGATGATGTCGGAGATGATGACGAAGACAGCGATGATGATGATGAAGACAGTGATGATGTCGAAGACGATGATGACGAAAACGATGTTGGAGATGGCGATGTGGTCGATGAGGATCTCGTTGATGATGAGACAGTCAATAAAAGAATGAGTCAGTAATGCTCGAAGTATGATGAAATCAGATGATGGTGAGATGATGCTCGACGAAGACGATGATCAACGTGTCGAGACAACACACAGAAGATGGCGATAGAAACAAATATGTCGATAAAAGATTGTCAATACAATAATGTAGGGTGAGCAGAACCGTAGATAAAAATGTTCTATTCTCACTGCATGAAGTAAAATGTAAGGCGATGTCACTGATGTACAAATAGAGTCGAATTAAGTCTTGCAAAATACTGCCAGACGTTTACTGAACAATTCCACCGGTAAAGGTCCGGGGACAAAGTCACTGAGTCCTCGTTGGACGAAACTTCTACAAACCCGGTATAACAGGAACATAGAAACAAACTTTCCGTACCGAAATCAAAAAACCACTCCTTTCCTACATGGAAACTCAGAGCGAAGCCCCAATCACTGGTGTAGCGTGATTGGTTCAAAAAGCGCACACAAATTAATATGCACGTTTACGCGCTGTTCGTAACAATACAAAATTTACATAATAGAATATATTAACAAACCAGACAGAACCGGTTGGGACATGTCTGAAAAGCCAGACGGCTGACTACGCAAGGGAAATTAATTCTCCCTAGCCGCCATCTTGACAGTAAAAAAGCAATACTTATTAAACATGTACAAATCAATGCATACATACATACATACATACGTAGAGGTGTTGTGGTCGAGTGGATACGTCGCCGGACTGTCGATCACAAGGTCCGCAGTTCGAGTCCCGCCGCTGCACTAATGTCCTTTGGCAAGACATTGATCTACATTTGCCACACTCCACCCAGGTGAAGTAAATGGGTACCTGGTAGGAATTTATTCCTTGAAACGCAGCGCGCGTAACAGCTGCACTGCTAAAGCCAGGGTAATTATGCTGCATTATTGTAGAGCGCTTAGAGACTTCTGACAAAGTAAGTGTTAGGCGCTATATAAGCACTGTAATTATTATTACGTTATTATAAATATAAAAGTTTAAAATCATGACATTTGGTCACTACAACCTCATTTGTGAAACTATAAGTCAATAAATCCAATCGAGTAATGGACTGAATATCCCTTTCAAAGTTCAAATCTTTTCCAAAATATGGCCTTTGAAAAAATTATTTTTTGGAAAAAGGATAATTTAATCGCAAATCTTAATCAGTAAGACCGCAGCGCGCGCGATAATGAGGCACATCGGTTAGTTTCATTCAGATTTTCGTTGATCGTAACTCCCCCAAATTATGCTCACGTGAACTGCGAGATTTTCAACGAGATATTGCAAACGTGAACAGAATTGCATTGTGACGTCACCCGAGAGCTCTTCCCGTTTGCAGAATTTTTGGGTGAGTGTTTGCAATTTCTGCTCTTGATTTTAGTACTAAATTTGCCACCCTGATTATTTTTTTTCTCTATTTATCCTCTTTGGAGGGACTATATTTGTTCATATCATAAAATAACAACTATTTACAACAGTGTTTAAATACAGAATTCCTGCAGTTGTAACATATCATACATAGTACAGAACATGAAACTAATGTGATATAATCACTAACTAAAATAATGAAAACATTTTTGTAACTTCGTTTGTATTCTTTTTTTTACATTTAAATTTAAGATTCGAATAGTTCCGAATTTCTACCTTCAATTCTTTTATCGAATATACAGCATGTATCCTGTGCTTTTCACTTTCAAAACATTATCTTATATAGTTTTTTATAGATAATGAACTGAGCAAAGTTTAAAATAAGATTTACAAGATTCATTTCTCTTCTCTCTGTTTCATGACCTATTAAATAATTTTTTGTTCAGAAAGATGTTAAAATTAAACAAAGTATGGATTAATTTGGATACAATCTTCCAAAAAGCGAAACCTTCTTGCAAGCCAGAGGAAGGTGGTTTGTTGTATCTGGCTTCTTACATATATCACATAGATTATTATTTTTAATCTTCCATTTACATAAATTGTCTTTACTGGGCAATATTCTATGAATATATTATTTAAAATTAAACTCCTTAATTCTGTTGTCATTCATAAAGTAAAATTTATAATGGACGCCGTCTTCCAGTTAAACTCATTAGGTAAATCAAAATAGGCGTTTCAAAAATAAATGAACGGCAGATCCTGTCTATTTTGTTCTGACATCAAATTATAATAGTGTTTGGCTTTCACGACCGCTACATCTATTTCTATTGTACTGGATTCCACTGCAGACGGTGGACTATTTACATATTGTAACTTATGACGTAACTTCTGCAACCAAAAATTCGGAAATGCACTTTTTTAATTTGCCAATTTGAGGGCGGAAAGTAATTAATTTTCTTGAATATTAATACAAATAGAATCAACTTCTTTCCAGATACCGTTTATTAAAACTTGTTTCACTTTAAGAATATTGTTTCTCATCCAATTTGGAAAATACAATAACTCATTCATATCTTTAATATTGATATCGTACCAAATCATTTCATTTTCAATATCTGTTACTTTAAACATATCAATATATTTTAATTCATCCCAAGAACAAAACATCTCAACATAAAAGTTAGGCAACTGTTTTTTTCTACAAATACGATACCTATCACTCTTTTTGCAATTAAAATTCAAACAAAGTGGCAAATCCCCAATTTTCTTGATCCAATATTTACACAAAGTTTTCCAAGCACTTTGTTTATCTCTTAAATATTTATAAATCTATGAAAGACGGAGTGACCTGCATTTTGACTCTAAGTCAATCATTCCCAACCCCCTTTCTATATTAGGATTGTGACAGATGTTTCATTTCACCTTTTCTGTTTTAGAATTCCATACAAATGTGTAAGCCAGTTTATCTATACGTTTAATTATTTTAAAAGGGATCGGAATTTCCGTGGCAGTATGTACTATCTGAGACATAACTAAATGTTTAATCACAACAACTTTTCCTTGCAATGTAATTTTTCTCATTTTCCATAAATCAAAGGTATTCTTTATTTTCTCTACTTTACTTTCCCAGTTTATATTTTGAACGTCAAAAGAATTTTTTTACCTACATAAATACCAAGACATTTTATAGGGTCTTCGGTGAAATATAAATCTTCAACTTCATCGTCATTTATATTAGGTTTCATACGATTGAGCCCCTGATTATAACAAATCTCTTAAATCGTTTAGACCCTGTCTGTCTCATGAATCCAAATCTCATGTTATTTCACTAATGACTTTAACTTGTTTCTTGTCCCTCAACAAATCAAGCAATCAATCAATCATGACAAAGAAAGATAAATATTTATAGACATCTTTATAACCTATTGAATGGGGTATCATCTTGTAGGAAATGTAATAGTCTTTCATATGACACCTTAGACATGGGAAAAATGAGGTACTGTTAAAAGGTAATCCCCAGAATGTACAACAGTAGTTATACATGGCGGCCATTTTTTCCAGTAGCATATTGCAAAAGTTGTCCACTTATAAATTGTGCACGGAGGTCCCCCGAACAGGTTGAGACCATCCAACCTTTTACAAATCGGGGTTTCGCCCCCTATAGGTATGTATATACATTATGTATGTAAACTGTAGAAATGTCAGCCTTTAAAAAGGTAAGTGCGTAACTTATGCCCCCACCCGCGCACAATATGGCCTTTTTTGTTGTTAATTAAATATCGTGATCTAAATCCCCTACATACTGCAGGCCGAAGTTGGCGTGATCCATGATTCCACTCGCCAAGTCTGGCTAACTGTGGCTATCAGTAAGTAGGGGGAACGGTTTGGTGGTCTTACCTGCTCTGACTGTTCGAACACTAATCACTATCACAGCGATTGCTGCAACTAGCTTTAGTATGGGCCCCATGCTTGATGGCGTCTTTCCTCCACCAGAGGCAGTTCCACAGATCCTACATGAACAGAAAATGGTGTAATCGGTGTAATTTACAAGGTGTCATAGCTTTATGGAGTAAGAAGAGATAGGCATATATGATTACAGCAACTATGAACTGATTTTTCAAAGTATCCCACATTTTATTCATCATCAGATTTGAGAAACTGCAATAATTGTATAGTAAACTTAAGATTAGGCATCAGCATTAAAGTTGATACCAGTTTAATAGTTAAGCGTTTCAGGAAGCAGTCATGGTTTAACAAAAGCGGTCCTACTCTTGTTAGTGTAAGAAAAGGATACCCTAATTTGGTAGCTTACGATAGAAATGTCATGATCAATGTAACCTTGTAATCTATTTCATGATTAAGTGTAATGATTCCATATTCATTTCCATTTTCTGAAACAAAAGCAAACGAGCGAAGTGAGCGAGCACAAAATTAGAATATTTTCTGCTTGTTCGTGCAGTGTTGTAGGTCTGCAGCTTATAACTTCATGTTCAATAATTATTAAGCAAATTCGGGACGAACTGCGTCCCGCGGAGGTTCAATACGGGACGTGGACAAAAGGTCGAGATACGGGACAATCCCATAAATGCGGGAAGTGTGTTAAAAATAATCCCTCAACGTGGACCTTACTCGATCGACGACCTGTTACTCAGGTCCGACTGGAACCAGGAGAAGAAGTTATCGAGTAGAAAAAGCGATTAATCAGCCTATGTAAGAGAGTCGCATGGTCCACCACGTCAAAGGCAGACAAAAGTGCAAGCATTCATAAGAAGACATCATGTCTGTTTTCAATGGCAGAAAGTTTGTCATTCTGCACGCGAATAAGTGCAGACGTAGTCAATATGTGCGACTCATGTGTAGACTGCATAGGATCAAGCAAATCAATGTGGGTGACAAAATTTAATGTGGATACCTGTTTAGAAACAAACTTTTCAATCAATTTGTCTAGACATTGTATATTTGAAACGGGTCTATAACTACTTCAATCATCTCTGTCCAGAGAAGATTTCTTAATTAACACAGTAATGACAGAACATCATAGTGTATGTGGAAACACACTGATAGACAATGGTAGATTCAGAATGCATCACATTTCTATAAGTAGAACTGGAAAATGTCTTCTATAACCAGTCAAGTTTGCACGTGATCGCGAAATCAAGATGTGGAAGGACATTTCAAAAACCATAGATGTTGTAAAGACAAGTTTGCACACATGATCAAACTGAGCGAAGATATAGTCCGGTTTCTACGTATTTAAGGATATACTTGATACATTATGTTAAGTTAGAACATTGCTCTCTATATCGTCCCTAATCTTATTGAACAAAATCGTCTGTAAGATCAGAAGAATCTTTACATAATAAAAACATTACTCCTAACATTTAGCAATTCATTCCCAGTCTTATACAGGTCACTGGTGTTACATGACGAAAGTGTGTTGCGATAACAGTCTTCCTTGGCAGAAGAAATAATGTCACAGACATTCCCCCGAGATTCTGTGTCAGCATGTGATTTGTATTGGTATTGGTATTTATTTTTCATATTGTAAAATTAAAAACAATACAAAGAAAATACATGTACATTGTAAAATCAATGGTATAGTGAATGGCTGGATAACCTATTCAGCTTTGCTAGTATGACAAAACTTTTATTCCTTGAGGTCCAGGAATTAAGATATTAACAGTTATTATACAACATACAATACAACATAAAATTATATAATCTGTATACATATGAAACGTAAAACATATTAGAGAAGCATTAACAACCCCCCTCCCCCCCCCCCCCCCCCATTCCTAGCATGTTCCATTACAGATCAGAGCATAACTGATTTCTTAAATTTAGATTTTTACTTTTTTATGCGGTTGGATAGCTTAATAGTTAACGGTAGGTCATTGTACACACGTGAGCCTTTATGCACAAGCCTTTTACGGCGGCATGTATTCTTTGCTTTTGGGAGTTTTTATATTTCCTTGTGATCGTAGAGAATATGGATAGTTACAGTTTTTGAAAGACTCCTCTAAATGAGGAGGAGCCAAATTGTTCAGGAATTTATAGACCATTATATTCAAATGCAATTGTCGTCTTGAATGGAGAGATTTCCACCCTAATTTAACACAAATATCGTTATTTGAAACATGGTTGGAGGACTAATTTTCAAAATGATACGACCGGCCCTGTTTGGTAAGTTTTTGAGGCGGGCAGTGTGTTTCTTGCTTGCCGAATCATAAACAATATCTGCATAATCAAAAAGTGGAAGAATATACCATCTTCAGATTGGATTCCGATATAAAATGTCGAAGACAAGCTGAAAAACTTACAACTTTACGTATTTTTGTTTTGTTTTTAAACTTGGTATCAAAATGCATTCCAAGATATTTCACAGTATTACTTTGAAAAATACGTTTACCAGATATATTTACATTTAAGATATTATATTTTGATAACATTGCACCAGTTCCAAATACCATACAAAAGGTTTTGTCAACGTTAAGACTGAGTTTATTACGACAAAGCAAGCTATGTATTTTACCTAAATCGAAATTAATATTTTTCAGCAATATAAACACTTTCATGAGAAAAATATAGCACAGTATTATCTGCATATAGATGCAATTTACAAATTTGTACTCGATTTACCAAATCATATATATAAATAGTAAATAAAATAAGGCCAAGTATGTACCCTTCAGGGAATTCCATAATCTATATCTAAAATATTTGATGTATCAGAATCAATACAGGTACACATTTTACGGTTATACAAGTAACTTTCGAACCAAGGTAATGTGTCCCTCGAAACACCAATGCTGGAAAGTTAATGGGTTGGAGACGACAAGTTCAAATATAAATGAAAACAAAAGAAGCTCGGATATACACTTGAAGTCCACTTTTATTATTAATTTTATAAGTCAGCCGAAGCTCCAATCGTTACAAACGAGGAGTAATTATTTTTGAAACATTTTAAATACAAGCTGTTTCTCTCAGAGGCTGGGCGGCTCTATCGACATTAAACTAGGAATGAAATAAACTGACCACAAAATCCCGCACCTGGCATTTAAATACTCTGGCACCCAAAGAGGCTTAGATATCACATGATATACCCAGCCAACCAGGAGGACCCTTACGAAGCAAACCAATTACAAGACGGGATATATAAAATTACCCTTAGGTCATCCGACCAATTAAGAGAGGAGTTATACCTTTAATTAATTATAACCAATGACAAAGCATAATAGATAAGACTGATTTGAACTAGTCACCGACAAAAAATTGGAGGAGTCTATCTCTTCGCGAGAATGTAGCGTCCCCGGAAAAAACAGTCTACTGTCTAACGTGTTATCGGAAATGAACACCTGTACATCTTGATGTAGGAATTCATTTCCAACGTACTTATCGAAATGAACACTTTAATCTAATGCAAGAATTCAAAACTAGGGGTTGTTTACGCGTTCCCGGCATACTATTGGACACATAATTAATGCTATTTAACTTTGGTGTATACCAAGTCAAACTATTAATCGTCCAATTAATCAACCCAGTCCGGCTCTTCTAGGGCTCTAGCGCCCCCTTTAGATCAAATTAGTTGCCCAAATCAGCGAAACCACTGCAGTTTGTTAACAAGTATTTGAACGTCCACAGTGTCAAACTCCTTTTTCAGATCGAAATACAAAGCACCAATATATAAAGGCCTCAATCCAATGCTTGCAACCAAGCATCGGTGACTTTCAATAAAGATGTTACAGTCGAATGCTTTTGCCTGAAAACCTGGTTGCTCGGCGCAGAGTATATTGTTTTCTTTCATATATGATGTCAGTTGATTGCATACTAGTCTTTCAAGAATTTTTGAGACGGATAGCAAAATGGATATGGGTCTAAAATTAGAAGGATCGTCTTCGTTTCCTAATTTAAATAATGTTATTACTTTATCAGTGCTTAATTGGTTAGGATAAACACAATCTAGTCGTGATTAATTAAACAAATATGTTTAAGATTTTAATTTAAAAAAAACTTTTAGCCCTCCATAGGCTATTTTATTGAGTCAAACAAACATTTTTACAATTCAATGAAATTAAGTCTTTCCTTAACTCAAACAAAACAGAATACTTTCACATTTCTTTCCTTGTTGTTCATACAAACAAATGTTGAAGTGCCTGCCATTTAGTAAAAAAATTGTTATACATACCAGATATTGAATGGATATATCTCTCGTCTTCATAATATTGAATAATTTTCTTCTTCAAAGAACTAAAATTTGGAATTTTGTTATTAAGCTTTTGAACAAATAGTTGATGCTTAATCAAAGTCACCATGCAATTTAAAGCATTACATTTTCTAAATTAAACTCTATCTGTAACCGAGAACCTTCATTTATCCATTTCACCGTTTCATTCCAGATTGATTTACTGATTTCACAATTGTAAAAGAAATGTACAATATCTTCCAGCTCTTTTTTACAAAACGAACATTTATCGTTTCTCCCTATTCTCATCTTATACAGTTGCTTGTTCAAATACAGAATCCTATTTACTATCTTAAACTGAAAATATCTTAAACCAATATCTGGAGTAAAACGAAATATCATTCTATGATATTTCTGCATTCTTATACATTCAGGGGTATAATCTAAATGTCGTTCCCATTTCAGACATATTGAGTTAACACAATTTGTTTTTCCAAGAAAAGTTTTGTAAATATATTGACAACCTTTTATGTCATGTACTAATATTTTGATATGAGACGGCATTAGAGGATCTACTACATTTTGTTTCACATTTTTCAATATGCATTTGATGTCGACACTTTATAGCTTGAGTTACCGAATAATGAGACAAATAATTTAGTTTCAAGCATAATTTTTGTTCACATTGCTCACGAGTCAGAAGTTTTCCCTTATCATCAATCAAATCATTTATACATCTGAAGCCTTTTTCATACCAAGATTTAAAAAATACAGATTTTTGTCCTATTTTTATTGAGCTATTTCTCCACAACGGATAAGTTAACCAATCATCTCCCTCTAAACGACTCAACATAGACAGAGCGTGAAACACATGTCTTCAAAAAGGATTAGCAACTTTATGAGACAATTCAGAAAAATATTCATCACCAAATCCTACTACAAATGGTTTTGTAAAAACGATTGCATTAAATGACTAACATCATTACATGTTCCTAAAACCATTCTTCGAAGCCAAGCCATGTTAACTTTAGTGACATGTTAAAAAACTCAGTATCTGGCATTTTAATTCCCCCTTCATCATATGTACCAACAACCTGTTTCCTGCTAATTTTATCTGGCTTATTCTTCCATATAAAGTTAAAGAACTTAACTTTTATGGTTTTCATTAACTTAGCTGAAGGATCTGGGATTGCCATAAAAAGATGTTTAGTCTATTAACAAAACAGCTTGATAGTATTTTATAAACAACATTCAACAAAGAAATTGGTCTCCAATTTTTGATGAAGTGTCTCACATTGTCACCTTTAGGAAGATATGTTATCAAACCAATATTTTGCGAGATAGATAATTTTCCAGAAGTGTAAGCACAATTCATACTAAGCATCATATAAATGCCTAATTCTTCAAATAAAACTTTTAAAAATTCCACAGTAAATCCATCCTGACCAGGAGCTTTATTATTTTTCATATTCTTTAATGCATATTCCATTTCACTGTGAAATGTCTCCCTCGAAGGAAATATTCTCTTCTTCTGTGAGACTTTGAAATTTTTCTTCACTTATGTGAGAAAAAACATCTTCTGCATCACAATTTGGATGATATTTATACAAACGTTCATAATATAACCCAACCTCTGTCAGGATATCCTCTTGTTGTTGCAACACTGTACCATTCTCGTTAATCAATTTAACAAATGTTTTTTCCACTATCCTTTGTTTTTCTAGATCTAAAAAATATTTTGATGGTTTTTCTCCATATTGCATTGTTTGAAGCCGTAGTCTTTTGGCTGCCATGTCAAGCTTCTGGTGCCGGAATTGCTCCAATTCATCTCTTAATAGTTTAATTTTTTTCCTAATTTGCTCTGGTATTTGTATTATGTTCCAACAATCTTTCTAAATTAACTATCTTAGTCTTAAGGTCCTTTTCTACCTTTTCTTCCTTTTTTCTGTCAAATTGCATACATAATTGTAACCGCCCGCAACTCCATCCACAAAGTATCAAAAAACAACTGGTCATTAATTGTAAATTTCAGATCTTCTTTACTAATATCTTCAAATTGCTTACCATCAAGACAGTCAACATTAAGGTACTGTAGGGAAACTTTATTTACCTTCACCTTAATAAGATTAACAAATTCAGACTTTTTCAAAAATGAGTTATTAAACTTCCAATAGGTAAATCTCTTATGGCATTTATCTAACACAATGTCTAAACTGATCATTGAATGATCAGTGCGATAGCCAAAACCAATTTCACATTTTTCTAACCAAGGAAAATATATCTGAAGACAAACAAATATATATCTAAAGGCTGTCGCCAGGTATAGGATTTTGTATCAGGATGAAGTTGACGCCATGGATCAAGCAAATTAAAGTCATTTTTTATCTCAAGTACTTTTTCCCTTGCTTTGTTGTTACTAAGTCGAAGGTAATTAAAAGTATCTAACTCCATACTCTGTACCAGGTTCCAATCAACACAAATAATTTTGTGAGGATCATCATACTCTAATTAGATGTTTTCTATACAACTAAACAATTCTGGGAAGTCACTATTTGGCCCATATAATACAATCAGTGAAAATTCTAGAAAACCAAACTGGATACTAAGGGCTACATAGTTTCCATCAGTATCACTTTTTACTCTTTTTATAACAAAGTTTGTGTTTTTGTCAAATGATATTGTAACTCCTCTTGCATTAGATGCTTTATATGAAAACAATCCTCTTCCATCCCACTCTTTTTATATTTTTTTTTCCCATTCAAAAACAAAATGAGTGTTTTGTAGACGATATATATTTGCATCTTTCTTTTTCAAAAAAATAAATAGATCCTTTCTTTTACAACGTTCTCCAAGTCCACGGCAGTTTAATGATAATATTGTAATATCTTTACTATTCATAACAAATGAAAATATCGTTCATTACACAATTATTCATACTTCTGAAGATGATAACACTGCAGAGGGAAATGAAGTACATATATATTTTGGAGGAATTTTGTTTGTTTACACAAAACAAACAATACAACTTCGATTCCAGGTCAAAATGCATCATGGTACCCCTCCCATGATGGATCACTTTTCTATAAGCATGAGAGCCTAATAATAACACAAGGCAAGTGTTTATTTCCTTTGAAAATAAAGTCTCTTTAATGTCTTACTTCTTTCTGTCAGCATGTTTAGTTCATGTTACATGACTACTGCACTTTATCTCTTTCCAGTCATCTCCACCACTCGCTTTCTTTAATATGTTAAAGATGGAATTATAACAGGAGTCGACAACTTTAAAAGCTGTGCAGAGATTCCGTCAATTCCACATGAAAATTTATTTTCAATGGTTTAAATTCTTTCAAAATATTTTTTTCTGATATTACTCCAAAATTAAATGCAAATACACTATGACACTCTTGATCAAAAACGGGTCTATGAGTGATTGTAATTGTAGATGCTAAAAGTATTCCAAGGTTCAGAAAGTATTCATTAAAATGTTCACTTTGTTCGAACAATTTTTTTTTATCGGTTTGAAAATATTTGTGTTACTATTATTTTAAGGTGATAATGATTTCAACACCTTCCAGGTGCTTCCAGCATTTACTTTCAATTTTAATAATTGGTTAGAGTAATATTTCTTCTTTCTTTTCCTAATCTCAAAAATAACTTTGTTTCTTAATTTGTCTGTATTCTTTCATCCTTTTATCATCTTTATTTTTGTCCAAGTTTTTTGTTTTAATTTATCCCTTTCTCTGATCAATTTAAAAAATATCTGAATTCATCCATGGGGACTTCTTTTTCCTAATTGTCTTGCTTCTGATACGCATGTGGTGATAACAACATCCATAAGAAAACTTTTTCACTTTTTGACTGCTTCACTGACACAGGTACAATCAAGGATTTCATGCCATGGCTGATTACCTAAATCTTCTTAATAGGATTCTATATTAATACCAGATAATTTTCGATAAATAATTACTCGGGAGGAGTTTTTATTTTTCGACTTTCATATTAAATAACTCAAAGAATGATCACTCATTCCAACATGTATAACACTGTGTGTTTTTATTTTCTCAGTTGAGTTTGTTAACATATGATCAATGAGTGTCATTGAATTGGCTGTTATCCTAGTATATTATGTTCTGTTAATCTCTTGCAGTGGATATATGTTATGTGTTTCATCTAGACGTTTTAAATCAGAGGACCCTGTTATTTTTAATAAATCACAATTTGTGTCCCCCATAACAATAAAGTAGGCCTAAGTAAATTTATCAAGGAATGATAATGAATTTGTCATACTGTTGAAATAATTGAACATTGCTATTGGGCGGTCTATACCAAATAAGAAATATCATTGGATTTGAAAATGTCGGTCTTATCAGAAGTGGTATAAATTCTAAGGAATTTGATACGTCATATTTGATTACTTCAAAATACAACGAACTATGTATATACACGGCCACCCACTCCACTACCGTACCTGTTTTTATCTTCACGAATAAGGTTAAAATGGTCGATATCAAGTTCAGTGTCGAAAACAGATTCATCAAAAACAGTTTCATTTAATGCTAGAATATGAATTTCATTACTCTGTACAAAATGATTTAATTTCATCTTCATTACGGACAAGGCTACGAATATTTAGATGTACAAATTTGAGGCCTTCGCTTTTCAAACAAGCAATAATAAAAGATTTGTTGCTTCCATCAAACGTTTGGGAATAACAGTCATTTGTATCACCTTGAACATCAATAATAAAATCATAGTTAAGATCAGGAAAGGGTAAGTATCTATAAAAAAAAATTAAAAAAAAGACATTTCGAACATGTCCAATTAAAGAAATGTTGGGCTGGATCATCATACGATTTAATACCGATAACAGTACAACTTATGTGGACCCATTTATAGCAATTTGTATATTGTTTGCCTTTCGTTTTTGTTTAAACAGTTTTAAAGCAACTAACACAATTGAACAGCTTTACCATTAACCTATATAAATAATTCAAAACAACTTGATAATAACTAAAACAAAACAAAATAAATTAAATACAATTTAAACAGTAAATATAGGAATAAATATAAGATTGAATACAAGAATGCATCAACACATGCATATATAATACACTAGAATACTACGCACCAAAACCTAATCATGTATGAAACGTCTATGAGAAGCTTGTTTTTGATAATAAATCAAAATGATCAGAAGTTTAGTAAATACAGCGGAGTTTATATTCTATGGTAATTGCTTACTCTACTTGAAAGCGTGATAAGCATTTGCCTTCTGACTTATGCTTAGTGGAGTGTTTTACACCACACTCGTGGCATGAGCTACATCAAGAACATGCCTATTTTTGTGATTCTACATCGAATTCACTTCTCTATGCTGACGATAGTGTTTTTCAAAATGGATTAAAGAAAGGCTTCCAGTGAACAATTATCAACATGTCTTTTACATGCTAATATTTCAATGCTTTTGTTTCAATGACTTAAACGTTGCAAGTTTTTGTATTTATTTTACATATGTATGTATAGCGCCATGACCGTCATGCTTGATATGAAGGCACCATTATTATTATTATCATCAATATCATCAATATTATGTGTTGGTTGAATGACAGATAGTCACTTGTATTTACATTAAGGTAAAACGGGAAACATTTTTAAAGTTCAGTTCCAAAACCTAGGATACACAAATAAAAAATAAAAATTACCAAGAAATTAATCAGTGTCATATCTAAAAATGGATTTAACAAGTAATTTCATCTTTAATGTTACTATAAACAAAATGATATGCATACTTACAGTTTTTGTAAAGAGTTTGATTTAAATACATAAACTTGAATTCAAGGCTTCTGGTATGTTTCATTTTAATACATTTATTTGAAAATGATAATACTGACTGGAAAAGCAGTTTGGGATAGGTGGATCAAAAAAGGTTAATTTGGAATATTTAAAAGATATTATGTAAGATTTGTCGATTGCTCATGCCCAAAGACACATGTCGGGAAGAGCAGATTTGAAAAAGCGTCTTCATCAATGATGTAGATCATTGGATAACCAAATATGTTTTTGTTTAGTGCATCAAAAGACCGTTTCATTAGCATTTCAAGAAATAATCAGTGTAACGTTGTTTATCTCAAAAGACACGGACAAATCAGGAATTATTTTCATTTCAATAAAATCTAATTTCCGAACTCTCTTTCAGAACATGTAAAGTTTGTGAAACTTCACTGTCATTTGAATTGAAACTATATCTAGAAAAACGTCCCTCCCCCCTTCATACACTGCCGAATTTTCCTCTTCATGAGGCTTATTTAGGTCTCTCTAAATCTGGTGCCAGCAGATTTTTACCATCACCACCGCAAACAATTTTTTTTTTAAAGTCAGGCCAGACTTAAACTTTAACTAGGTGCAGTCTAAATGGTGTAGAAAGTTAAAACCCGACTTTGACTAAGAGCCGATGTTAAACCAGACTGCACTTGTGACTGATTCATAAAACACAGGTTTGAAGGGCTGATTGGGGGGTTACACTCAAACAGTGGTTTATTTTAAAGTTCAAAATGGTTATGGACCTATGTAAACGAGATTCATCAAAGCCTTGTCATGAAATCAAATAAAAATAATTTAGTATCGAATTATGAACTGATTGTTTAAGAGTTGGTTTATTATTATATATTAGTACATACACCATAGTATACCTTGCACTTTTTGTATTTATATGTTGAGGATGTTAAGGGAGAATTTTCCTGCACCAGAAGGCTAACCTGACTAGATAAGACTTATGGAAAACATATATCATAATAGACAGATACACTCTTTACTTTATGATATAAAATAGGGCCGCTGTACTCTAAACGTACAGCGACGTTTATCAAGCAGGTAAGGTGTCTTACCTTGAAGAGAAGTCCACTTGATGGAAACGCTCAGTTCGTCACAAAATTTAGTATAATCAAGAGATGCAAAGAAATAAGTCCAAGCCCGACGAATGCAGACCTTAAACTAAAATTTATGAGCTATCCAGTTTACTTTAGTTCAATGCGCACTCGTCGTTTGGCGACTCAGAACCAATGTTGGAGGGGGAGGGGGGGGGGGGCTACCCATATTGCTCCGATTGTCTCAATAGGGACTTTTAGATTCGCACGAAGACAATGGGGATTGCTACGATCGACGTCCTTTTAATACATTGCCTTGAATAGACGTAACACGTATCAGTCCACGCAAATCTAAAAGTCCCTATTTTCGCTCGCGTGAACATTGCCAGCACAAAACACTGACCTCTACCTCCTGGACGGATCATCGCCCATTCCCATTCACTATATGTTGTTACGTACTAAAAGGCTGTATTGTCTGACCGTTCATGAATATTCATGTTTTTGCTAAACTCGGCAAAATGTTTGCTTTTACTAAATGGAAAAATTACGGTGGAGGGTTGGATGAAATGGACATAATGAACATAGCAGAAGTGATAATTGGTAATTCATGCTTCCTGTCCTTCGTGTGCTTGACCTATAATCTTACAATCACTTGGCAGACTGAGTCCAAAGTTCGACTTGTTTCACATGGCAATGGCGAGCTTGCAACCTATTTTGAAAAATTACGGTGGGTGAACTTTCAAAAGTCAATGAGACATGAGGGCTCCAATGAAAGAGCTAGTGACAACGTACGTCGGGGTGGATGTGCTTTTCGTTTAAACAAAAATGCATTTTTAACGATTAAAAAAAAAACGTCCATAGGCTAACATGTATGGCTGCTGTCTCTGACGATAGGGGGCGTTGTGAAATGAGACTAAACGGAGCTATATGAAAGCAGACGAACGTTTGATTGGACGAATCGGCGAAGCTTCCAACCAATCATCTCGAACGTGGGTATGAAGCTCATGTGCAGGCTGTGTTATATAGAACCAGTAATCTGGACGAAGAGGAAACACTGTTTATTTTTTCACATATTTTATTCATTCATTTTAACATCAGAAAACATGTTCAAAATACAAGTACATTGTAGAAGGTTGTTTGGTTCATTTGTTTTACCTGACTACTGAGAAAGCATGTGTAAGCTTGCAAGTAAGCGCCAAGGGTATCTACGGCTTTAAGTCCTTCCCAAGGGAATTGGTAATGAGGATGAATGCCTTACCAAAAAAAAATAGCGCATTGACTTGGTATCGAACCCGGAACCTCCCGGTTACGAGACCCAAATAATACATACATACACAGAAAGCAGGATGAACATACAGTGGACTAATACACGTACTATGCGATGTGGAATTTAGTTTGGTAGTTGGTAGATTGGTTCTGGTATGTAATTCCAACGACTGACATAGGTAGATAGGTGTAACAGTCCGGTCCCACCAAAGAGACAGATCCTAGACTTGTTTCGTGTGTTTTTTGTTGCAATTCCGTTAAAACATTTACACATAATACATACAAGAAAATAAATAGTTTATAAAACAACTAAAATAAAAAGAATAAGAAAATGTAAACAATTTAAAAAAAATTTAGAATGACAATTAAACATTAAAGATTAGAAAGAAAAAGCAAAACATAATTACGTCGAATCTTACGCATCTTATCATAAAAGGAATCATGAGAGGAAAATTGAGTGAAAGAGCGAGACAGCGAGAGAAAGAGACAGAGAGACTAAACAAAGATAATAACAATTAAAACATAGCGATACAATCGATCGCCTTCATAAAGGTTGAAAGTCAAGTTTATCTTCTGGTGAACTGGAGTAGGCCATTGCATAGCCGAGATGCGATATAAAGAGTACTGCTTCCCTGAAATGTCAGTGACACCAAACCAACAAAAACATTTAAAAAAGAGCATCACCCCCGAATGGCCATGAATTGGTAGGTTTGGATTCGGAGTTAATGGCTCCATCTTGTGTAAATATGTGAACGGTTGCCATGTTCCAAATGTGAATTATTGGCCTGCACGTAACCTTCAGGGGATTACATGAATAGAGGATACTACAAAAGAAGAATACCATTACGAAAAATAAATCATATCGTCACAATCAGTTCATGACGAGAGGTGATATGAATCTATTTCATTTTGCGGGGTAACTATATAACCTCACCATTGCTGCTTGGTACCCATGCAATAAACATAGTGCGAGGGGCACAACAAAATCATCGGGACAAAGGCAGCGTTTCACGAAACAGTTACGAGTACAAATTTGCTGACATCCTATCGAAACCTGTAAATGTATATGCAAATCAACACATGTATAATTGGGATATCGGCGACCTAATACTTGTAAGGAATTTTATCAAACGATGCCGAGTATGGGATTTCAGACCTCTCACCAGGGACGGTGGAGCGTATTCCAAAGTAATATTACCTACGAAAAGGGCTCTTTCATGAGAAAAAAGGGGGACCGACCGACAGGGGAAAACTCGATTCGAAAAAATATCACTTTAGACATAAGTTTATACATTACATTGTGATTACATTATGAGATATGATTTAAATATTTGTTTTTCTCTTATATGATCCAAGATACTGGTTGGAGAGAAGGTTGACATGTGGGAAGAGGTGAAAAATAATTAGTGAGCGTTGTCATTTCATTATGTAAGTGTGGAAGAACATCAGATAAAAACAATTCCCTCAAAAGCATAGCTCTTCAAATGCCTTGATATTCTAAATATGGTATGTACACGATTCTTTGTCATGATGTAATGTGTTCCTTATATTTTGAAGCGCCTTGAGAATTAAATTAAAGTGGATAATGGCATTATATAAATCTCATGTTTTATTATTATTATTATTATTATGTAACATCATAAACATCGGGACGGATTTGTATGCTGCGTGTTCGTGTAGTCTCATATATATCGTTCTATGTACAGTGATTGTACATTTACCAAACATAGGCCAAAATTCTTGCATTCTTCCCGAACCTTGCAGTACACACTACAACGAATCCTCTTCTTTCTCTAATAATGTAAGGAAACGTCAAAGCTTCCGCGCTTCGCGCGAGAGGGGGGGGAACTGAATTCAGACAAATAAGGCTTATTAAGAGTCGAAAACGGTACAACGAATCGTCTTCTTTTTCTAATAATTTAAGGAAACGTCAGAGCTTCCACGATTCGCGCGAGAGAGGGAAACTGAATTCAGATGAATAGGGCTTAATAAGAGTCGAAAACGGTACGACGAATCGTCGTCCTTTCTCCATATTGTGAAGAAACGCGAAAAATTCCTTATAAAAAGAAAATCCTTCGGTGTGTGATTTGGGAATGTTATTGAAATTTTTAAACAAAGGAACTGTTAACAATTTTCATTTATAAAAAAAAAGCGGTTTGACTTGAATGTGTGTTGTCATAAACTGTAAAAGCAATTATCTCCGGAACTACAAAATACAAGCTAGCTGTATTGGCCTGTGGTTGCAAAAGTGTAACGAACCGGAATAACTTACAAATACTTGACATGGAATGAAGAAGGAGGGAAAAAAGTGCACCCTGATATTACATTGGTTTTAGTAGAACAGACAAATGGGAGAAACACGTCATTGAAAATGGAAGGAAAAACCGAATAAAATAAGAAATTTGTGATTCTGTTAAAGATACTATGTCCCTTTTGCAGCAAACATCAAATTCTATTCCGGTCTGGAGCTCGGGAATGACAAATCGTCAACATGATCAGATTGAGGTCATCCAAAAAGAGAGCATTCCGCCTCATGCTTGGCTCCGCTTACTGTAGCTATGATCATGCAGAATAGCCTAATACCTAACCTAATACCGCTACTCAATGTTCAATAATGTGTGCAATAATCTTGCGTCTTAATGTCGAACTTTTTATTTGCATACATCATGAAATTGTGACCCTTTTTTCTTGAAATTTCTTTGTCTTTTAAAACGGAATACCCCCTTTTTTCAATCTGCAAAAGTTTTGAGTGGTCACGTAACCTCTGAAAATGTTTCCTCATTGTGCGAAACTTGAATCTACCATACCAACTCAATGTTCACATTAAATGATACCAGGTTGCTTGATAATACGACAGCCCCAGACAAAACCATGAAATAGATTAACGAATTTATTGAGCAGAACGGATAGGTAATTGAAAGTACAATGCAGATGAAGAGGATGATGAGGATGATGATTACATTTCAAATATCTTACAATACACATACAAATACACAAAATATACAAAATATACAAAATATACAATAATAATTTTTAAAAAAATAGTATAAACAAACTATAAAACATTTTATACAATTATGAAAATGGAAGAGGAGAGAGAGAATAAACAAAAGAGAGAGAGAGAGAGAGAGAGAGGGGGTGAAAGAGCGATCGCAAAATCAACTCACTTGAATTGAATTTCACGGACAATTCGTTTAAAAATGGGTAGTGAGGCGGAACATTTGGTAAGAATGGGTAGTGAGTTGAATAACTTTGCTGCTGTGTACGAGAAGGTCTGTTTTTTAAATCGGTTCTGGGTTTGGCAAGGTACAATTGATGCATTGAAACTGATCTCGTGGGATACGGGTTAGCACTTTGAGGGAGAGATTGTTTTAGATGACATTATGATAAAGACTGAAGAAGAAGGGCTATCACGATAAGCATTTGTTTGATAGCGTGAGAGACAGGGGCTTGATTGTGATGATGATGATAATAATGATGGAGATAATGATGGTAATGATTCGAATGAAAGAAGAGATGACATTATGATAAAGACTGAAGAAGAGGGGCTATCACGATAAGCATTTGCTTGATAGCGTGAGAGACAGGGGCTTGATTGTGATGATGATGCCGATTATAAGGATGGTGAGATTAAAAGTGAAAATATGTTAATGTAAACAACATGATTAAATAAAGTGATGGATGTTTATAGAAATCTTGAAATAATATTTAATACTTCATGTGAAGCTTAAACAAGAGGCTCTGTCCCCCTATGTATTGGGAGTTATCTTTAATAACGATTACTTTTATTTAACAAATGTTTATATACCCATAACCCATATATAAAGCATGATGTTGACACAACCTAGCCCTACAATTTGATCTAATCTGACAACTAAGTCTTCACCACAGAGGTAATACATCTACTAATCAATAAACCAACTAGAATAAACGCATCTTCCGGTACTATTTGTTGTTGTTGTAGATGTTTTCACAAAATGACTGTACTTTAAGGACTTCTAAAGTATTCGACCTTGACCTCTTGGCCTATAGCCAAACATGTTGCATTTAGCGTGTGTGATCCCCTATTCAAAATGTTGTTATTCATGCAGATCACTGGTTTCATAAGAACGTGTTACCAAAAACAGATTCCGTCTATTGTAATGGTTGAATGCATCCAAAACTGCGGTTGAATTGCATGAGTGTTTGATCGTAAACTGTGATATAAAATATTGTTGGTAATATCATTTGCTAGCGACCTTGCCTGGGAATTCAAAAGGATAATTGCGCGACTGAAAACGGGAGAATCAAAGCGAAATTGCCCTTTGTAAAAGAAGGAGAAATATGAAAGAAACAGGTCAGTAAAAAGTCAATATTTGACTCATCATACATTGCCCCAAAATGTAACGATTGCCATATGTATGAAACACATCTATTCCGTGATCAATAACTAAGAAAATGGAAGTTAATAAAATAAAAAATTGTATAGAATAAATTAGAGAGGATCGCCCGCATGAAATGTAAAATGTTGCCTATTTGGGTTTTACTGATTACAACTTCAAGGATTTACAACTTTCATTTTTAATCGGGTATTGTTCAACTTTCACTAACCTTTTACCTCTCATTTTTCTGCTTTTATTAAAACCAACTTAATATCAGGGTGGGCTTCCCCTTTAAAAAATAGAAGTACATGGGACAACAGCAACAACGACGACAAAGATTGCAGATCGAAAAACAGAATAGCATAAATTTGTATTTCAAATTCGATATATATATATATATGGTTTTTTTTAATTATAAAGAAAGATCTGATTCGAGAGACTAGGTAGCTCGGTGGCGCTAAACAGGGGAATGCTTGACGTTTTATCAACAATTTTAAAAAGTGGGATTGTTCAAATTATACTATAATTTCGTGCTTTATGTAAGGGTTAATCGTGGGGGTATCATCCCTACACCTCATTAATCTAAACTGTTGTGCATAAAAAGTATTCAGTTTCTCTTTCACAAGAAACATCTTTAATAACTGACTAAACTCTTTCAGTTCTTAATAAAGAGCTATATTCATGTGTAGAGGTGCAGTGGTCGAGTGGTTAAGTCGCCTGACTGTCGATCACAAGGTCCGCGGTTCGAGACACGCCACGGCACTATTGTCCTTTGGAAAGACGTTGATCTACATTTTCCACACTCGACCCAGGTGATGTAAATGGGTACCTGGCAGGAATTAATTCTTTGAAATTAAATTGAAATGCTAGAGCGCCGCAATGGCAGCAGAGCTAAAGCCGGGGTAATAATCTCCAAGTTTGTAAGAGCTTAGTGATTCTAATAAGCGCTATATAAAAACTGAGTATTATTATTATTATTATTCAACGTTTTAAACGTCCATTATTCCAATTCATCATAGAGATCTTTAAATAATATTAGATTTGTCACAGCATTTCCTATATACATCTTACATGAACAAATAATGATTTTGTAATCATAAAAATGGCATTGATTGTGGTTCAACATTAAATAGGCCCCTTCAATTAGTTATAAAAAGAGAAGGTTCTGGGAACGGTGGAAAATAATTTAAGAGCTTTTCATTCATTTTATGTTATTATGGAGGAATATCATAGAAAATGAAGGTCACTAAGGGTGTCGCGCAAAAGTGTCTCGAGTGAGAACCTAATAGATGTATAATCTTTTAACAGAACTATGTCATAAACCACTGAATACAATGTACATCCATCAATGGATTAAAATTAGCAACATTACTACATATTGCACATACATGCTAATTAGGCTCATTATACTACATCTACATGGTATATCATCTCATGATTTAATGTCTAGTTTTTCAAAAGGTGATTTACAATGTTGCATTGAACCATTTTTAGGCTTTATATAGATAAAAAATGACAATGAAGTCCATGCATTGTACATATGCTAATTATGCTATTTGAGACAATTGCATTACTTGGAATCAAAAACTGCTGTTATAAATTAATTCCTCGTCATAGGAAACCCGTGAAAAGTCGTATTATCCATGTTTTCAGGTTTCCTGGATTGGGATTAGTAACATTATTACATATTGCACATAATTATGCTAATTAGATGATTATGCTAATATGGGTATTACAAAAGATGCCCAAGGTTGCCTAGCTGGCAACCAAGCTAGATTTACTTCAATACCCATCTAGAAAACAAATCAACACACAAACCTTGTACTTATCAACTTTTCCAGGTCTGACAAATTTCTACAGGACTATAGGGTGTAAGATAAAGACTGACCTTGACCTTTGCTATTGGCGTAGGGCAAGGTTATGGAGGATTAATCTCTGTGCTCGTTACTCAGTATTTGTTATTAGTTATATAATATTATAACTGGTTGGAAGTAATATTTTTGATTTTTTTTTTTAAATCAATATATTTGATCATACATGGCCCCTAGATCTTTGACTACAGGAAAAATGGTGGCACCAATAACTTGCCCCTGTACATTGATGGGAAAGCCATACAACAGGTGGCTGAATGCAAATACTGAGGAGTTGTAATTGATAACAAACTGAAGTGGGATAATAATACCAAGGTAATACTAAGCAAGGGCAACCACCGTATGTATTTTCTAAGAAAGATGAAAGCATTACATGTGGAAAGTGAAACAATGTTTCTGTTCTACCAATGTGTCATACAGTCAGTCATCTGTTTCTGCTGTCTAGCGTGGTTTAAAGGTACTATGTCCCTTTTGCAGGCCAAAAAAATGAAAAGGTTAAATTCCAACGGCATTTGAAAGATAATACTAATTTAGAACTCCCCTTAAAAAGATGGGGCTTGAATATGTCTTTAAGTGGGAAAATAACGACTATTAGTTGTCAAATCGACTTAGGAGCTATAGAGCCAATAAGTTATAGTCTTGATTTTCAGACCATTGTACCGCATGGTCGTACGTTTTATACTGCGCAAAGATTCAATCAGTTTAATTTTGGCCATTATAAGAAGTGGGTTATTGATGTAGACAGATCCTTTACAGCTTATTTCATGTACACTGTCGCTCATAAAGGTGGAATATTTTAGTTTTACCCCAATTTATTGAATTATTTTTTAAAAAAATTATTTAAAAATAATAGATCTAGATAATAGTGTACATTCTCAAATTGTATTGAATAATAATTTGCTAATGTGTGTTCTGTGGGACTGCTAAAGCATGTGTATGTTACTATGCTTATTAACTAGGGGACTTACGCCCTCAAGTCATAAATGACAGTAATGAGGATTAATGCCCCACAAAAGGGCACTAATATAGCACATTGACACGGTTTTGATCCTGGGGCCTCACAGTTACGAGGCCATTGTTTTGTCACTGAACCATGACTGTACGCAGCGGGGGCTAGGGGAGGGGGCAGTTTCCATAAATAAAAAAAAAACAGAAAAAGCAATAAATTTTTCAATAATTTATTGCATTTTACCCCGGTCCCCAACATAAAAAAAATCCTCTGGACGGCCATGCATTATGGCTCAAGGCATGGGCACACAGGATATTTTTTTATGTTGGGAACCGGGGTAAAATGCAATAAATATTTTAAAATTTATTGCATTTTCTGTGTTTTTTAAAATTTATTTTCAATATCTCACACTTCACTTTTCCTCCTTTTCCTTTCTTTACTCACTTTCCTTTTCTCCACTTTTCTTTCTTTCTTTTTTCTTCTTCTTTCCTTCTTGTCTCTCTTCTAGCCTCTTCTATCTGACATCAATTTTCTTCTTTCAACTGTACAGTGTATCTACCATCTATATGTACATGCACTAGCATACAGTTGAATTTGTATTTCTTGGCATGCATAGCAGTGTTTCATATATGTAACAGTACTAAGCACAGGTGCAATATAAATAATGTATATTACAAAGCAATGTTGTGAATGAAATTGTATATGCATCATCTCACACTGAACTGTTCCTCTCTTCCTGGGTCTGTCCATGGACCTATTACGGATGGACATTCAACGTGATTCTTTCTTTGATCCAATGACAGTCGCCGCCTTCTGATTATGTGCATCTTAATGGGAACATTCAGCTGTTTCAACAATAACGACTGCTAAAGCATTTTCGGTCATTGACAAAGGAGCAGTTCCCTCTCTTGGGTTTTGTTTGGATGGTGTGCTCTGTAAGAGTGTGTCTTAAATGAAAGCATCCCCAATAGGGAGCAGCAAAGTTGAAAAGCAGACGATTTTGGTGATATGAAATGTATTATTACTGATTCGCACACTTTCGCACACACCCATGACCTTATAAAACAGTTAGAACTCTGGAATATTATGAGGAAATAGGGGGAAACGGGATTTTAAATCACAACCCGAAAATCCAAAAATAGCATCTATCTGGTAATATCAACATGTTTTTCATAATAAAATACATATACAGTACACGGAACAAAAACTTTCCGATTATAAGCCAGAACTGCACATCGATTTTCCATGATTTAGGCGAGTTATTATCTTCTGCACATGTAGATTAACATGTGTAAAATCACTATCTTAATTCTGTCCCGGTTTTTTGGCGGTGACCATCATAAGATCAAAGTGAGGAAACATGTACGGAATGTTATTGAGACGACATTGACGAAGACAATCACAATGTCCATCCGTAATAGGTCTATGGTCTGTCTACCAACTACCACATAATAGCAATTTGATAGTTATGCAGCAGGAGCCACAGAGTGTGTTTGAAACTTAACCGGATTTGAGTTCCATGTTATCCCGTTTAAGAGGGAAAAGAGAGAGAATGAAAAGAAATGAAGGTGAGTTTTCAGGATGTAAAGAGAGGAGACCAGAAAATGCAATTATATGAATTACATGTTTTCTGGTATCATAAAAGTGTCTCCTATGTGAAATGAGCAATAGGGGTGATATTTCCCTCCCACACTTACCCTTTACATAAAGCAGGAAATTATAGTATATTTATAACTATCCAAATTTTGAAATTTTTGGTTTAAACGTTAAACGTTCCCCTTTTTTCGGCCTCACCCAGCTACCCAGTCTCTCCAATCAGATCTTCTTTTAGGTTAACAAACATATAACTTGAATAAATATGTATGCTTTTTTTTCTCGATTTGCTATCGTTGTCGAGGGAAGGGGAAGCCAACCCTGATATTAAGTTAGTTTTCGTAGAAGCAGAAAGGTGAGAAGAACAGGTCAATGAAAGTTTGAGCAATACCCGATTAAAAATGAAAGTTGTGAATTATTGAAGTTGTAATCAGTGAAAGACAAATTGGCAACATTTTGACATAATAAACGTTCGAGCTCCTCTCCGAGATGTTCTGTACAGAAAACATGATTAACTTCCATTTTCTTTGTTATTGATTACGGAATAGATTTGTTTCATACTTAATTACAATAACTATATTTTGGGGGCAATGTATGATTGAACATTTTTGTTAGGGGGAGAATATAAATTATAAACTTTTTGTTTTTATGATTACAGGACGAGTGGGAAGGGAGCTCGCAAGATACGTCACAGATTTGCCAATTTGTGTTTGATTGATTCCACCCTTCAAAAAAATCATGATTTTCTTTTTTCTTATTGGTTTTTGCTCAAACTGTCACTGACCTGTTTCTCTCATATTTCTAACTCTCTTATAACCAAAACAATATCAAAGGATAATTCCACTTTGATTCCATCGTTTTATTTATTCAGCAAAATTTATAGTAAGCTATTCCGGCTCGTTACACTTTTTCCTTCACAGGCCAGGCTGCTCACTAGAAATATTTCCGACAATCGTTGTTTTCACAGTTTATGATTACGCACTCATTCAAGTCAATTAGAGTTTTGGATGAATAACTTTTTTTCAAAATGTCTTTGTTTGAGAACTGAAATAAACTCAAAATTCTAAAAACACATTCTTGATGCACACAACCATATCAATTGATGAATTCTGTTTTTCATCGCACGTTCTTATAAAACCAGTGACCTAAATCTACTTTTTTTTAATAGGGGTTCATGCACGCTAGTTAATTCTAGTTAGTTTATTGATTAGTAGATGTATTACCTTGGAAAGTAATACAATAAGAAGAGTTCAAATAATTAAAAGCACAGCAGCAAGGTTAAAGTGGGTGCCCTTTCAAGAGCCCTCGGTGGTACAGTGGATGCTGTATAGTGGCATCCAGCCATTTATCTCTAATAGTATGTGTACACATTGTGTAATATTTCGATTATTGTCCTTTTTTATACGGAAATAAATGTTAATCATATTCAATCAAGTCACTCCCCTTCTGAAGAAATTACACTGGTTACCGAACGAAAATCGTATAGTATTCTAGATTCTAATCGTTATTATTATCGAACTTATTTGTTATTTAAAGCAGTATCTCGTGATTGTGTTCTAATTGAATGTTTCAAATAAACAAATTGTCTTGTTTTATACCAAATTTATAACAAACTCGGCTGAGCAGTTCAAGATTTGCAATGATTATACTGTGGGTAAGTGTATGATGGGTCAAATATTGAATTTTCGGTGCCCATTTTCTTTCATATTTCTGCTTTTTTTTAAAGTAATATAATTTCAAAGGGGGATTAACTCGGAACTCCCAAAATCATTCCTGATGCATTCAAGCATTACAATAGACGACTTCTGCTTTTGGTATAACGTTCTTAAAAGACCGGTAATCTGCATGCATAACTACATTTTGAATAGGGGATCACACACGCTTACAGGCACAATCTTTCTTGGCTGTAGGCCAAGAGCATGACATGCAACCCAGGCACCCAATCAAATCGATAAGGTCGAACACTTTAGAAGTCCTCAAAGTATAGTCACCTCGTGAATACAACTTCAACACCACCAACAACAAATAGTACCGGAAGATACGTTAAATTCTAGCTGGTTTATTGACTAGTAGATGTATTGCCTCTATGGTGCAGACTTAGTTGCCAGATAAGATCAAATTGTAGGACTAGGCTGTGTCGTGTCCATACAATTTTATAAGTCCTAATGTTTAAATAATTAAAGCATATCTGCACTAGTTTGGCCAGGAGGTATTTGACTTCCCTGTGTGGTCTCTGGCCGGTGGTTATCTCATAAAATCAGCTCTTGATTAGCATAAGAAAAAGGGCATCATGTGGACCAACGGGTACTGTTTAAGCAATGTTGGCTATACAGAGGGCGAAAGTAAATACAAGTAGTGCAGTCCCACTTTAAACATGGATTATATATTTGTATACATCAGTGACAGAGGGGAGCATAGCCTCTTGTTTAAGCTTCACTGGAAATATTCATTATTTCCAGAATTCTATAAACATCCATCACTTTATTTCATCAATCCTGTATACTATTAGTTTTATGTGTCAGACATAATTACATTAACATTATTTCTATATCATTCTCATCATCATTATCATCGACATCATCACCATCATCATCATAACAATAATATTTTTTTTTAAAGTTTGTTAATCATCTACCCGGGGCAGCTTTTTTTCTTCTGCAGATGTATTAATGAATAATTATTGATAGTATTTTATTAATTACCTTTTTGTTTTAATATCAAAATTTTAAATATTATTATTTATTTTGTATACGTCCACCACAATTTGTTATATTTTGTATCGTTGAAAATTCATTCGATTTGTATGATTTGCAGAAGAAATTAAGTTCAATTCAAATTCAAATTCAAAAGAGAGATATTGCCTTGAACTCTTTTATTTTGAAGAAATGATATAGATTTGGAAAAAATTGTATTCATTAGCTGAGAAGATCTTTATTCATTTGAACCGTCACTATCTCCCCACAATGCAATAGACTAGGCCCATCTTTTTCATTTATCAGCAAACAATGTAAGTTCCATTTTTTTTTGCCTGTGTTCTCTTTTATGAACATTTATTGTAAAGTACAAAAAAAAACTCCTTTTCTAAAGAAATTTAAAGAACAAATAAAATTCGAATAATCATCTCTTATGCTACTACCTTTGGAAACCTCCACTTTATATATATATATATATATATATATATATATCTATATTACTAATACGCAAAATCGCCGCGGGGGGTCCAACACGGGGCAAAACGGTTCCTCAAAAACGCCTTTCCCCGACCCCGCCCGCCTCCGCCGTGGCGCGGGGAGGGCGGCACAATTCCACGAGGCCTGTCTCCCGTAACCCGCGTGCCACCTCGACCCCGCGATCGACGTCCATGCCGTTAAACGCGGTTTCGGGGTGGCCGGGGAGGACGGGCGGACGAGAGCACGGCGGGCGTCGCGGATTGCGAGGAGGCGACGAACCCGCGAGAGCGAGTCGGCAAGGCGTGCACCCGCCCTCTGTCTAATTATCAAAGAGAGACGAAGAGACACACGATGGACGAGAATCCACTCGCGTCAACGGGTGTAGCAAGTCTCATTGTAAAGGCTGCGGCGTATCCCGAGTAAGGCCTCTTGCTATAGGATTCGCTTTGTAGCGTGTAAGAGAAATACACATCAACAGACGACTCACCCGGGTGATGGGATGTAGCCAATATGTACGCTCAACGGGTTGAGCTTACCCGTGTTATGCGTCTTTCTATAGGATATGCTTTGTAGGCCAGGCGCCCACAGTGTACGTGTATTACACGCTCTCAGGTCACACACATGCACACACCACAGTCGATTCGAGTCGAGGCGCAAACCATGGACCTATTTTCACGTAAAATCTTTACTCTGAAAATAATTATACAAATTCTGTGATCTATGCCAACATAATCATAGTCCAAGCTTCTGTTTTATTGGTCTTTTCATGAAAACTACATCGAAATCACAACAATAATAGCGCAAATAGATCTGTGATAGTACGCCTTCATGTGACTGACAGTTCAGTTGCAAACTGCCTCGAGTCCACACAGTGTATTGCCACTGCAGCTGAGCGCCGGTGCTGTCGGCGGTGCTGTCGGCGGTGCTGTCGGAGCTGAGTGTGTGAGCATGGAGTAGCGGTGACCGGAGTAGCCAAGTCTGTCCGTGGGTGTGAGGAGAGTCTAAACAACACTTTGAAATTGCTATTATTGCCCCGATTTCAATATAGTTTCGTGAAATGATGTATGAAACCTGGGCTTGGATTGTGATTATTCTGGCCATGTATAGTTGTATACTGAATTTCGATAATCATTTTTCACAAGAAAATCAGACGGTCGTCATGGTCGTTTAAAAACATGATAATACTTTTAGTATGATACAGTTCTTGCATCAAATCAATTTTTAAAGTATGGGGGGGGGGAGGGTCAGGTAACTCAAAGCGATTTGAGTGCAGGCGTGGTGTCCACGGGTACAAAGGGCTGAACCCCCGAAAGCTCATGGGTTTTAGGCACTAATTGGCGTGGGGTCCATAGTAGAGTTGCGTACCAACTACGCTGAGCTGAGAGTACGCTGGCCTACGTTACTATACCCTGAGGGACGCAAAAAAGTACGCAAGATGGACGCAAACAATTTAATATGTTTAACAAAATTCGCGTACTTTCGGCGTAGAAACTTGACGCAGAAGGTACGCCTTTTTTTACGTAACACTACGCTACTAAACTAAACAAACTGCATCTTTAAATGAATTAATGAAAAATTAGCCCAAGAAAAATGAGCCCCCGAAAGATAAAAAAAAGTAGCCCCCAAAAATTTCCCCAAAATTTGATATAGATCGAGTCCCCGAAAAAAAAAATCTTTCACTGGATTCTAGGCTCACAGTCCCACACACAGGCGAGTCAATTTGTGCACAAACCGTCCGATTTTTTCGCGTAAAATCTTTACTTTGAAAATTATTATACACATTTTGTGAACAATGCCAACATAATCATAATCCAAGCCTCTGCATATGTAGTCTTTTCATGAAACTACATTGAAATCACAACAATAATAATGCAAATAAATAGTAATTATCGAGATCCTATCTGACATAGTTTGTTTTACGATGCGCCATTCATGGTCAAACAGCATATATTATAAAAAATTCTCTATATAAAGATAATCTAAAAAATTTTTGGATAGCACATAGGCTTCTATCTATTTGGCCCCCTCCCCTAGAATCCCGTGGATTTTCCACGGGTCCTGCTAGTCTATATTACTAATACCACTAATCGCCGCGGGGGGTCCAAACGGGTACAAAACGGTTCCTCAAAAACGTCTTTCCCCGACCCCGCCCGCCTCCGCCGTGGCGCGGGGAGGGCGGCACAATTCCACGAGGTCTGTCTCCCGTAACCCGCGTGCCACGTCGACCCCGCGATCGACGTCCATGCCGTTAAACGCGGTTTCGGGGTGCCGGGGAGGACGGGCGGACGAGAGCACGGCGGGCGTCGCGGATTGCGAGGAGGCGACGAACCCGCAAGAGCGAGTCGGCAAGGCGTGCACCCGCCCTCTGTCTAATTATCAAAGAGAGACGAAGAGACACGCGATGGACAAGAATCCACTCGCGTCAACGGGTGTAGCAAGTCTCATTGAAAAAGCTGCGGCGTATCCCGAGTAAGACCTCTTGCTATAGGGTTCGCTTTGTAGCATGTAAGAGAAATACACATCAACAGACGACTCACCCGGGTGAGGGGATGTAGCCAATATGTATCCTCAACGGGTTGACCTTACCCGTGCTATGCGTCTTTCTATAGGATATGCTTTGTAGGCCAGGCGCCCACAGTGTACGTGTATTACACGCTCTCAGGTCACACACATGCACACACCACAGTCGATTCGAGTCGGGGCGATTGCGACAACTGGCGCGAACCATGGACCTATTTTCACGTAAAATCTTTACTCTGAAAATAATTATACAAATTCTGTGATCTATGCCAACATAATCATAGTCCAAGCTTCTGTTTTATTGGTCTTTTCATGAAAACTACATCGAAATCACAACAAGAATGGCGCAAATAGATATGTGATAGTACGCCTTCACGTGACTGACAGTTCAGTTGCAAACTGCCTGAGTCCACACAGTGTATTGCCACCGCAGCTGAGCGCTGCTGTCGGCGGTGCTGTCGGAGCGCCTGAGTGTGTGAGCGGATACCGGAGTAGCCAGGCCTGCCGTGGTGTGAGGAGAGTCTAAACAACACTTTGAAATTGCTATTATTGCCCCGATTTCAATATACATGTAGTTTCGTGAATAGATGTATGAAACCCGGGCTTGGATTGTGATTATTCTGGCCATGTATAATTGTATACTGATTTTCGATAATCATTTTTCAAAGTAAAGTTTTCACAAGAAAATCAGACGGTCGTCATGGTCGTTTAAAAACATGATAATACTTTTAGTATGATACAGTTCTTGCATCAAATCAATTTTTAAAGTATGGGGGGGGGGGGGGGGTCAGGTAACTCGAAGCGATTTGAGTGCAGGCGTGGTGTCCACGGGTACAAAGGGCTGAACCCCCGAAAGCTCAGGGGTTTTAGGCATTTAATTACGGTCAGATGAGCATATTTTTAATACCTTATTTGTGGCACTGGCAGGTCGATCACTAATTGGCGTGGGGTCCATAGTAGAGTTGCGTACCAACTACGCTGAGCTGAGAGTACGCTGGCCTACGTTACTATACCCTGAGGGACGCAAAAAAATACGCAAGATGGACGCAAACAATTTAATATGTTTAACACAATTCGCGTACTTTCGGTTTAGAAACTTGACACAGAAAGTACGCCTTTTTTTTACGTAACTACGCTACTAAACTAAACAAGCTGCATCTTTAAATAAATTAATGAAAAATTAGCCCAAGAAAAATGAGCCCCCGAAAGATTAAAAAAAGTAGCCCCCAAAAATGTTCCCAAAATTTGATATAGATCGAGTCCCCGAAAAAAAAAATCTTTCACTGGATTCTACGCTCACAGTCCCACACACAGGCGAGTCAATTTGTGCACAAACCGTCCGATTTTTTGTGTAAAATCTTTACTTTGAAAATAATTATACACATTTTGTGAACAATGCCAACATAATCATAATCCAAGTCTCTGCATATGTAGTCTTTTCATGAAACTACATTGAAATCACAACAATAATAATGCAAATAAATAGTAATTATCGAGATCCTATCTGACATAGTTTGTTTTACGATGCGCCATTCATGGTCAAACAGCATATATTATACAAATTCTCTATATAAAGATAATCTAATTTTTTTTTGGATAGCACATAGGCCTCTATCTATCTATCTATTTGGCCCCCTCCCCTAGAATCCCGTGGATTTTCCACGGGTCCTGCTAGTCTATATTACTAATACCACTAATCGCCGCGGGGGGTCCAAACGGGTACAAAACGGTTCCTCAAAAACGTCTTTCCCCGACCCCGCCCGCCTCCGCCGTGGCGCGGGGAGGGCGGCACAATTCCACGAGGCCTGTCTCCCGTAACCCGCGTGCCACGTCGACCCCGCGATCGACGTCCACGCCGTTAAACGCGCTTTCGGGGTGCCGGGGAGGACGGGCGGACGAGAGCACGGCGGGCGTCGTGGATTGCGAGGAGGCGACGAACCCGCGAGAGCGAGTCGACAAGGCGTGCACCCGCCCTCTGTCTAATTATCAAAGAGAGACGAAGAGACACACGATAAACGAGAATCCACTCGCGCCAACGGGTGTAGCAAGTCTCATTGTAAAGATTGCGGCGTATTTCGAGTAAGGCCTCTTGCTATAGGATTCGCTTTGTAGCGTGTAAGAGAAACACACATTAACAGATGACTCACCCGGGTGATGGGGTGTAGCCATTATGTACGCTCAACGGGTTGAGCTGACCCGTGCTATGCGTCTTTCTATAGAATATGCTTTGTAGGCCAGGCGCCCATAGTGTACGTGTATTACACGCTCTCAGGTCACACACATGCACACACCACAGTCGTTTCGAGTTGAGGCGATTGCGACAACTGGCGCAAACCATGGACCTATTTTCACGTAAAATCTTTACTCTGAAAATAATTATACAAATTCTGTGATCTATGCCAACATAATCATAGCCCAAGCTTCTGTTTTATTGGTCTTTTCATGAAAACTACATCGAAATCACAACATAGCGCAAATAGATCTGTGATAGTACGCCTTCACGTGACAGTTCAGTTGCAAACTGCCTTGAGTCCACAGTGTATTGCCACGGCAGCTGAGCGCTGCTGTCGGGGGTGCTGTCGGAGCTGAGTGTGTGAGCGTGGAGTAGCGGTGACCGGAGTAGCCAGGTCTGTCCGTGGTGTGAGGAGAGTCTAAACAACACTTTGAAATTGCTATTATTGCCCCGATTTCAATATAGTTTCGTGAATAGATGTACGAAACCTGGGCTTGGATTGTGATTATTCTGGCCATGTATAGTTGTATACTGAATTTCGATAATCATTTTTCAAAGTAAAGTTTTCACAAGCAAAGTAAAGTTTTCACAAGAAAATCAGACGGTCGTCATGGTCGTTTAAAAACATGATAATACTTTTAGTATGATACAGTTCTTGCATCAAATCAATTTTTAAAGTATGGGGGGGGGGGGGTCAGGTAACTCAAAGCGATTTAAGTGCAGGCGTGGTGTCCACGGGTACAAAGGGCTGAACCCCCGAAAGCTCAGGGGTTTTAGGCATTTAATTACGGTCAGATGAGCATATTTTTAATACCTTATTTGTGACACTGGCAGGTCGATCACTAATTGGCATGGGGTCCATAGTAGAGTTGCGTACCAACTACGCTGAGCTGAGAGTACGCTGGCCTACGTTACTATACCCTGAGGGCATACTTTCGGCGTAGAAACTTGACACAGAAAGTACGCCTTTTTTACGTAACACTACGCTACTAAACTAAACAAACTGCATCTTTAAATGAATTAATGAAAAATTAGCCCAAGAAAAATAAGCCCCCGAAAGATAAAAAAGTAGCCCCCAAATATTTCCCCAAAATTTGATATAGATCGAGTCCCCGAAAAAAAAAATCTTTCACTGGATTCTACGCTCACAGTCCCACACTCAGTCGAGTCAATTTGTGCACAAACCGTTTGATTTTTCGCGTAAAATCTTTCCTTTGAAAATAATTATACACATTTTGTGAACAATGCCAACATAATCATAATCCAAGCCTCTGCATATGTAGTCTTTTCATGAAACTACATTGAAATCACAACAATAATAATGCAAATAAATCGTAATTATCGAGATCCTATCTGACATAGTTTGTTTTACGATGCGCCATTCATGGTCAACCAGCATATATTATAAAAATTCTCTATATAAAGATAATCTATTTTTTTTGGATAGCACATAGGCCTCTATCTATCTATCTATTTGGCCCCCTCCCCTAGAATCCCGTGGATTTTCCACGGGTCCTGCTAGTCTATATTACTAATACGCAAAATCGCCGCGGGGGGTCCAACACGGGGTAAAACGGTTCCTCAAAAACGCCTTTCCCCGACCCCGCTCGCCTCCGCCGTGGCGCGGGAACGGTGGCACAATTCCACGAGGCCTGTCTCCCGTAACCCGCGTGCCACCTCGACCCCGCGATCGACGTCCATGCCGTTAAACGCGGTTTCGGGGTGCAGGGGAGGACGGGCGGACGAGAGCACGGCGGGCGTCGTGGATTGCGAGGAGGCGACGAACCCGCGAGAGCGAGCACCCGCCCTCTGTCTAATTATCAAAGAGAGACGAAGAGACACACGATAAACGAGAATCCACTCGCGTCAACGGGTGTAGCAAGTCTTATTGTAAAGGCTGCGGCGTATCTTGAGTAAGGCCTCTTGCTATAGGATTCGCTTTGTAGCGTGTAAGAAAAATACACATCAACAGATGACTCACGCGGGTGAGGGGGTGTAAGAAATGCACGCTCTCACGGGTTGGGCTTACCCGTGTTATGCGTCTTTCTATAGGATATGCTTTGTAGGCCAGGCGCCCATAGTATACGTGTATTTCACGCTCACCGTCACACACGTACACACACTCGATTCGAGTCGTGGCGATTGCGACAATTGGCGCAAACCATGGACCTATTTTCGCGTAAAATCTTTACTCTGAAAATAATTATACAAATTCTGTGATCTATGCCAACATATTCATAGTCCAAGCTTCTGTTTTATTGGTCTTTTCATGAAAACTACCTCGAAATAACAACAATAATAACGCAAATAGATCTGTGATAGTACGCCTGACCAATCTGCGATTCATGCACACACACAGAGCAAACAGGATTTCAAATGCCTTCCAGCCCCCAACTCAGGCGGGTCATCACGGCGCTCAAGCCATCGTTTTACGCTGCGCCGCAGATCGTTTTACGCTGCGCCGCAGTTACTGCACTACACTGTATAGATTTGATTTCCGTATGTTTGATTTCGTTTAGCGTTGGTTATTTGAAACTTTTGAACTCCGAAAGACTGTAAATATGTTAAATAGACTCTTGAAGTTGGATTTCTTTTCAACTGACCTGTTAATGAAAGCATGAGGGATAAACAAAAAAAATAAGGACTGCTCTGTAATTGGATGGTGGTGGAAATTATCACTCCCTCGATTTCGTTCAAATACTGGCCCTACCCCCTCGGCTTTGCTTCGGGTGATAGAAGGACCGGTATGAACTCCACCTTGGAAATGATAATTTCATCCTCATGAGCAGTCAATATTTGTATATTTTCACTGAGACCTCTGGGACCTCTCTGAAGTTCTTTGTATCATCCATGCAAAATATCATTTTGTTGATAATTTTGTTTAATAGAACATTTAGTTTTAATAATGCATGTTAAGCCAAGTTAAACAATTATTGTTACTCATTTTTGATTTGGGACAAGTTCTAATTAGAGATGAGTGAAAATATGAAAAATGAGAATGGGAGGATTGAGAACAGAATTCGTAAGAAACTGGACGGGAAATGGATAATGAGAATAAGGATATATATGGGAATGAATGAAAAACAATAATCATAAATAATAAAAGTGAAAACGAAAGTTAAAGCGTAAAATAGTTTGCATCAGTTTGTTTACAAATTACTTATTTAATGTTTTCTTTCAATCTTCAAGTTTTATTATATGTTACAAATTAAAAAAAAAAAATCAAAATGATATATGAAACAAAAAAAAGGTTAATATTCTATCGAATTAAATATTAACAACAAGAGTAGAAAAAGAATAAAATGATAAAAAGTAGGCCTATACCAAGAGGGAAAATGAAATTGAAAATAAAAGGGGGAACAAAAACAGAAAAACAAACATGAAAATTTAAAAAATCGATAGCACATCATTAACAACCACCCACCCCCTAGAATCCCGTGGATTTTCCACGGGTCCTCCTAGTCTATATTACTAATACCACTAATCGCCGCGGGGGGTCCAAACGGGTACAAAACGGTTCCTCAAAAACGTCTTTCCCCGACCCCGCCCGCCTCCGCCGTGGCGCGGGGAGGGCGGCACAATTCCACGAGGTCTGTCTCCCGTAACCCGCGTGCCACGTCGACCCCGCGATCGACGTCCATGCCGTTAAACGCGGTTTCGGGGTGCCGGGGAGGACGGGCGGACGAGAGCACGGCGGGCGTCGCGGATTGCGAGGAGGCGACGAACCCGCGAGAGCGAGTCGGCAAGGCGTGCACCCGCCCTCTGTCTAATTATCAAAGAGAGACGAAGAGACACACGATGGACGAGAATCCACTCGCGTCAACGGGTGTAGCAAGTCTTATTGAAAAAGCTGCGGCGTATCCCGAGTAAGACCTCTTGCTATAGGATTCGCTTTGTAGCATGTAAGAGAAATTCACATCAACAGACGACTCAACCGGGTGAGGGGATGTAAGAAATGCACGCTCTCACGGGTTCGGCTTACCCGTGTTATGCGTCTTTCTATGTGATATGCTTTGTAGGCCAGGCGGACCTGCTGTGTGTACGAACGTACGTGTATAATGTTTGCGATGATTCTACGCTCACCGTCACACGCACAGCTCAGTCGGTTCGACTCTGATTCTATGATGATTGCCGTGATTGCCGTGATTTGTATATATTTTACGTGAATAGAGGTATGCAAGCAGGGTTACTTTGGTATTAATCTGTCCATGTTTACTGAATTTTGATAATCATTCTTCAAAGTAAAGTTTTCACGTGACTGACAGTTCAGTTGCAAACTGCATTGAATCCACACACGTTTTGCCACTGCAGCTGAGCGCTGCTGTCGCCTGTGCTGTGACTGAGTGTGTGAACAATGGAGTAGCTAGGCCTGTCCATGGTGTGAGCAGAGTCGAAGCTAAACAACACTTTGAAATTGCTATTATTGCCCCTATTTCAATATACTTTCGTGAATAGACTCATAGAGGTATGCAACTTGAGCTTAGATTGTGATTATTCTGGCCATGTATAGTTGTATACTGAATTTCGATAATCAATTTTCAAAGTAAAGTTTTCACAAGAAAATCAGCCGGTCTTTTAAAAAAATGATACTGATAGACAATAATACTTTTACTATGATACAGTTCTTGCATCAAATCAATGCATTAAAACGTTTTTCAAAGTGTGTGTGGGAGGGGGGGGGGTCAGGTAGCTCAAAGCGAGTTGAGTGCAGGTGTTGTGTCCACAGGGTTCAACGGGCTGAACCCCCGAAAGCTCAGGGGTTTTAGGCATTTAATTACGGTCTCTCGGTCTGATGAGCATATTTTTAATACCTGATTTGTGACACTGGCAGGTCACTTATTGGCGTGGGGTCCATAGTAGAGTTGCGTACCGACTACGCTGAGAGTACGCTGTTCTACGTTACTAAACCCTGAGGGACGCAAACAATTTAATATGTTTTAAAAATTTCGCGTACTTTCGGCGTAGAAACTTGACGTAACTTAACTTTACGTAACACCACGCTACTAAACAAACTATATCCTTAAATGGATTAATGAAAAATTAGCCCAAGAAAGAAGAGCCCCTGAAAGTTGAAAAAGTAGCCCCCGAAAATTTGATATAGATCGAGCTCCCGAAAAAAAAAAATTCACTGGATTCTACGCTCACAGTCACACAGTCGAGTTAATCTGTGAACTGCATGCAGCTGGCTGCTACATATTGGCACAAACCGTCCGATTTTTCGCGTAAAATCTTTACTTTAAAAATTATTAAACAAATTTTGTGAACAATGCCAACATAATCATAATCCAAGCTTCTGCTTTTGTACTCTTTTCATTAAAAATACATTGAAATCACAACAATAATAATGCAAATAAATCGTACTTATATCGAGATCCTACATGACATAGTTTTTGTTACGGTGCACCATTCATGGTCAAAACAGCATAATTATATTACACAAATTGTCTATATAAAAATAATTTTATTTTCGATAGCACATAGGCCTCTATCTATTTAACCCCCCAACCCCTGCCCTCCCCTAGAATCCCGTGGATTTTCCACGGGTCCTGCTAGTCTATATTACTAATACGCAAAATCGCCGCGGGGGGTCCAAACGGGTACAAAACGGTTCCTCAAAAACGCCTTTCCCCGACCCCGCCCGCCTCCGCCGTGGCGCGGGGAGGGCGGCACAATTTCACGAGGCCTGTCTCCCGTAACCCGCGTGCCACGTCGACCCCGCGATCGACGTCCACGCCGTTAAACGCGCTTTCGGGGCGGCCGGGGAGGACGGGCGGACGAGAGCACGGCGGGCGTCGCGGATTGCGAGGAGGCGACGAACCCGCGAGAGCGAGTCGGCAAGGCGTGCACCCGCCCTCTGTCTAATTATAAAAGAGAGACGAAGAGACACACGATGGACGAGAATCCACTCGCGTCAACGGGTGTAACAAGTCTCATTGTAAAGGCTGCGGCATATCCTGAGTAAGGCCTCTTGCTATAGGATTCGCTTTGTAGCATGTAAGAGAAATACACATTAACAGACGACTCACCCGGGTGATGGGATGTAGCCAATATGTACGCTCAACGGGTTGAGCGTACCCGTGTTATGCGTCTTTCTATAGGATATGCTTTGTAGCTAGGCCAGGCGCCCACAGTGTACGTGTATTACACGCTCTCAGGTCACACACATGCACACATCACAGTACAGTCGATTCGAGTCGAGGCGATTGCGACAACTGGCGCAAACCATGGACCTATTTTCACGTAAAATCTTTACTGAAAATAATTATACAAATTCTGTGATCTATGCCAACATAATCATAGTCCAAGCTTCTGTTTTATTGGTCTTTTCATGAAAACTACATCGAAATCACAACAAGAATAGCGCAAATAGATCTGTGATAGTACGCCTTCACGTGACAGTTCAGTTGCAAACTGCCTTGAGTCCACAGTGTATTGCCATGGCAGCTGAGCGCTGCTGTCGGGGGTGCTGTCGGAGCTGAGTGTGTGAGCATGGAGTAGCCAGGTCTGTCCGTGGTGTGAGGAGAGTCTAAACAACACTTTGAAATTGCTATTATTGCCCCGATTTCAATATAGTTTCGTGAATAGATGTATGAAACCTGGGCTTGGATTGTGATTATTCTGGCCATGTATAGTTGTATACCGAATTTCGATAATCATTTTTCAAAGTAAAGTTTTCACAAGAAAATCAGACGGTCGTCATGGTCGTTTAAAAACATGATAATACTTTTAGTATGATACAGTTCTTGCATCAAATCAATTTTTAAAGTATGGGGGGGGGGGGGTCAGGTAACTCAAAGCGATTTGAGTGCAGGCGTGGTGTCCACGGGTACAAAGGGCTGTACCCCCGAAAGCTCAGGGGTTTTAGGCATTTAATTACGGTCAGATGAGCATATTTTTAATGCCTTATTTGTGACACTGGCAGGTCGATCAATAATTGGCGTGGGGTCCATAGTAGAGTTGCGTACCAACTACGCTGAGCTGAGAGTACGCTGGCCTACGTTACTATACCCTGAGGGACGCAAAAAAGTATGCAAGATGGACGCAAACAATTTAATATGTTTAACAAAATTCGCGTACTTTCGGCGTAGAAACTGGACGCAGAAAGTACGCCTTTTTTTACGTAACACTACGCTACTAAACTAAACAAACTGCATCTTTAAATGAATTAATGAAAAATTAGCCCAAGAAAAAGGAGCTCCCGAAAGATAAAAAAAAGTAGCCCCCAAAAATTTTCCCAAAATTTGATATAGATCGAGTCCCCGAAAAAAAAAATCTTTCACTGGATTCTACGCTCACAGTCCCACACATAGTCGAGTCAATTTGTGCACAAACCGTCTGATTTTTCGCGTAAAATCTTTACTTTGAAAATAATTATACACATTTTGTGAACAATGCCAACATAATCATAATCCAAGTCTCTGCATATGTAGTCTTTTCATGAAACTACATTGAAATCACAACAATAATAATGCAAATAAATCGTAATTATCGAGATCCTATCTGACATAGTTTGTTTTACGGTGCGCCATTCATGGTCAAACAGCATATATTATAAAAATTCTCTATATAAAGATAATCTAAAAAAATTTTGGATAGCACATAGGCCTCTATCTATCTATCTATTTGGCCCCCTCCCCTAGAATCCCGTGGATTTTCCACGGGTCCTGCTAGTATATATATATTGGAATGAGGGTGTTGAGGGGAAAAAATGGTCCATCGTAGAGAAATTAATACAATTAGAATTATGAAATGAAGCGAACGTGGTTTATCTCTACGACTCTGTCATGATGTTGACTTCATTTTTTTTTTTTATCGTAAACCAATTATTAATGCTATTTGATATACTTTGATAACAAAACAGACTTGGATCTGAATTTAGAGAACAAAGTACTTAAATACATTCGATGTTATTTGCAACATGTAAATCACATTTAGTACTTTATAGAGTAAAATGGAAAATGAGTTTATATCGCAAATATGTCATAGACCAAAATTGTGTGATTTGTTTTGTTTACTTTAATATCAAAATCTTTCAAGTTGTATTTAAAATGTGAATTGCAATTAATAATGATACAATCAACATGTAGAATACAAGCAAATTCCATGTTGCCTCAACTTTAGAGCTGTTACATATGTTTTACTCTATTGTCCTTTTTGTGTAGTAATTTGTTTATTTTTGTCTAATACATGGGAGCGGTGAGCGATTTAGTTCTCTAAAGCTCAAAAGGTGCTCTTGTAAACTGGAAAAAAATATCTCTGAAAAAACCCACGTTTAAAATACATGAGAAAACTGTCAAAAATGATACCTCTAAAACACCATATCATAAAAGAGCTCGCGCAATAAAAAAAAGTGTTTTCAAACTGGTACACTGATTTTAGAACACCAACGTCATGTGCCTTTTCCTTTTGGATAGGCATCAGTCCTGAGTACCAAGTCCCTTGGAGAGGACTTCAAGTAGCTGGCTCCCTGTTACTTACAAGCATACACATGCTTTTTTTTTTAGGAGTAAGATACAATCAATCCATCAAAAACAATTTAAAGTGTACGTATCACTAATATAAAACATATTTTGTTCTTGATGTAGGAGGTTTCATGTTGCTATACAATATTACAATTATTTACATCACATGTTACTTCTACAAAGAGATGCTGTAGTTTAAATACACATATTGCTCCGATTGTCTAATTTTCGCTAGCCTATAATCTAGGCGGAGTGCCGAGCTTTTTTCTTTGCTGCTAGACTAACCTTAAGCAGAACGTCTGATACGGCGAGACTACGGCTTCAATAACGCTACGAATAGCGGATTCCTGCAGTTCTCTGAATTTTCCATTAGGAATGCCTAGTTTGTTGGCCGCATATGATAAACTTTCTCGCAGAAGATCGTCGTCGCATGAACTACCCGCCATCTTGGATGAAGAAAATGACGTAATGTCACGTGATTTATAATATGCATATGCATAGACTCTTCTCCATACGTGTTTCTGATTGGTTGAGTTCATTTCGTATTCATGAGGTTTTTTCGTACGAAAAACTGCCACGGATTCATGGTCGATAATAAAAAAAAAAACAACGACTAAAGCTAGAACAGTGATTATAGGCGGTAAGCCGCTTCGCGACTCACGGTTCGTAGTCTCGCCGTATCAGACGTTCTGCTTAGGGTTAGTCTAGCAGCAAAGAAAAAAGCTCGGCACTCCGCCTAGATTATAGGCTACATTTTCGCTCGCGCGATCACTGCAGCACAAACATAGCTCATTCGACGTCACTACCAAACTAGCCAATCAGCTGTCAATGACGTCATATTGAATGCGGCGGCAAATATATTTTGTGAAATTATCGAGAAATTGACTATTTCTAATTGCAAAATAGTTTTATTTTTGGATGGAAAAGCAGCCATTGTTATCTTGACATTCATTGAAGTAATCAGAATAGGGTGAGTTACTTCTCAGATGATTCAAGAGGTCCATTTTGTAGATAATTTTTTAATTTCTTAGAATGTTCCACTGTGTTGCAAGGTACCGGGTGTATGCCATTGGGTGTCATGTGTTCGCGCGCTATAAGTACAGGCCACCGCGCCGTCGGGTGTATTCTCGTACTGATGTAGGTGGTAGAATGGCTACCACGCCCACTTCCCTCTCTATGCCTTTCTGAACATTCCTCTCTGAACATTCCTTTCCTTCTCAATACAATAACTTTCACCTGCCTAAGTTATTCAAACCATACCGCTTCGCCACTTCCATTACGTAATCATTAAAAGGATCCACATTATACAACATTTTCCTGCTATACGTTGTACTGCAGGAAAATACAAATCTCCCTGGTATACCGTCCAAACGATAAGTATGTGCCTTTAACGAAGCAGGCGACAATCTGCGTAGCAGACGACACTTGATAGTAACTTTGTATGTGAGATTGCTTTGCTAAATATAAATTACTTTGTTAATAAATATCAACTAAAATTTATTTTACATTTCTTTAAACCATCATTGATATTTAATAATTCATGAGTGAGTAAAAGAAACATACCAAACTATATACTTATATGAAATACTTGGTGGCAATTAGGGGAGTTTGACGTGATGACCGACTGCACCCTCTGTTAATAACCGAATATTCCATGGTGTGTCATGAATATTCATGTTTTTGCTTACCTCGGCTACATGTTTGCTTTTACTAAATTGAAAAATTACGGTGGGTGTTGGATGAAATGGACATAATGAAATAGGCAGAAGTGATCTATGATAATTCATGCTATATATGTTTTGTGGGCTCGACCTATAATCTTCAAATCGCTTGGCAAACTGAGTCCAAAGTTAGACTTGTTTCACATGTGTATTATAGGCAATGACGAGCTTGCAACCTATTTTGAAAAATTACGGTGGGTGAACTTTCAAAAGTCAATGAGACATGAGGGCTCCAATGAAAGAGCTAGTGATAACGTACATCGGGGTGGATATGCTTTTCGTTTAAACAAAAAAATGAATTTTTAAAGTTTTTTTAAAAAAACGTCTATAGGCTAACATGTTAGGCTGCTGACTCTGACCATGCTCTGACGATAGGGGGCGTTGTGAAATGAGACTAAATGGAGCAATATGCTTCCAGTGAGCAGTAAACAGTAGTAAGATTTGTTGAGTATTACAAGTACAATTACAATAGCTCGATGGCTTCGTACAATAAATGCCTACAGCCTTTAAAGGTACTATATCCCATTTGCAGCCAACATCAAATTATGTCTATTCACTTTGCAGGAATCATGAATATGTCACGTATGTCTTATATGTGACATTGAAACGTTAGCAGTGTCATATTATTCAAATTATGCAAGGAAACCTGTTTACTTTTTAGACTTTACTGTCACACACTATCGAATGAGTGAATGACTTATTATTTTTCTTTGGTAATAACATACATACAATGAGCTGTAACGGTACATTATCATTTGTTTACATCAATAAACCACGTCATCTAGTGGTCAAAATTAAACTAATTGAATCTTTGCTCAGCACAAAACTAATGACAATTAGGTACAACGGTCTGTAAATCAGACTATTTCTAAAATGATTACAATCACTAAGGTATATATAGTATATATTTGTAAAGCGCTTAGAGACATTTGTATTAAGCGCTATATAAAAATTAAATATTATCATTATTATTATTATTATTAAAGTCTTCTTTATACAGGGTGGCTGTTTCGATAACGATTAACTGTAAATTGTGCTCAGTGGGTTATGACATAGCTCTGTTATTGTGTTGCTCCTGCTCAATAGACATTTTAAATTACTATTTTTAAATTCATAATTATATTCCATAGGTCAGAATCGACATCCATTATGTTCTCACTCGATACAATTTAGCGTGACATCCTGAGTGACCTGATTTGTTCATGATATTCCTTCACAATAAGATAACAACAATGAAAAAGCTCCTAAATAATATGCCATCGTTTCCAGAGAAGGTTGAGTTCTGGGAAGAGGTGAAAAACAATTTGTGAGCGTTATCATTCTTATTATGCAAGTGTGGAAGAACATCAGATAAGACATGTTCCTTGAAAAGCATGGCTCTTTAAATGCCTTTTTATTCTAAATATGTCATGTAACATCGTAAAACTCGGGGGTAGGATTTTTACGCCACGTGTTCGTGTAGTCCCATATACATCTTTCTGTGTACAGTGTTTGTAACTTTACCAAGACTTGGCCAAATTTCTTATCATTTTGATGATTCCAGAACCTTGCAATACACACAAAGTCTTGATCAACCTTTTCTGGTCGATTCCACACCGTTTCTTTCACAATGCAATCGCATGACCAGAACTCAACTTCATCTTTAACCTTCTCTTTTTATAACTGATGAAAGAGGCCTATTTAAGGTTGAACCACAAGCAACGTAATTTCTTATAATTAAATTTTAAAAATCATTATCTGTTCATGTGAGGTGTATATAGGAAAGGCTGTGACAAATATAATATTATCTGAGGCTCTGTATGATAAATTAAAATAATGAAGGTTAAAATAGTTGAACATAGCTCTTTATAAAGTAATAGAAGAGCTTAGTCAGTTATTGAAGATGTTTCGTGTAAAAAAGAAACTATGAATACTTTTGAGGCGCAACTGTTTGGAGCCGGTCTTTATTTTGACCTTACAATTAGATTAAACTTTTAAAATCTGGGCCTTGTACACATATGATGAAAACCATATAGTCTTAAGACGACTTAAAGTGTACTACGCTTCTCATTTTTGTTATAGATCTATATAACATAAATAAGCTCAGTAATTACGCAGCAGATTTTTTGCAGAGGACTTCTACACCATTTCGGAACAAGCCTTTAGTGTGCATTTAATATTCTTGTAAAACTCCCCTGACCTGTTCTTAATTTCATTTCTTTCCAGATCGTAAGAGTAGGGCAAGTTTATTTCTTCTTCCGTTTGCTATTAAAAAAAAGCAAAAGTCTTTTTTCTGATTAACGAATTTTCCTATTACATTTGAACTTGCAATTTCAAATTTTCTTCATTCATTTCATTCCTCTATAATTCATTGAAGCCATCTCTCCCTTTCTCTATCTCCCCCCCCCCCCTCCTCCATCTATCTTTCCAATTACTGCTTGCCATTTTTATTGTTTCATTTTTTCTTTTCTTATTCCATCATCTATTTCACAAAGTCTGAAATTACCCACCCAAAATAATAGTATCAGGCCCAAAATATATATCATGTTTATAGGGTCCATATACAGTGCGTATAACAAAAAGTGCATTCAACTTTGGTAGCTTCTAATACAAAAAGTTATAACCTGTGTGACCTTGAATCATATTTTATTGTAAAGGAAAACTAATATCCATAACTCGTCTGCCAAGGATGACTGAACAGCAGGCTTTTCAAAAAGTATTGTCGAAATCCTCTTGTACCAAGTTGTTATTCCCCCCAACTTGCTCAATTATTTACATTGGCTATTAGGCAATTGATAACAAATGTGTTGATATCAACTCAAACTCAAGGAAATGTTTATTACAAGCAAAATTTATGATATTCTTTTCGTTATGAGAATTACAATCTTGACTTCATTCGCATCCCTTGTTAAATGTTCCCTCCTTCTTGACTCGAGTGATACAAAATGGATGCAGTTTATTTTGGATGTTATCTTTTTTTTTCTTCATGAAAGTCTGCTGTCAATTTCTTTGATATTTATCATCATATGTGCTTTTTCTGGCATTTGGGATTAGCTTTGGGTTTTTTTTATTCGCTATTCGAGATACACACGTTATGCTCCTAACGCATGTGGAATGGCGCAACGGACATGTGAGAAGAGAGAACTTAGATATCATGAGAGAAGTAGTCAGTAGGCTGTGTAACATACTTAAAAGTTATTCTATGGATTGAAACAAGACTCTGTGAAAGCCTAGATACATTGCAACATTATAAACAATGAAGCACTCAAGCATGATGCTGAATTTAACATTTAAAAGGAAAGACCAAAGAAGCACAAGCACATCGTCTGACCCACATTGGCTCCTTAAAAATGAAGTTGAGTGTTGGTCATGCGATTGCGTGGTGAAAGAAACAGTGTGGAATTGATCAGAAAAAAGATATCAGTTTTGGTGTGAACTTCAAGGTTCTGGAGTCAGCAAAATGATAACAAATTTGGCCTTGTCTTGGTAAAGTACCGAGCACCTGTACTCATAAAGATGTATATGGGACTACACAAATATGTGTCATAACAATCGGGTCTACTTTTTAAGTTGTTACTTGTCATATTTACAATATGAAGGCATTTTAAGAGCCATGCTTTTCAGGGAACATTTTTTTTTGCTCAGATGCTCTTCTACACTTGCATAATAACAATGATAACGATGAAAAGACAATATTCTAATTAAATAATTAACATATTTCCACATGCCTATAACAATGAAACTACACAGAATTGTAGTTAAAGGTATGCTTGAAATATATGTGAAAAAAATATTGTTTAGTTTTTTTCTAAATTCATTTACAAAAATTGCTATTTCTACCAACTGACTGCTGTTGTGTGTGTGTGTGTTCGCGGGGCAGACTGTTTGCATAGGGTGTGATCACCCTATTAATAGACTTGGAAACATAGATTTTGGGTACTGTATGGAATGTTAGCCCTGTTAGAGAGGGGTATACCTACTAGGATGGATACCTGTGGTGATATGAATGCAAATAAGCTGAATGTAATCAGTATTTTTGTCTGTATTGTATTCCAAATTTAACTTCCTCATTCATATATCGATTGAGAGAGAGATAGAGAAAGAGAGGGTGGGGAGGAATGATGTCCAATAGAAGAGTAAAATATTGAAATATTAATAGAGGGTTACAGAGAGGATATATATATATAATCAAACATGGTTGCTACTCTGAGTTTTACGCCTTACAAGCGATCATCATGCAACTAATATAATTCTTAAAGGTACGTGATTATTTTACTACCTGGGTACAAATACGCTCGAAATAAGACTTTAACTAATATCTCTATCCCTCTTCCGCTGTTTTTCTTTCCCTTGCCAATTTTTCTCTCACCTTTTCCATGTTTTATCCTGTTCTTCCTATGCCCATAATGCATATTTTTGAGTATACTCAACCGTTTTTATTGTACATATTTATGTCCTTTTCTTTTGCACGTAGTAGGCTGCCTTTCTATGTCAATCAATGTCAATTATATTGCACTCTATATATGTATGAATCTTTAAATGATGATCTCAAATGATGATGATATACGCAACTATTTTGAATCTAGCGCAGACTCATTAGAGTATGATCTTGGTGAAGGCAATTACGCTGTCATGATTCACTGTAGTTATTGTACAGAAATCCAATTCTCTCAAAAGATAGGTAATTCTGGTGATAATGAGCTTTCTTTTCTTCATTTTAATGTTCGTAGTATGCAAGCAAACTTTGGTAAATTAAATGTATTTTTACGGAACATGTGCTACAGTTATATGGCTATAGGAATCTTTGAAACTTGGTTATCTAGTGAAATTGAAGGAAATGTATTTTCTCTTCCAGGAAGTAATATAATTATGAATAATCGACAAAATAGGAGGGGAGGAGGTGTCGCATTGTATGTCCCCACGCAGTTGAATTACCGAGTTTTAAATGAAGTTAATGTAATGAATGATTTAATGGAAAGTGTCTTTGTAGAATTGTTTTTTTCCGGGAAATGTTATTATTGGGGTCGTTTATAGACCACCTCAAGGTAATGTGAATTTGTTTATAAATGAAATGCAAACTGTGTTATCAAATTCAATATTTTTACATAAAACAATCTTTGTCATGGGTGATTATAATGTTAATCTTCTTCAGCACTATGTGAATGCACACGTTTGTGACTTTTTAAACATGTTTATATCTTTCTCTTTATTGCCCTTAATTACTAAACCCACCAGAGTTACAGATACTTCTTCTACTCTTATTGATAACATTTTTAGTAATGTACGACCTTTACCAGATGCGGGTATTATAATTTCTGATTTGTCTGACCACTTTCCAGTATATGCGAGGATGTCTTTTGGTAGGAATATCCGTAATATTTCTAGTAATAGATATGTTCGAAAAAGTAATCCTACCAGTATTGCTAAATTTAGAAATGAGTTATTAGCAAGTGATTGGAGAGAAGTATTACGTGATTATGATGTTGATAGCTCATATGATAAATTCTTAAATACATTCTTTTTGCTGTATGATAACATATTACCTTTACGTAAACGTAATAGTAGAAATCGTAGAACAACCCCTCGATTGCCATGGATTACTAATTCTATATTGAGGTCAATAAACAGGAAAAATAAGTTGTACTATAAGTATAAGATTAGTAAATATCAGTCTTCTTATAGGAAATATACTATTTAACGGAATACTCTTACTTCAATCCTACGTGCTGCTAAGAAGCAGTATTACTGTGCTCAATTTCAGGCGACTCATAATGATATAAAAGGGACATGGAAAGTGATTAGGAATGTTTTTAAGCAAAATCAGAAAGCGTCTGATGTAAGTAAGTTAAACATTGATGGGAATGTAGTTGATGATCCAGAAGTTATTGTATATAAATTCAATGAATATTTTTGTAATATTGGCCAGAATTTGTCGCGTGTCATTCCAGAGTCTCAAAAAACATTTCAATCTTTTTTTAGAAAACCCTAATCAAAACAGTTTATTTTTATTGCCAACGACTGTAGAAGAATTATTTGATATTGTACATTCTTTAAAGAATTAGAAAAGTCCAGGTTGTGACTATATAACAAATGAGTTGATAACAAATGTAATTATTGGTATTGTAGAACCCCTCGTACATATATTTAATCTATCAATGACCACTGGTGTTGTACCCATGAAAATGAAGATTGCAAAGGTTGTACCCATTTTTAAAAATGGTGATGCCCTTATCTTGAATAATTATCGTCCTATTTCTTTGTTGAATTCCTTTTCTAAAATTCTTGAGAAGCTAATGTATACTCGGACGATAAAATTTCTGATGAATGCTAACATTTTGTCAAATTTTCAGTTTGGTTTCCGTGAAAAAACACACTACAACTCATTCTAGTCTACATTTGGTAGATAAGATATCAAGTGCCTAAGAAGCACGCATGCATACAGTTGGTGTCTTCTTAGACTACTCTAAACCTTTCTATACTGTAAATCATTATATTTTAATAGATAAACTGTGTCATTATGGTGTAAGGGAGAATAGCATTAGATTGGTTTAGAAGCTACTTAACAAACAGGAAACATTTTGTTACTTTAATTCAAAAGACTTTATTTCCGTTAAAAAACATACAAATATATACATGTGATAAAGTACAGACAGTTTAAAATATACAAATCATGAGCATTGTGTTAAATTAATTTAACCAAACTGTGAAAATGAGTAGAAGGAAAAGGGAGCACCTGTAGGAAGCTTATGTTAGCTTGTTGATTCAGGCGTCCAAATGAATAAAATAATTACACAGATATAATAACATAATAATGATTATTGCGCATGTATTTGTTCTACCCCTCCCTCCCCACCCCCACCCCTCCCCCTTCTTTCTCTCTTATGGTAATTTACAAATGATATTTCATTTTAAAATAGGTATTAAACTAAAACAAATTATAAGGATAATAGATATATTTTAAGATTTTTCTTGAATGAGTTTAAGTTAACATATTGAGTGAGAGAGGATGGAAGAGAATTCCATACTGTGGGCCCTGTATACCTTACCGATTGTTGCATGTACTGTTTATCAATATTCCAAATGTGTAACTTTAGACTATTTCGAGTATTATATTTATGGATTTTAGAGTTAGTTTGGAACATAGTGGCAAAAGATGATGGTGCATTACCTTTAATACATTTGAATACAAACACAGCATTTTTATATTTTTTTAGGCTATAAATATTGAGGGTATTTAACTGTCTAAATAAAGGTTTAGAATGGGCCAAATAATAAGAGTTTGTACAATATCGTAGACAACGCTTCTGAAGTGAAAATAAGGGTTTCAACTTAGAATGACTTGTATTTGCCCACACGATGTTACCATATGACAAATAAGAGAGAATGAGTGAATTATAAATCATAAACAATACATTTCCTGGTAAATAATACTTCAGCTTTGACAATAATCCTGTATTTTTACTAATCTTTGTAGAGATCATGGCAATATGGGATTTCCAAGACAATGTTTCATCTATGAGAATACCTAAAAATTGAATATTTGAGACTTTTTCAATAATTGTTTGATCAATATAAAATGGTGGAATTTGATTTTTCAATTCTCTTTTGTTGCACTGAGCTGTTCTTAAAAGAATACATTTGGTTTTGTCTGAATTAAGCGATAGTTTATTTACCTTTAACCACAGAGATACATTATTCATGTGTTCATTAAACTGGTCTATCTGTGAGTATAAGTTATTATGGCTTAAGAACAAAGAAGTGTCATCAGCAAATTGTACAAATTTTAAGGAATGAGAAGAGTTGCATATGTCATTTATATATAAAAGGAAAAATAGGGGGCCTAAATTTGGCCCTTGAGGAATTCCAGATTTAATCAGTAATTTGGTAGAACTGTATCCATTATATTCAGTAAATTGGTACCTTTGTGAAAAATAACTCTTAATCCAATTCAATGCAATACCTCTGATACCATAATTAACTAATTTCTTAAAGAGAATGGAAAAATCAATGGTATCAAACGCCTTACTCAGGTCCATAAAGACACCAAATATAAACTATTTTGAATACAAGGCATTAACAATGGTATCATGAACAGATATTAAAGCATGGTCAGTAGAATAATGGGTTCGAAATCCAAGTTGATTATTATGTAATATAAAGTGTTTAGATACAAAATTGTATATACGATCATAGACTAATCTCTCCATGATTTTTGAGAAGCATGACAAAAGTGATATAGGACGATAATTACCAATAGTGTGCTTATCCCCCTTTTTAAAGAGTGGGATAATTTTGGATACTTTTAGTTGTGAGGGTACTATTCCCATTTGAAGGGAGAGATTAAAAACATAAGCTAAAGGTTTTGTAATAACATATATGACATACTTAACAATATCTGGACTAATATCCTCCCATCCACACGACTTTCCATTTTTAAATGAGTACATTATTTTCAAAATTTCGTCTTCATTAATACGTTTCAGAAATAAACTTTCCTTTATCGGAGGTATCATAAAAGAGGAGAAATTTAAATCTTTACAAGTAGTTGCACCAATGGAAGAAGCTAGTTTTGGTTCCATATTGTTAAAATAATGGTTAAAAACACTGGATATCAATTGCGGATCATTTAGTGTTCTTCCTTCGTGCATAAAGTGATGTGGTAAGATGGGTTTTCGTTTTTTAAATATACTATTAATCAATCGCCATGTTTTCTTGAGGTCAGTTCTACAATCATTAAACCTTTGATAAAAATACATTTTTTTTGTTGCCTTTTTCAATTCAGATGACTCTTTGTTTCTAGATTGAAATCTGTGTTCCCACTGATTATTTAACATATGTTTTACGCAACTTTGATTTTGCCATATTTGCACTATGGTGTGCTAGCTTGGGGCAACTCATTCAAATCTCAAATGGATAAATTACTACTGGTACAGATAAGAGTAATTCAAATTGTTTGTAATACTCACTATCTTGCGCATACAGATGTTCTTTTTTTTTAATAGTGGTGTTTTGAAAGTTGAAGATAGTTATCATTTACAACTAGGAGCTCTAATGTATGAATTGAATGCAGGTCTACTGCCAGTAGCCTTGGCTGGAATATTTAAGAAAATAACCAAGTTCATAGTTATTCCACACGACAGGCGCAAGCATATCACTTACCTCTTGTTAGAACGCAATTTGCCCTTACTACTTTGGGGTCCACTGAACCTAGGTTTTGGAATTCCCTTGAACCAAGAATAGGACAATCGGTCAGTATTTATGTATTTAAGCGCAAACTGAAGTTAATGTATTTGAGTCGATATCGTCTAGATTTATAGTTGTGATCAATATTTAAGAAGACTATTTGCTATATAGTTCAGCATAATTCTACTCCCGTTTCTCACATCTATTCATCTGTCTGTCTTGTTTGGTTTTTGTCTGCGTTTTAGTCCTGTTGCAAGTAGTATATTCCTGTTCCTGTTGTTTATAGCCATTATTTAGTAGTCAGTAGATTTCATTGTACTTATTTATGTTCAATATTTTCTCAGTTGTTTAGTTAGTTTAGTTTTGTAAGCATTTAAATGTACGCATTATTTTTTATTTGACAAGTTTGTTCTTTTAGGACATACTCTTAAACTACCCATGAGGGACCTTAAATCCACAAGCCTTGCTTTCAACCAAGGTCACCTCATCTTTCCATTGTAACGCCATATTCTGTTCACTCCTTTATATTCATGTCATATTTATAATGTGTGTTATGAAAGAAAGATAAATAAAACTTGAAACTTGAAAGATAAATAAACTTGATAGAATGAGAATTACTCATGGGTGAAGGGGCTAATGTAATTGCGTAGGTACTGCGCTGAATTTCTAAACATGAAGGTTAAAGCATGGACCTACTACACATGGACACTGATCGGTACCATAATATATCCATGCACCTGACTCTGTCAAAAGTATCATAATGACATTCCAAACATGCTTCCAAGCTTTGATCTCATCACGACCGCCGTCAGTCAGCCATAGAAAACCAAAACTGTGCCTTGAAGAATCTACAAAATAGCTGCGCAAAAGAAACTGAACCGCTTACAATAATGGAAATGCTTGTGCAGTTGTGGAGTACATATGAATATTGACGTATATGAAATTTCGAAAGGAAATTAGAAGTAGTTTACCTGAAAATTTGCCTGTGACACAATGATTTTAAACCATATGACTCCGAATAGTCTTATTGGACAACGCCCCCTATCGTCAGAGTCAGCAGCCTAACATGTTAGCCTATGGACTTTTACCCCCCAAATCGTTAAAAATTCATTTTTTGTTTAAACGAAAAGCACCCCCCCCCCCCAACGTACGTTGACACTAGCTCTTTCATTGGAACCCTCATGTCCCATTGATTTTTGAAAGTTCACCCACCGTAATTTGGTCAGAATAGGTCGCTAGCTCGCCATTGCCTATATAACACATGTGAAACAAGTCGAACTTTGGACGCAATTTACCACGCGATTGTAAGTTTATACATATGGAAACGTTTGCTTGTATTTGTCTCATAAAATAATTTGATCACGAACTGACTCCCACGCGGTGTTGAGTGCTCAGGGGTCATAGACCACTGGCTTCATCGGGCAGGTAGTTCCATTATGTGAATGGGTAAATTAACTATTACAAGATGAGGGGACACATTACATTGTACAATAGGGACACACATTGTTTTTATTGTGCAGAACATACTCTTTTATTGACTTACTTATTGCATGGAACTATAAAACCAAAATGCATTTTGTATTCTAACAATTGGAGTACAAAGAATAATAACAGGTGAATGAAATGCATAAGCACCACAAACACCTGGGGAGGAAGCATTCATAAATTTGAATACGATGAAACTATAAAACCAAAATGAAATTTGCGTTCTGACAATTGGAGTACAAAGCTTGATAGTAGGTGAATGAAATGCTTCAACAGCAACACAAACACCTGGGAAGCTAGGAAGCATCCATAAATTTGAATAATTTAGTTGATAAACGACTCCGCATGTGGACGTTTGTTGGAGCAGAAAGCAGTGGATTCTTAACAACACGAACCCATTTAACAGAATGTCGGAACGTTAATTAAATTTGGCGCGGTTGGAAAATGCATCTTTCTACCCTGCGACTTTAATGGTACGATCCAGTAAATTAAAACAGTAAAATGGGTCTTATTTTAAAATTACTCATTAAACAAAACCCAAAACTTCAGTGATATCAGAAAAAATATGTTATATCTTACTAATAATTAAAAAAAGATGTATAAACATTGTGAAAGTGTCGCATTTTACGATAAAAGACACCGATTTAGCGAAGATGACGTCATTAGTGCGCTTGCATCAGGGAATTCAAGGTCAAAATGTCAATTCAGACGCTGATAAGTTATTGGTCGAGCCTTTTTGTTTCCTTTATTCCGACAAATTTATACAATCAATCAAAATAAGTTTGATACCAGAAGAAAGCTAACATTAACCGCTTGCCCCAAAGTCTCTTGACCAGAGTGAAACGAGTGAGAGCTTGCGAGAGCGGCCAAAGTGTGATTGAAACTCGCTATTTGCTCTTCTCCAACGCAAAAAGAGACGACATTGTGCTGGATAAATGTATTTTTTCCGACAAAAGTACAGAAAAATTGCATATGGTCTTTTTATATTATACTTTATGAAATGTTACCCGAGTGACTTCCGGGCGCCCCAATGCTGGAAAGAAACGCACATTTTAGAAAACTTCACTTTTTCATGGAAAAATGCTTATTTGTTCTATGCACGCAAGTCAGATTGAGCGGATGATACAACGTTTCCATATGGTCAAGCACACGAAGGATAACAAGCATGAATTATCATAGATCAGTTCTGATTGGTTCATTATGTCCATTTCAGCCAACCCCCACCGTAATTTTTCCATTTAGTATAGGCAAGAATTTTGCCGAGGTAAGCAAAAACATGAATATTCATGATCGCCATGGACTATTCGATTATTTACAGAGGGGTGCAATTGTTTAGGCCAAGTAGTTCATTGCATTATGTAGTTTGGTGGGTTTATTTTAATAACTTTTTAATTATCAGATATCAATGATAGTTTAAAGATATGGAAAGTGTTCTTGTATTTTATATTTAGCAAAGTAATCTCACATACAAAATCACTACCAAGTGTCGTCTAATCCGCCGATTGCCGTCTGCTATATACGTTCAAGATACATTTATCTGTGGACTGTGATGTAGATCGACAGTTTACTCGTCATTGTAGATTTATGATTAGCCATCTGTCATTATTCGTATTTAATTTTTCACCCACATACAATTACCACACACACGAACACTCTCACTTCCCCTACCCAACACACCATTTCCACACACCCGGTTCACCCTGCAACATAGTGGAAAATTCGAGTTACGTAATGCCGTCGAACTAGCTACGTTTGTGCTGGCAATGGTTCTGCGAGCGTAAATGGGACAACCGGAGCAATATGTTTAATAAAAAACTTATCCTATCCATTTCAAAGGAGTAAAAGGTAATAGGACAATAGAGAATATGTATTTTTTTTAAAGTTTGGCATATCCTTATGGATGTCCACCAGTGTCAACTTCTTTAGTAATTAATCTAATATCACACAAATTGTCATAATTTGGGGTTCACTGCTCCTCTAACTGCTCTAAAGTCACGATACTTTTCCTGAAACTTCACTCTGGGCCCTGGCCAGCGAAAGAATGTGAAGAAATGTAAAAGGTTATTTTGTTTTTAGGTTGACAGGACGATCTTACATCTTTTCTATCAGTCTATCATTCAAAGTGTTCTTCTATTCAATCTCATTTGTTTTTATGGAAATCTCACACAAGCAGACAAAACTAAACTCGAACGTCCTAGGAAAATTGCTCAACGTATTATCGGCATTGAATTACCACCCCTCTCAGTTTTGTTTGAAGATCGCTTATTGACTAAAATAACTTCTTTTATGAAAGACCCATCACATCCACTATTTTCTTGTTTTACTTTTAACCGCTCAGGAATCCGCCTGCGTGTACCAATTACCCTTTCCTTTCTCTTTCTGCTCGTATTTTGATTGTGATGCGGTTCCTATTCTACTTTCATATTCACATCTATATTCATACCTGAATTTATTCATGATGTGTTTCAGAATTGTATTTAAAATTCTTGCTATGTATAAGTCATATAACTGTCTTGTCATGTTTTGTGCTGAAAGACAGAGGACCGTACCTGCTCATAGACTTTTTCTTATATAGTATTGACGCCCTTCTGGCTTTCAGCACACGACACCATGTTTTTGTCTGATGTTTTATGTATTACATGTTATACCAATGGACAACAAATTTCTGTATTATATTATGGACAATAAAATCTTGAATCTTGAATCTTGAATCTTGTCTGTGATGATGCGTGATTACATAATCAACATTGTCGCGTCAACATACTCATTATCAGGTGGCGGTAGTCATGATGTGACCAAAGAAAGACTCTCATTATTAGTTCATCTGTAGAAGGGTCCATGGTTAAAGCCTATGGGAGGGGGTTCCGCAAAATAGTATTTTCCAAGGTGGTAGCACTTAAATATTTATTTATTTATGTATAGTTGCAGAGATATAATTTGTTTTCATGGCGGCATTTGGTGAGTTCTGGTCTTTTGTTCAAGAGTGTCTGTTTCTCGGTTGCATGATGATCGCGTGCAAGGCGTGGAACTCAAGAGCAGGCACGTAGCCAGAGTTTGATGCTTGGGGGGGGGGGGCACATACATGTAATCGATCGAGGTAAAAAAAGGGGTCTAAAAAAGTTCAACCGATCTTGGAAAAAATTTGGGGGGCATGTGCATCCACACGCACACACACAATCACCTATGTATATTCAGAGGATATCGTATATATGTCTTATTACAACACGCAAGCAAACTTACACACATACAAATTATCTTCTTCGCTCGTTTTACAATTCATCAAAATGTATTGTTAGTTATTCCAGCTCGTTACTTTTGCATTCACAGGACAGGTAGCCCACTTTACAATTACCACAATCAATGCTTTCACAGTTTATGGTCACGCACTCCTTCAAATCAAACAGCGTTTTGGATGAATAACGTCTATTCAAAATTTCTTTGTTTTAGAACTAGAGTAAATTTGGAACTCCCAAAAATCATTCTTTAAGCAAACATCCTTTTCAATTGACGAATTCTGTTTTTGATCGAACGTTCTTATAAAACCAGTAACCTAAATCGATTTTTTTTTTTAAATAGGGGTTCATGCACGCTAACAGGCAAGCTTTTGCCTGACTGTAGTCCAAGAGTATGACACGCAACCAAGTCCCAAAGAGCCCTCGGTGGAACAGTGGATGCATATAGTGCCATCCAGGCGTTTATCTGTAATAGTATGTGTACACATTGTGTAATGTTTCGATTATTGTTCTTTTTTTATACGGAAATGAATTTAAATCAAATTCAATCAAGTCACTCCCCTTTGAAAGAAACTACACTGGTTACCCAACGAAAAACGTGTTATATTCAAAATTAATATCATTATCATTATCGAGCATATTTGTAATATCAAGCAATATCTCGTGATTTTGTTATAATTTGATGTTTCAAAACAAACAAATAATACCCAAATTTTGGACATGTTTACACTTCAAATAATTTTCCATTTTAATTCTACTCTAAAGAATCAATTCGACAAACATGTTTTTGAGCTTCAAAGCACCCGCACTGCTTAGGTTAATATCAGTGATCATAAAGAAAAATATTGTAAAACCTACCAGCGTGAACATCGTTACAAATTATTTCAATCAAGGTACGTTTCCTTTCAGAACGTTCCCTTCAAACGTGCTTTTTTGTTTACCCTTGTGCTTTTCTTTCCTTTTTTACCCTTGCCCAGCCGTATGAAATATCTTATTCACTAACGATACTGTGACATGATATAAAGAGTGTGATATAAAGAGCATGTAATTACTAATGGGGATCTGACATAGATTTGTGTGGTTAACAGGCAAAGTCAGTCTTTTCTCTCTCTCTCTCTCTCTCTCTCTCTCTATCTCTCTCTTTCTTTCTCTCTCTCTCTCTCTCTTTTGTGTTTAAAAATCCTTGGTCCATGAGTTAACCCATATCGTTTACATAATATAAGCCATGAAGAATACAAAAACAAAAAACAAACTCGATACACAATCAGTTCCATTATACATGTACAATGTTTTTAATTTAGAGAAGAACATTTGCTAGGCTGCGAACAAGATTACTTGTAGAATCTTCAAATGTCGGGAGATGATTTCGTCTTTTGTGTTTAAAAATCCATGGTCCATGAGTTAACCCATATCGTTTACATAATATAAGCCATGAAGAATACAAAAACAAAAAACAAACTCTATACACAATCAGTTCGATAATACATGTACAATGTTTTTAATTTAGAGAAGAACATTTGTTAGGCTGCGAGCAAGATTACTTGTAGAATCTTCAAATGTCGGGAGATGATTTCGTCTTTAACTCAACATAGAGAGCGTCCTTCCTACATGATGTAATGATTTCATAATTATTTCATGGCTATAGTAATTGTAAAGAATATTAAAATAATCCCTCTTGCAAGGTAACATGGTCAATCAGATTACTTCGTTCATACCAATGAACTACTTTAAGCACAATCTTGAGTTGATTCACTCTACCGCTAAAAGTCAAGAAAGCAATAGCCCCCAATGTCATTGGCAGACTAAAACATGAAAATGAGTAATGCAGGAACTTCTATCTTGAAAAGAATGTCAGAAGGACATCTGGATTCGCTGATTGTTTGCTTATTGTGTTTGAAACAGCAAACATAACACAGTTTTCCTTAGAAACTACAAACGCTCTCATCCACATATTCTCCTTGTTGCTTTTCCGTAAATCTATTTTTATTATTATGAAATATTATAAAATACAAATAATTTTAAAAATATAATTTTGTTTCATCCAAATAACATTATTCGATTAGCTTAATACATGAACAATTCACAAATTACGATCGAATCTTTTTTAAATGAATTCAGTTTTAACATGAAACAAATTACCACCCCTTCTCTTCCTACCACACTCCAAACAAACAAACCAAAACACACATGTAGACGAAAACACATGCACATGCACGCAGAGAAGCACACACAGACACGACATCAATGCGTTCCCCTTCACTCACACTCACAATCACCATGGGTGTGGACAGGAGATAAAGCAAGTGTAGTTTGGTGCATTATGGTGAAATTAGCGATAGCAATACATAAACTCATGTAAAATAAATATAATAATACAAAATCCAATGTAAATTTTCAAAACATAATCAAATAGTAACTGGAAAACTAGAGCCTGGCATATACCCTTAACCCTCCCCCCTCGCCCAAACAAAAAATAAATAAATTGAATTTTAAAAATTGGGGAAAAAAATGACATGTTTACTTTGCAAGAGAAGATTTCAATTGTCTAGATTCGACGTTGTAGTAGATTTGAATGACTAAATTGTGGGAATAGTACTCAGATGCAATGGCAGTTGGAATAATTGCAGTCCCAACCCCCACATCCATCATCGTTTAAATTATTTTCTGTCTGGGAACAGACTAAGGTTTTTACTTGTTGAGCGGAATGCCAAGTTCACTTTATCACATGATATTAATGGCATTACAATGTCAGTGACAGATATGTATTATTTTGTTTGGTTGGTAAGCAATTGTTATATTATTTTCCCTCTAGTTTCGTTTTTTGACCACATTATCCAACTGACTTGCAGCAGGGGCTCGTTCCTAGAAACCGTCATAAGCCTAACTTCTTGATTAAATCAGAGTTAGTGAGCAACTTGTCTGCTACGTGTTTCACGAAGCCCTCTTTGCCAAGATCAACGACAACTTCCTGACTAAGGAGTTATGACGCCTCTGACACCTTCATATCTCTGTCGTAACTTTTTAGTCGATGAGTAGCGCCATCACATGTCATTTATTGGGTAGACTATGGCTGGCAAAAAAGGACAAGAAATCCTCCGGCTATGATCTTACTACACATTCACTTAAACGGGGTGTTATTGTTTTTTTTTTATTTGAAAATCTTTTAAAAATATGCCATGGTTATATCTAAGGCTTTTCCCATTTAACTGAACTAAATATATGTGTTTATTTCCACATTGTAAAATCCTCGATAGGATGGGTAATCTGCCACGACAGGCAACCCATAGTGAGAAGTGGATTCTCTAGTTGTCAGACCTATATTGCTTTCGAGATAAATTCTATCTTCAAATGTGTAAAATATTTTTTTTTTAAACATGTGTTTTAACGTTTGGAATGTTGAAGTTTTGTCATTTGATTATTCAACTGACACCTAAAACATTGTATAAGGATGATTATTACAATAACAATTATAATAATTACAAAATAGCAGTAGTAACACCACCAACAGTAATAATAGTTATAATAATAATTGTTGTCATTAGTATTGTCTTAGTGCTGCTAATACTACTCCTACTACATGTACTAGGAAGAAGGAGGGTAAGATGAAGAATCTTGTTGTTTATTTTCTGTATTATCGAGGCATACACATGCACAGGGAGGTATAAGAGAGGGAAAAGTAAGGCGATAACGAGGAAGAGAGAGAGAGAGAGAGAACAAGAGGGGGTAGCCCATATGGCCCGGGTTCAAATTCAGTTCTCTTTTATTTATTAGACCCAGTAATGAAGATCATACTGTTATCTACCATGTGATTGCCACGTGTACGCCACGCGGAATAGCACCTCAATTTTGTTTATTGTTGTAAAGAACTTATAGGCATGCACCCAGTAGATTTTCATCATGTGTTTGATCTTGTTATTGAAAACAGGCTCAAACAAATCATCATAATCTACAGAGTGCAACCAAAAAATAACAACAATTGAAATTTCTTTCAGGAAGCCTATAACAATAAAAGCTGTTTTTGATTCAAAGAGCATCGTAGATACGACGATGAACAAATAAGAATAATAATACAACGTCATTAAGCTTGAAACCGTTCACTTCTATCTCTCCCCGCTAAATAATCCGAACAAAAGAATCAACCGAGGGTAATCGACTGTTAAACGAATTTATTACATGTCCTTGAGAAATTAAGTAATACTGCTTATCATAGTATAATTGAAGAGCAGCAAAGGCGAACGCGATTGTCGCTACAATATTATTCAGAAACGGTTGCTTGGATTGCTTTTCTCTCAAAATTACCATGAGATATCAAGCTACATATTGTCTTGACAACAGTCAGAAACATTTGAACTTGAATGAATAAAATAATGCAAATGAATTAGACTAGAATGAATAGGACACAAGTTCATGTTTACCATTCAAATCATCCAGTACCAAATAACTTAGCAAAATTCGAGCTAGATGCATATAATGGTAAGCTTTAAAGACAATGATTAAAGACAAATTGTCAATTGTCATGTCTTTGAGTTTATCGTCTAGACGTATTGCAAAAGATAATCAGGATATGATAAGGATCAGAATGATACCTGTACTGCTAGGCCTACTTTTTATAATAGCGATACGCGCATATCGTGGACATATTGTGAGAGAATGAGAAAGCGTGTCTGTTTTTTTGTTAAAGGGGTGAGAAGACATGAGCCCCTGAGTGCTGGCGTACTGATGGGGGAAGGGAGGTATTTCTTATTCGATACCAGTGGTTTACAAATGTTGCTGAAATGACATGATTTTCCGGCATTTTTTCTCAATTTGTTTGTAAGTCATACCTTTTTATGCGTTTGTTGGAATATTAGAAATTCCCTTTACAGTCGGGTGAAAAATATGCTTATTTAGAAGCCTTTATGTGATGGTCTGCAAAAATGGCTGGGCTCGGGGGCTCGAGCCCCCCTCACTTTTTGAAAAAAGTATGTTACAAGGAAAAAGAAAGAAAGAGAGAGAGAGAAAAAAAAGTGACCTGCCAATGTCACAAATGAAGTATCAGAATATGCTCATCTGACCGTAATTAAATGCCTAAAACCCCTGAGCTTACGGGGGCACCGCCCCCGGACCCCACCGAGGGCCCTAAGGCCGGCACCTGGAGGCTGATCTGACCGTGATTAAATACCGAAAACCCCTGAACTTCCGGGGCTCTACCCCCTGGACCCCACCAAGGGTCCTTAGGCGGCCTCTGAATGCTCATCTGACCGTAGTTAGATATTAAAACCCCTGAGCTTCCGGGGGCTCTGCTCCCTGGACTCTCCGCCAATTGGTGACCTGCCAGTGTCACAAATAAGGTACATCTAAAATATGCTTATTTCACAGTAATTTAATGCATAAAAACCCTGGGCTTCCAAGGGCTCAGCCCCTGGACTCCCTGCTGAGGCTCAGGCCCTGGACCCCACGCCAACTTACGCTCTACCTGATCGTTAATACTCCACTTTGAAAAAAGTTCCGCGGGGCCTGCATGAAACGTCAAAGAGTAGTGGTGATGCAGATTTTTCTTTTGCTCCCCTTCCAAATGTTTTTGCTCATTACGTCACTGCCCCTGGATGGTGAGCCCCCTTTGAATGTCCCCCCCCCCCCCCATCCCAAACTGCTTCCGGCGCGCCTGGTTAAAAGCATGTCAATTCTAATTTATAAAAGTCAAATAATCAAATTAACACAGCTCATTGTTTATGTTCATGTTCGCAAAAAATAATTGATTTTCGGTTTCGTTTTTTTTTCTTCTTCAAGTACTCAAAGTAAAAAACAAATTGGCCATCGTGAACACATTTGCACATTATTTAGTATGTGCTTACCCCACTATCTATTTCAGCAAAATGAACGCTTTCAGATGAAGGCGATAAATTACAGTAAAACAGGGTTGATAGAGAGGGAAAAAAAAGAAGGGACGGGATGGAGAGAGAGAGACAAATTGAGAAAAAGAGTAAAGGAAGATGGAGGGAGGGAGGGAAGGAGAGAGAGAGTGGGAGAGAGAGAGAGAGAGAGAGAGAAAGGGAGAAAGAAGAAAGAAAGATTTTTTTAAAAAGAGAGGGGGAGGGAGAGAGAGAGAGAGAGAGAGAGAGGGGGAGTGGAGAAAAGGGAGACAGGAAGATAGGGAGAGGAAGAGAGAGAAAAAAAGAATGGTAAAGGGATGGAGAAATGAAAAGAGAGAAAGAGAGGGAAGGAGAGAAAAAGAAGAGATTGAGAGAGAGAGAGAGAGAGAGAGAGAGAAGGAGAGAGGAAGGGAGGAGGGAGAAGAGGGAGGGAGATAAAAAGAGAGAAAGCAAAAGAAAGAGAGAGAGAGAGAAAGGAGGAGCAAGGGAGAGAAAGAGAGAGAAAGAAGAGATGGAGGGAGGGAGAGAGAAAGGGAGAGGAAGAAGAGGGAGGGGGATAAAAAGAGAGAAAACAAAAGAAAGAGAGAGAGAAATGGAGAGGAAGGGAGAGAAAGAGAGAGAAAGAAGAGATGGAGGGAGGGAGAGAGAGAGAGAGAGAGAGAGAGAGAGAAAGGGAGAGGAAGAAGAGGGAGGGGAATAAAAAGAGAGAAAACAAAAGAAAGGGAGAGAGAAAGGGAGAGAAATGGAGAGGAAGGGAGAGAAAGAAGAGATGGAGGGAGGGAGAGAGAGAGAGAGAGAGAGAAAAAGGGAGAGGAAGAAGAGGGAGGGGAATAAAAAGAGAGAAAACAAAAGAAAGGGAGAGAGAAAGGGAGAGGAAGGGAGAGAATGAGAGAGAAAGAAGAGATGGAGGGAGGGAGAGAGAGAGAGAAAGGGAGAGGAAGAAGAGGGAGGGGGATAAAAAGAGAGAAAACAAGAAAAAGAGAGAGAGATCGTCGTGCTGTAATAATGTGCAAGTTTTTAGCTTGACAAATTTCAGGATTGTTAATAAATATATGTTTAGACAATATCGCATTAACACATGTATAGTTCCTTGAGATGGGTCACGAAAGTAAAGCATTTCGGCCAGTGGACACTCGGCCAGTGGAAACTATTCGTCAATCGTAGACTCATCTCGCTGATCTGGGAGACACATCTCGCCAGTAGAATGCGGCGAGATGTGTTAGCTATAGACGCATCTCGCCAGGCAAGAAAAACAGGGGATGGAGACAGAATAAGATGCCTATACACTGCAAAACCGTATTTGTGCTATACAGACACGAACTAAAATAGTGGCTTTACAGGTCAACGTGATAGAAACAATGGAATCGTTACATATTTTCAAACAAAGTCTCGATCTCCTCCTGGCTTCTTCATTTTTTTTTCCTTCTCGATATTCTGTGATTGAAATTGTTTCAGAAGTCTCTCTCTCTCTCTCCTGTAATATGTTGTGTTTATACTTTAATCCGTCTCTTTTATACACCTTTCCCTTGTTTCTTTCTCATATTCTATACAATTCCCACTTCTCCTTGAATGACTCATGTATTCATGAACTATTTTATGATTAGTAATAAAGCAATCGTTACTTTATATCTCTTATTTTCATCGTAATAATAATAACAATGATGTTGATAATAATATATAGTGAGAATTTTGATAACAACAATCCTGGTATTAAATAATAACTGTTGATGATGATGATAATAATTATAATAATAATAGTTTACACACGTCTTAAATTGTCTGTATTGAAAACATGTACTGTATGAATCACACATGGACTCAAATAACTATTCAGCAGTCTTCCCTATTGGAACATTTATTTCAATTACTCGTGATCTCTAATGAAAAATATATATCAATACAAAAATATATCATACGAACAGAAATATATATAAAAAATTAAAAAACATACATCCTTGAAACATGAAAGACTTATAAGGGGTAATATCCTAGTACTGTATAATGAATGGCTTTGGAGGAACATGAATATAGAAATTACACAAAAGATATATTACATATTTAGAAACATATTTTAAAATGGCAATGAGACAAAAGAAAGTATGTGTGCGTTAATAAATTTACTTGCATTGTGCTACATGACACATCCATTGTAAGCCTGCTTTGTTTCAATACATCATACATACATTCATGTATTTTTTTTCTTTTTCAACCCAATTCATTTCTACATCTTTATTAAAGCGACACGTTCCTAAACAAGAGAAAGGACCTACGAGAAAGTTTTGGTTACACTTCCCTTAATCTTCATTTAATCTGCATAACCTTTATTAATTAACTAAACAAACAAGTCCTTGTTACACAATCCTTTAATTGAAAGGGAAGTAAGTGGGATACAAAATATTCCTGGTGGTGGGGGGGGGGGGTAACTTTGGTATGTGACAAAAATGTCACAAGTACAAGTGCACGAGGTAAAAAATATTGTTTTTTATTCATAATGGAAATATTTAAAGTTACTGTTTGTATTGTTTTAGTGCTATGTTTTTACCCTATATGATCACATTATTCTGGGTACTTGATAGCCCTTTTCTACACAATTTGCAAATAAATCTATTTATACAAAACCATATCAATTAAAAAGAGTATTCATCTAATAGATATATAAAGAGAGAGAGAAAGAGAGGGATGGTATACTCCCCGCTAACATAAGCATTTGAAATAAATATATAGAAAATTTGTACTATTTAAAGTCTTAAAATTGATCCGCATTAAGAGCATGAGATAGGAATCAGCTATTTAGATAACAGTTAAGGAGAAAGCATATGTTACCACATTCATGATGTTTTGTGAGATAAATATAAATTACTTGATCAATACATATATGATATCGAACCCATCCTGATTAACAATGCAGCCCTTGTACACTCACAGATACAGACAATCGTATTCAATTCTTTTTTATATTTATCTTCAAATATTTCTATATCATTAGTTTTATGTTTTTAACAAAGACTTGCTGACAAGCAGTATTTTTAGACTGATTTGAGTAAACCTTAATTAGTATAATAGTATGATCGTTTGTAACAGAGACTTAGCATGATTACATCAATTTATTCAGTCAATCGGTTAAATGCAAATACCGTAAGCCCTTAATTAATATAATAGTATGATTGTATACCCTTTGATATTTAGCCTATCAAGGGGGTTACTTTGTTGCCTGGCAAAAATGTCACAGGTAAAAGTACAAGAGGTAAATAATGTTATTTATATTCATAAAGGAAAGATTCAAAATTACTGTTTGTACTGTTTCAGCGCCATGGATTGATCCCATGTGATCATACTATTCTGTTTACTTGATAGCCCTCCTTTCTACATCATATGCATTTAAATCTATTCATACAAAATCAGAATGCTAAATAGTGTATTCATCTAATATATATATATATAGAGAGAGACAGAGAGAGAGAGAGAGAGAGAGAGAAAGAGAGAGAGAGAAAGAGAGAGAGGAGGTGTTATACTCCCGCTACCATAAGCAATTGAAATAAAACTATAGAAAATTAGTACTATTTAAAGACTTACAATTGGTACACGTTAAAAGCATGTGATAGGAATTGGCTCTTTAGATAACAGTTTGGGTGAAATCATTTTTTACCACATTTTTATAATTTGTTGTAACATGAATATAAATTACTTGATCAATAAAGATATGATATCAAACCATTTCTAGATTAACAATGAAGCCCTTATATATTCACAGATACAGTAAATTACATTGAAATCATTCATGTACTTATATCCAATTTGATCTGTATAACATCAGTTTTATGTTTGTAACACAGACTTGCTGAAAAGCAGTCTTTTTAAAATGATGTGAGTTTAACATGATTACATCAGTTCAATCAGCCAATCGGTCAAATGCAAGTAAGCTGTTAATTGATAAAATAGTATGGTTGTTTGTAACAGAGACTTGGAATGATTTCATCAATTAAATCAGTCAATCTATCAAATGCAAGTATGCCCTTACTTAATCTAATAATATGATTGTATACACTTTGATATTTAGCCTATCCAGAAGAGAACCCATCTATCTATAAGACGTAACTAATTCACTAAATTCTTTTCTGTTGTCATATTCGTTCTTTGTCCGAAGGTAAGTTTCTTGGTGATCAATAATGCATTGGATTTCGCTCCACACCGTTGTACTGTAATAAAGAAGAGTAGAACAAAACAGAAAATCAAAGTTTGAAAGAAAATACATATCCTTTGGTATTAAAGTGTACCAATCACTTAACACAAATAAGTTATGTATTGCTAGAATTAATAAATCAAACTTCAACATTTAACCAGGCATCTAATGGATTCACGGTTAAAAGGTAAGGATATAAAACAGTGCATGTGGAACCCAAGTTGGACTTCGGTTCCGTGTGAGCCCTATCAGAAGCGAGTGCTGAGGGTGCACTGCATACTCCATAGTCTACTCACAAGTTTCTTGTATAACAATTGAGAGTGTTATAATAATTTAAGTTAAAATATTTAAAGTAATATCTCTAAAACTCATATTTGGAATCAAGTGATACAACATGGAACTAGTAACATATAAAACAATTTATTTTCTGGTGATAAGAACACTCTAAAATATAAATAATAAATGAGGGGTTTAAGAAAAGACACAAATGTGACATGACAAGCATTGCAAAATACCATAATTACACATGTTTATCTAAGTAATTCCAGTATATTAAGACTGGGAATGGTTCATTTTCCTAAGACGGTCAAAGTGGAGGTGTCGTGGTATAGTGGTCCATTCACTTGACTTTTAATCCAAGGGTTGAGGGTTCGAATCCAAGCCAAACAATAATGTCCTTTGACTGGAATTAATCCACAATTACTAATCTCTACTCAGGTATTAAATGGGTACCAGGCATGATGCGAAAGTCACTGCAGTTTGCTTAGCATTGTGGTTTTCTGTAAAATGGCACTTGGCTGGGCTGTTGGTACCTCAGGAGAATGTGCCTACATTTGCATGCATTGTGTGCAGGCAAGCCTAAATCCAATGACAAATGGTAATACTATAACAATAAAGTGCTTTGAGACATGGCCAATGTATCAAGCCCTATTACAAACCAAGATCGTTATCATTACTTAAATTAACATTAAATAATACATATAAAGAATTTTGAAAGGGCAGATTAACTTTCCCACCAATTTAAAGGGGTAACTTATGCCAATCTTGTATAGTTCTTGGGAGAAAGGAGTTGACACGTTCCAAAGTTCTTCATTCGATGACTCTGTATGCATCAAATGTCCACAAACAGTGGGTGAAAAGGCCACGCAACAATACCGCCGAGAGAGCTCAGATTTTATGTCTAGCCCAGAAGTCATAAATTGGCCCATGACATCTGATAGGTGGCATACCGTATTACATGAACTCAGAGCCATATACACAAGAGTTTGACCAGCTTGATTTCAGTTGGTCAGAACATGGTGTATCTTTGTTAGGTGTCTGCCCATCATAGCAGTATTTGCAATGCTTTGCCAAACTCATAAATGGTTCGCCCAACTCAAATATGGTTGGCCAAACTCTCCTGATAAATGACACTACGAATGCAGAGCATTGTCAAATGCAAATAATCTTCTACATACCGTTTCACTCCCATCTACCACATAGGGAGTCCTGAAATTGCGATCTCCATGATGCTGTTGGGAAGACAAACAATAATAAAAGACTTGATAATTTCTTTTTCTATCAAAACATAATCTATAAAATCATTAAATTGAAAAGTATACTGATTAAAAACAGATAATCAAGAATCTAGTTGTATCTTGAACAATAAAAAAAAAAAAAAAAACATTCACTAGACCTGTTTATCAATTGTATGCATACTTTTTAAACAAATGTTTTTCTTGACTACTCAAAAACTTGCCAGAGGATTTACCAACATAGCACGAAATAATGTAAGCAAAGTGTATCCCATTCATAGAGATGCAATTATTAGCAGGTGAACGGAATGGCTGGTAATGGGGAGAAGAAATGTGTATAAATTGAAATAGTTAGTAAAATGGTCTATTCAATGTGAACATTCATTGTCAAGCTGAATATAATTCCTTACTGACATTCAGATTTTGATATCTACGTGGGTATTTCAAGCAGTGGTATATGTCCTGGAGGTTAAGTACAGGATGGGGGGGGGGCGGTGCACATTCACCATCCACGCCTTGATGATTTTGTTGGTTGTTTTGTTTTCACTATTTGTTGTTATGTTGATAATCCTTGCTGTGTCGGGGTCAAATTCATTGTATATGTTGCATAAAGAATCATTTAATTTCAAGCACACATTGCCCCACCATCATGCATTCTAAACATTAAGCAATTACTATAATTGTTTTGAGAAAATTGCATATTTTGTATAGGAACACTTCTGGCTTCTCTCTATGAATATGAAACAGTAGTAAACAAATGAGGAATATAAATGTAAGAAACTAAATTGAAACACATTTTCATTTCTCGATAAATATCATGCATGACATCGTTTAAAGGAGGCAAGTATGGTGTTGTAAGGATGGTAATACATTTCCTATACAAGTGATGTATGTGCAGGTGTGTGAAAACTACAATGTTCAGCTATTTTGTAAATTATGAAAAGCCTTTGGTATATCTATTACATGATAAATATATGTTGAAGAGGGAGATTATTTGTGTGGTATATAGCGTTAAAGGGAGTTAAGTTCTGTTGCAGAGGGCGCTACACAAAAATATTTTTTGTAAGATAATGAAAAACTGAGTGTCAAATTTGAAAGAACATAATATTTAAATGACAAAATCATCTTTGTTTGATCAAAATCGGTTCAGAGACGGCTGAAATATAACGATTTCTAATACTTGTGTAAAAAAACTTGAAAAAAACGTGCAAAAAAATGAAATAACGCCTTTTATGTCATATTTCATATACATACCGATGTTGGTTTTTTTGTTGGCATTTTCGTGTTGCTTATATTACCCACAATTAGCCGGCTCATGTATTGTTATTTTGAATGAAATAATTAATTAACGGTCACCGTGTTTTTTGGAAAGTGGAGCTGAATTGGTATGATCATATTGGCTAAATTTCACACATTTTGGGATCTAAAATTATCTTCATAGCAATTTTAGGTTCTAAAAGGGCACTATAAATGTCATAGATAAGAATAAGAGCAATAACCATGCACTTTAAAGGCATTTGCTGTCTGAAAACAGAACTCAACTATCCCTTTAAACACATGGACAAGGAAACCGTTTATACCTGTGCATCAGTTCCGCGCAGTCGATCCAAAGCTTGACCAACTGCATACCGGCGTCCTTCAAGAGAATCGTACTCCTCAGAACCATTGAAAGATTTGTTTCCGTAGAAGCCTCTATTTTGTCTGCTCGAATCGACATACCGTTCTTCACTGAAAAAAAAAAAAAAAAAAAAACATTGTTATATATTTTTGTTATAAGTAATAATAATAATAATAATAATAATAATAGTGGGTTCTTGTATAGCGCTCATGTCTCTCATACGTGACACTCCTGGCGCTCCCGATTATTATGCCATACGTTACTCAAGCACTTCAAGGAATCAATTCCTGCCAGTGTTATAAACATTGTGAGTAATAGCATCACAAAATTTACAAAATGTGTTGAGACAGAAGACCATCACTAAGAACTGTGATGGTCCAATCAAGTGGTTCTCTGCATCTCAAAGAGAATCAAGAGAGATCTGTGGTTACACAGAGTGGGACAGATTGATAGATAGAAAAACAGGTATGCAGATGGATAGAAAGGTGGACAAAGGTTTATAATTATATAAATAAATGTAGACAGGTAGATAGAGATATGTACAAATAGGCAGCAGATTTATAGATAGTTTGATAGACACTTTCTTAATAGCATTCATACAACATGTCAAGAAAAGTTAAATATCACTTGGCAAGGCACCTCTAGATTTATATATTTAATTATTTATTTCTGATATTTAGACAAGGTGACTCATTATCACCAGTAATGGTGGTCTTCCATGAGGCCCTGTTAAACATAATGATGTACATTATAGTTTAACAAATATAGATATGATAATAATATTAATAACAAAATATTGAACATAAATTCATAACAGCAATAAACAATAAGTAAGAACATGTATAAACATATATACAAAGAGTTTTGGTATGCTCGTAATAAAAGAATGGTTTGTTTGTTTTGTTTTGCCTTAGATACATCTAAGGCAAGTCAAAAATACATATATAGGTCCCATACTTAACGAAGTATTATTGAATTGTGTCAACATAAAACTACCATTTAATGTAATGTGTTATCCAATTCAAGCTCTAGAGCTATTATCTTGTTACTACAGTCGTCATATATATTGAAATCATACATGTAGATGTGGTCAGTAATAGCTTGAGCTCGTTCATTTGTAAATGTATTGTAATACTCACGCGAGCATCAGTTTTGTTGCTTGATTTCGTCTGACACCTTGTACGAAAACGCAGCAGACACAGGTTATGAGGACGAGAACAAAACCAAAAACTCCGAGAGCAATACCAATGATGGCTCCATTCGACAATCCTTGAGGAGCTGCAAAATAAATGTATCAGATATGAGATTAGGAAAAACATGATCAAACAAATATACATGTACATGTACGCAAAGAAAAGAGAGTACCCTCACATCCATTTCTTGTGAAACTGTATATAAAACCATATATATATATATATATAAACGTGTACGCCTAGGGAGAATGAGTGAGAGGGAGCATAAGCACACTAAAAATGACTAATTACACAACTTACCATCCTGGCAAAGGTCTCCTGTAAAACCAGCTGGGCAATTACAAGGCTGTCCAGCAGAAGTACATGTCCCACCGTTCTGGCAGTTCGTTTGATCGCACTGAACTGTTCATTTCAAAGATATATGAATGATTCAAATTACTTCAGATAACTGACCAACTTATTTTATCGTTATTTATTGACAAGGTATAAACAGTAGAAAACACAAGAACTCCATAACTACTCTAATATGAACAAATAGTAATAATAATAATACAGTCTACTGAATACTACATGTGCTTTGACAGCTAGATGTGTGCAATTTTTGAAATTGCCTAATCTATAGAACTATAAGTACAGAATATGATAAGTAGCGTCATTCCTCCAGCTTATTTTAGTACCATTTTTGTTGGGCATCTCTTCACGGTTGACTGCACAGGGGTCGAATCCCATGGATTGGACAATGTCAAACACCATGTGCACCAGCACCATGCCTTTTCTTGCCTTGGTATTACTACAGAACCATCTTTGATTCGATATTGTATGACATAACAATTGGTTCAAATGCAAGTCACTCCAAGATATCATAATTTCAAGAATTATTTGTCACAAACAAATTTTAAAAACAAACACTATTTGCTGTATGTTCGAGTGTATCTTGAACACAACATCTTATCCCTTGGTTGCATCAGATACTCACTCTAGCCCTTAGTGATCTAGAGTTCATTACCAGTTAATCTTAGATATGATTTTGCAAATAATTAAGGACCGTCAAATTAAAATCACAAACTTTTAACATTTGCAAGGCTACCGGTATACTATAAATTTCTAATGCAAAAAGTATCTGAAATTGACCTGTGATTGTGTCCTCTGGCATTGCCTGTCATTTGCGAAGGTGGCTCTTTATACATTGCAGACAGCTGAACTCATGTCAAGATACCAAGTCACAAACAACAACATTATTTGTTTTGACAACTAAAAAGATAATATCCTCTTGTAAGGTGTCTTAAGAGAAGAATGGCTGGTGAAAAAAGCCTGGATTTTACTCTTACCTTCTGCCGATATAGATGCTACCAGAGTTTGACCATTAGCTGATAAGTTTTGATCAATGTTGGTAGATAAGGCAGATAAACTCACAGCAAGCCCATCTGCTACACTTTGGCTCTCAGCAGCAAGTTCCACTTGCACGTCACCGACTACGCTACCTTGGCTGAATGACAGCACTATGCAATTAGCATCAACAAGTTGAGAACCTAACTGTTCCCTTACGTATTGGCTGAACTGATAAATGAGAAAGTAGAGAAAGCCAGAATCAGAGTATGCTTGTATACATATGTAGTTCATGTAAATATATTTCCTTTTTTTTCAAAGATAAAGTTCAGTTCCAGTCATGCACTGAAAAATCAATAGATACAGGGTGATTATGTAGTGCACACAAATTGATGTAAACTATGAGGTTCTGGAAACAACAAAATGATCAGAAATACAACACTAATAACCCATAGCAGTAGAGTGTCTCCTCTTACTTCTCCAATATACCTCTGTCTATATGAATGTTCCTCTGACTTTGACATCAACCCATTATTGCAGTGAAGATATATTTTCTGGTAAGTTTAACGCTTTCATGACCATGTGACCTTTGACTTTTGACATCTCTCACCCAAGATCCAATCAGTTCATCCTTGAATGTTCATGCACACTTCATCCAAGTATGGTGTGAATTGCTTCAAAGCATTTTCAAGTTATTGCGTAAACAAGATATATTTTTGGTATTTGAAAACACATTTATGAGCCTGTGACATTTGACCTTCAAGTTTTAACACCAAAAATATAGTCAGTTCAACTTTTCATACTCATACTTGTACATATTTCATCTGAGTTTTGTTCAAATGGGATGAACGGAGGACGAACTGGCAAGACGATAAAAACAATGTCTTCTGCACCATCTTCAGTGGCGGAGGCATAAAGAAAGGACTACAAGTATATTCTCTTTTATTTCATGGATCTACAAGTAGCATTTGTTCAGGAGGAACCAACACTTTATTACCAAGTTTCAGTAGACTACTGCACTACCTGACATTTGTATAGACATCTTAATGTGATATATGGTGATGATGTAGTGTGTTGGATTTGCAAGCTGAAGAAGCACCACATATCTGCGTCTAAAAAATTGTCGTCAGTTTTCTCGCATTTACTGGTGAAGAAAGATATACTTACAATGTAACAGAATGCAACTTCATATTCCATGAATTTGGTCGATGTCCTATTTGTTAATTCTGATGTATACGTCAGGGGTACACCATTCAGACTTTGTCCTGTGATCTTCACAGTCACTTGACTAGTGGACAGACTGCTTGGGAGAGCTGGATATACATTAAAAAAATATAAAAAACAATGACATGAAGCCAATATATTTATGGATACTTCAATGTGTTTCCTCCAGGCAAAAAATCATTAATACATTCGGTTTTGTATTCTCATGGAACAAGATTGTCATAAGGAGACTACAGATGGAAAATGTACAATATATACAATACCATTCTCGTCAGATGATTTATAAGGAATGTATCAAGTAATTTTCATATATGTACAGCTAACACCTACCGGGTACATTATTCATGCCCTAACCAATTGAATGGCCAAATTTCTACCACATTTCGTCTGGTGTGAATTTGAATGCTTTTCACTTTATTTTTTTCATTTGAAAATTTGTTACACACTTTTGAATATGTAACTATGAAATCACAAGAAAAAAAACTATATCAAAATGCTATTTGGATGATGAACTATTCCTTCATAAAATTTTGCATAAAACTGAACGAACTTGATATTGATTTGTTTGTTTTTATCTTTCGATATTTTTTTTAATTTTACAAAGTTGGTCATTAAACCTACATTATTCCTTATTGAAAAAGAAAAACTTATATTTAGACATACCATTGCAAGAATTTGCATTGACTAACATGAATCCAGCATTGCAGACACACGTGTATGATCCATCCAAGTTGACACATCTTCCATTACTACAGAGACTTGTATCAATCAAACACTCATTAACATCTATGGCAAAGTGGTAAAATGAAAATTTGAAACAATATGATGAGTAACTTTTGATAATAATTATCATAATATAAACGATGATAATATATGATAACAATTATAATAATGATAATATTAATAATTATATACCTCACTTAAGAAATCCAGCCATCTGATTGGTCGAATTGCATTCATAAACTTCAACTGTTCCTGTAAAATTCCCGGTAACCATGCATAAAACATTTACTATTTTTAATAACCATGGTTATTAAAAAAATAGGTCAGCCTCCATGGTTACCCCATAGGTTTACATGTTAAAAAAATGGTTTGAGCGATCGAGGATACCGTATGTGTGCGAAGGATTGGTCGGTAATTTCAATACAATTGAATCTCGATCGATCTTACCGACAATTTTATCTTGCATTGTTGACATGAAGACGAAAATAAACTTCCAAAAACAAAAAACAACATCTGCCGATAGATCTTGATCTAAGTTCGTGCCAATATGCATTGCAAAAGTAAAAGAAGGGTGCTTTTGCGAAGCATTCATCACGCCGAAGCCGGTTTCAATCCACTTTAATGTATATATTGTACAAAACTGCCAAGCTCGTGAACAGCGCGCGATGGCCGAGTGGTGTAAGGCGTTGGTGTAAGATTCATCACTCATTGTACGCAAGAGTTCGACTCTCACCTTCGACAAAAAAAAAAAAAAATTTATTTTTTATTTTTTAGTTTTTTTTTTTTTTGGCATATAAAAGTATTAATGACTGCTTTAATATTCGAGAAATAGTTGTTTTCATACGCTCTCGGGAAGGTTACAATTGGGCTATTCCCCTCGGCAAGCCTCGGGGAATAGCACAATTCTAACCTTCCCTTGAGCGTAATAAAACAACTATTTCTCTCAAAGCAGTCATTAATACTATACTATTAACTTGTATGTTGCTATTGTATTACGTATTGTAACAGGTGGTCGACTTCAGCAAAGATACATACCACTTTCTCAAGTTAGCTCATTGATGACTGACAGATGATGTCACAAGGGGAATGAGATCTGGAAGTTTTTGGGGTTGGAGCTTAGCAAGTTTGAAAAACAAATATTTAAAAAAATATTTAAAAATCTATGAAACAAATTCAGAAGTTTACATATCAAATTATGAGATGTATGCAGGACAGCACACCAACAGAAATACACTTGTATTTCGATGCAGGGCTCAAATTAATTTTTTGTCCACGGGGGCTCTTCCCCCCAAAAAGAGCCCCCGTGAGCCTTCTCACGGGGGCTCTTTTAGTACTGACGGGGACTCTTTTTTATACAAATATCCATTGAATTGGTACCTATGATACTCCTCAATTATTTGCTGTTTCATCATTATCATTTTAATCAGCATTTTCCCTCTTACAAATTTACAAGCTACATAGCTGTTACTGACTTTAGTCCCGTGACGACATTCTCTCGATGTCTTCTCGTTCTGCACATTATTTCCTCCTCATTATTGGAAGCAACCTTTACATTCTTTCTTTACTGAGCTGCGTAGCGGCGAGGCGATTTTGTGTGTGTGCTATTTTGGACAGGCGCGGATCCACGGGCCGATTCTACAGGCCAGCCCCCCCCCCCCCCAGCCTCCCAAACCGGTTAAAAAATAAGATAGTAACGTAAATTTTACCTTAAAAAATAAAATAAAAAATGCCCGCCCCCCCTGACCTGCCAGTGACACAAATGCGGCATCAAAATATTTGTGCTTCTCTGACCGTAATTAAATGCCTAAAACCCCTGTCCTCCCCCCCCCCCCCCCCCCCGTAGATTTGCCCATGTTACCATATCATTCCACGACATCTTGGTCTTCCTCTTTTTCTCAATAGGGACTTTTAGATTTTTTAGATTTGCGTGGACGTGTTCTTTTAAGGCACTGGCAGTCACATGTGACGTCCTTTTAAGCACTGGCAGTGCCTTAAAAGGAGGTCACACGTTGCAGTCCACGTTCTCATCGTGCAAATCTAAAAGTCCCTAATATTGATTTACTGGTCGAGGTTCATTATTTGCTGGTCATTTGAAATCACCAGATTTCAGCGGGTTTACGCTTTCACAACGAAAAACTTCTCCATGACCATGTTTCTGCCCTTGCGCGATTGCCTCCATAGCTCCAGCAGACATGGCGCGGCAGCGTGCACACGTACCGTTACTAACGGCGTAGTAGGCCTATAACCACTGCTGACGGCGGCACAGCACTGCGAGCTGAATCGGTAATAATAGGCCTACTCATAGAACGAGAAATCTTGCACGCTAATCTAAGTTCAATTTCATTGGTTTAAGGTTTGTGAATTGAAACTCAATATTGTGTTAAAGTTACGACAGAAAAGATAATCTTTATTTTATAATTCCACGGGGGCGATTTTTAATTTTGCAATCGCCCCCGTGAGCAACCTGACGGGGGCGATTATGTAGCTCACGGGGGCGAATCGCCCACCGCCCCCGTGTATTTTGAGCGCTGTTTCGATGTCATGGGCCTTTTAAATGGTTGAGTTTTGGACATGAGATTGCATTTTGCAAAAAACTATTAGTGAGTAGGAAAAGGTAGATGATATTTTTGAAGTCTTTGAGATCGTGGTATTAGATTAAATGAAAAGAAAATCAAAAACAAGTATCTGAAACGTTACAACGTTCAGACTCTACTTTTAGCCTAGATTACGAATATGTTTAAAACATGTTCGTAATCTAGGCTAAGAATTAAGTCTTTTATTTAAGAGTTTTCATCTTATTTGCCTCCACCCAAAAAAAGAAATAAAATATAACCATTTCCTGTTTTTATGACGGTGAGAAAATGGTATAATTTAGCTTACCTGTTTGACACATACTCCCGGTATAGCTAGCAACACAGGAACAAGTGAACGAGTCAATCCCATCAGTACAACTTCCTCCATTCATACAAGGATTGGGAAGACAATCGTTGATATCTGATGGTTGAATTTATTAATCAATGACCAAACTTTGCATAGCATAGAAATCACCGGTTCATGAATGTCTTAAAATGAAAAAAAAAAAAGATGAATTATCAACCATAAGCCATTGACATTCTATTGACTTAATGTTTCACCTAAATGAAACTATAATAATCTTTATTTCTTTATTTTGCATTTGAAATTTCATTCTAATAAAGTGGCATTGTAATTTACAAAACTGCTCTCCACATTGGCCCTGTAGGCCTAGACAATAATAGGATTAAATATTAAAGTTATGGACCAATTAATTGCTAAGTTCTATATACATGTACTAGATACAGATTTAAGGCACACTAAGAATAATCTATCAGTAGCGAAGACGAATTCAAAGACTTTGTTAAAAATTATTTTTAAAAAATAAAAATAAAAACAAATAAACAACAACATCCCTTGTAACAATTTCATGTGCATGAAACAGAATAATAAGATAAACAAAAGTTTGAAAGAAATCGGATCAATAATTAGACAGTTATGAATGTTTGAAATACTAAATCACCACATCCGTGCAAATATCAAAGTAGCAATTAGTCAGTGGATTGTGACGGTTAATTCTCCCGTTTGTCATGAACAAAAAAAAATCATAAATTTCTCTTTTTTTCCAAAGCGTATTAGTAGCATATTTGTATACATGTAGGTCTTCTAAAGAGAAATTAGCCACTGAGTCATAGATTTTATCGAAATCTGAATTTGTGTAATTCTGTGTGCAAATGGAAGAAATAGGAAAATTGTACCAATTCAGCCAATTTGAAGATGCTATATTTACAGTGATTACAACTTTTAACAAATTACAACTTTCTCATGTTTTGTCTGATTTCATTCAAATTTCACCAGTCTACTTTTCTGTTTCTCTTGCATTTCTCTAGAGCAGATTGCTATCAAGGTTGGTTTTCCATTTGAGTTAAAGAACTTAATGGTGTGAAAGGAAAAACTGATTTGATTACGAAAATGGCAACATATTACAGGATTCGATCATGTCCGAAAGCCTTATCATTGATAAGTACATGCCTATCAGATATTAAATTGAAATTTTCAGTATTTATTTATATAAGTGAATACTCAATTCATTTATGCATTTCTTAATTGTATTTATGTTCTAATAATTATTATTATTTACTTATTTTCTTCTTTTTTTTTTTTCTTTTTTTTTTTTGGGGGGGGGGGGGGTACTTACTAGTCTCGCACATAGTACCGGTAAAACCAGTAACACATTCACATAGTCCAGAGCTTACACATGTTCCGCTATTCTGGCAAACAATGTTGCCACAATCAGCTGGAAATAAAGAAGATAAACGATAAATGATTCAGATCCTAAAGCACATTAGAGGATGTCGTAGTAATGTGGCTACAACACTCAAGGGCGAAGGCATAACACTTTGTGAGGACCTGTACTCAATTGTCCAAATACAAAGTCTACATTGTTTTCTTTAAATTAGAAAGTGAACCTAACAAAAACCTAACAAAAAGGAAACCTAACTGCTATAAAAGTAACTTAAAAGTATGTACATGACACATGTTTGAGAAAAAAGGAAATCCAAGATATTTCATAATCTTAGAGAAAACTGGAATCTTCAAATCAAGAGTCTGTGAATAAATGAATACGGTAGTCTTTTAAAGTGACTCTGTAACATTGTTGAAGATTGATGAAGAAACTGCGTAATTTGTATATGAAATGTTACTTATTATATTCCTTTTACTGTACTAACCCTCTAACATGCACAAAATCCTGAAAAATTTATCAAACAACAAAGATATTTATGGTTTTCTTTAAAGGCATCACTGTTCGACACCATGTAAAACAGTAAATTCTCCCAACCATTAAAAAAAAAAATTCCCAACCATTTTTCCATGATAATAAAACATAAAACAGGATTTTTAAAATCTTTCAACACTTGAATGTCTGGAATGGTATATAGAGCCAATTAATTGCTTTGTGACGATTTTCATTCACCTTAAATGTTATTGAATTTTAATAATGTAGTTGGGAGAAATAACGATTCGATCAGATCAGTTTTTCCAAATTTATATCATTAATAATGGTCTGCTTTCACTCAAATTTTTAGATTATCTTTAATTGAACATCTAGCATTGAACTACCTTAGAGTCATTTTCTCCAATCTGAACAGTGTTACCAAGTTCCTTTAATGCAATATAGACTAAGGCATGATATTTTTTTTAAAAAAGTATAATTTTAGACACCTTTGTGATCTTCACAAGCCGAGTTTTAGATCCATGTATGAATAAAGTCAAAACAAAATCTAAACTTTTATAAATGTAATGCTTTCTGGGAGAAATTTCAAATATTTAAACATATTTGTGGCTCAACACCCGTGATGGCCTGGTGGTAGAGTCACTGCCAGGCAAGCAGTAGATGCAGGTTCAAGTCCCGGTGGTTCCAAGATTTTTCTGACTTGCTTTTCAATACAGATCGATCAATCGATCTTATTAACTGGGTGTAAGCCACAAATGTGTTTAAATAAAATCTGAACTGCTGTCCCACATGTAGAAATTATTGATAGCGAAAATGATCTTGGCTTTGATTGTCATGGTCATGTCTCGGTTTACAAAATGAAATTACCTACTATCATATTAATAAAATAAACAACAACTGTTCAGGTAAAGAATAAAGATTATTTACTTATTGTGCAAGTATCTCCACTAAAGCCATCAGCACAGACACAGGTAAATGTGTTAACTCCATCAGTACAACTTCCGCCATTCATACAAGGATTAGGAGAACAATCAGCGATATCTGATTCGGGTGAATGAAAAAAAAATGATATGAAACAATTAGAATAGGATTATTTCAGGTGTACATATATTCCATATACAAATGTGCATAAATTTTTTTTTTTTGACTTAGCGTGCTAAGTATCTACACATTTTTATAATCATCTCGATTGCCAGAGGGAATTTTGTAAAAATCAAATCTCTTTACATTGACCAACAATTTGTATTACCTTGAAATCTCTCTGACTGCCCCCCCCCCCTCCCTTGAAAAAAAATAACAAAAACAAAAAACATGATATCAATGTCCGAAATACAGTAATGGATTTGATAGTACAATACTTTTCCCCAGAAAAAAAATAACACAATATGTAAGCAGCGATATTGTTTCAATGAGATTTTTTGTGGGAATCACGATATCCACTCCACTTTTAAAATGACCATGCACTCCCACTTTGCTATTTGTCTCCTTGAAATAGAAAGGAGTGTAAAACACCCTCCCATACTTTGTCCTTACTTTCACTTCTGTTGACACTGAAACAATAAAAACCTATTAAACAAAAATTCCTTTCTAATTACTAGATGTTTTATTCATTTTATATTTGCTTGTTTGTCACTTTATCCATAATTTCCTGATAAGAAAGGAGAAAGTTTTCATTTGATTCAGTTTTGCTTCTCATATAAAAGTGTATATATATATATGTATAAAGTATGCAATCTGCTTTAACTCTATAGCTTACCTGTGTCACACGTACTCCCAGTATAGCCAGCTACACAGGCACAAGTAAAGCTGTTAACTCCATCAGTACAAGCTCCTCCATTCATACAAGGAGTGTTTAAACAGTCGTTGATATCTGTACAAGTTGAGTTCCAAGAAAAATGAAAGGAATGAATAAATTTTCATTTCTAGGGATTTATTGTTTGGCGGATAACAGAAACATCAAGTAAAAACTGATATTGAAAATATAAATAATGACAATTCAGGAACGAATGACTTCTTTTGTAAAACAATTTATACATACTTCAAATGGAGTACATGAACTAGATTTCTCTTTCAATGTTTGTATCTGTTCCATAAAACATGGCCATAAAAAGACATTATTTCATGAAAAATATCAAGGTCTATTATTCTTGATGTGCCCCTTCCCGAAAACAAGAAATTAATGTTAAAATGGACGCAGAACTGTCCGTTACATGGTGTGAAAATTTGAGACACCTTAGCTCCAAAAGTTGATCGCTATAATCGGGATGAAAAATGCCACTGTTATCATACCTTACCACACATTCTTAATAGAGATCGTTGTGGGAATCACAATATCCTCCCTGCTCTTTAAATGACCTTTAAAATGTTTCTTTCTTTTTATTATTTTGATTGCTCCTCATCTTTAATTTCCTAGTTAGTGAGGAGCAATTGCTCCACATAAAAAGTCCTTGTATGTAGGTATGTAATATGATTCAACCTTATAGCTTACCTGTTCCACACAGAGTCCCAGTATAGCCATCAGCACAAGAACAAGTAAAGGAGTTGACTGCATCGGTGCAAACTCCTCCATTCATACAAGGAGTGCTAGCACATTCGTTGGTATCTGTGCAAAATGAGTTGCAAAGACAATGATTGGGATTAAAGTGACGAGAAAATAAGTTCTAGATCTATGCATTATTCCTTCCAAATCAAAATGATGTAAGTTGGATTGCCAAACTACTCAAAGCTTGCGTCAAAAACGTGCAAACTTGAATTGACTCAAACTCACTCAAACTGAATGACAGTAAAACTGAACTAACTTTTAGTTCGAAATCAAATTTTGCTAAAATACAGTCGTTTAATATATCCATATCAGATTCAGTAATCAGTCCTTCCTCGCATCGTCGTAACCTTGGTGTCATGTTAAACTCTTCTATGTCCTTGTCAACTTATGTGTCTAGTATTTATAGTCAGTCAGAAATCAACTGAGAAATCTAGGTTTTTATAGGATATACTTAAGTCATTCTTTTTTTCCTTATGTTTCATTATTTTCATGGCTCTGCACCACTGTACAATATTTCTTTGATTAATTACTACACACTTGCCAGATATTTACATTTTCAAAACTCCGGATTGCTTGTTCTTCCAAAACATAATACAAAGTGGGGGATAGAGCCTTTGCTCATGTGGGGCCATCACTCTGGTATAGTGTACCTTGAGGGCTCAGAGATATCCCTAAAGTAAATTCTTTAAAAAGTAACCTTAAAACTTATTTTTTCCTGTTTGCTCGAAGTTGATCCAATTGTTCTTCTCTTTGTGTTATATTGTATTTTGTACTGGAATGTTTATGTTTTTCCAAGTTTTGCACCATTGAGTCTTTAGAATTAAATTGTTTTAAAGTGAATTTGGCACCTAATACTTATTTTATTTTATCATTCGTCAACAAAAAAAAAATGTATCTTCAGTAGTTTATTGATTTATTTTATTTGTATTACTTGTTAGGGGAGGGGGCAGGGTACTTACTAGTCTCGCACAAAGTACCGGTAAAACCAGTAGCACAATCACATAGTCCAGAGCTTACGCATGCTCCGCCATTCTGGCAAACAATGGAGCCACAATCAGCTGGAAAAAAGAAAGAAGAGAACATGATAAATGATTTGTAAACCCATAGGCACATTGGAGGATGTTGTTGTCAAAAGGCTAAAATCTCAAGGGCAAAGGCATAACTCTTTGCAAGGACCTATAGTTTATTGGCCAAATATCAACTGTACATTTTGTTTAATTAAAAAATTGAACTGTTAGGAAACCTAACTGCTAAGAAAAAGTAACTTAAAATCCCATACATGACACATTGGACCAGGCATGTTTGAGAAACAAGGGAAATGCCCTCGGCGGTCTTGCCTGCATTACGCATTTCGATATGATGAAAGAGGTTGGGACATAGGTTATAAGCAGGATGGCCCATTAGCAGCCCCCCCCCCCCCCCCAAAAAAAAAAAAAAAAAAAAAAAAAAAACTCTGAAAATATTCAGCATTTTAAAGCGAGTATTGACTAAAAATCATCAGAAGAATTATTTACTATTATTTGTACAAAGATTGATAACTTCAGTGAAATATGAACAAAGAACAACAATTAATTTAATTCTCATAGTGTAATTTTAGACACCTTTGTGATCTTCACAAGCCGAGTTTTAGATCCATGTATGGATAAAGTCAAAACAAAATCTAAACTTTTATAAATGTAATGCTTTCTGGGAGAAATTTCAAATATTTAAACATATTTGGTGCTCAACACCGATGATTGCCTGGTGGTAGAGTCACTGCCAGGCAAGCAGTAGATGCAGGTTCAAGTCCCGGTGGTTCCAAGATTTTTCTGACTTGCTTTTCAATACAGATCGATCAATCAGTCTTATTAACTGGGTGTAAGCCACAAATGTGTTTAAATAAAATCTGAAGTGCTGTCCCACATGTAGAAATTATTGATAGCGAAAATGATCTTGGCTTTGATTGTCATGGTCATGTCTCGGTTTACAAAATGAAATTACCTACTATCATATTAATAAAATAAACAACAACTGTTCAGGTAAAGATTAAAGATTATTTACTTGTTGTGCAAGTATCTCCACTAAAGCCATCAGCACAGACACAGTTAAATGTGTTAACTCCATCAGTACAACTTCCGCCATTCATACAAGGATTAGGAGAACAATCAGCGATATCTGATTCGGGTGAATGAAAAAAAAAATGATATGAAACAATTAGAATAGGATTATTTCAGGTGTACATATATTCCATATACAAATGTGCTTTAATTTTTTTTTTTTTTTGACTTAGCGTGCTAAGTATCTACACATTTTTATAATCATCTCGATTGCCAGAGGGAATTTTGTAAAAATCAAATCTCTTTACATTGACCAACAATTTGTATTACCTTGAAATCTCTCTGACTGCCCCCCCCCCCCCCTCCCTTGAAAAAAAATAACAAAAACAAAAAACATGATATCAATGTCCGAAATACAGTAATGGATTTGATAGTACAATACTTTTCCCCAGAAAAAAAATAACATAATATGTAAGCAGCGATATTGTTTCAATGAGATTTTTTGTGGGAATCACGATATCCACTCCACTTTTTAAAATGACCATGCACTCCCACTTTGCTATTTGTCTCCTTGAAATAGAAAGGAGTGTAAAACACCCTCCCATACTTTGTCCTTACTTTCACTTCTGTTGACACTGAAACAATAAAAACCTATTAAACAAAAATTCCTTTCTAATTACTAGATGTTTTATTCATTTTATATTTGCTTGTTTGTCACTTTATCCATAATTTCCTGACAAGAAAGGAGAAAGTTTTCATTTGATTCAGTTTTGCTTCTCATATAAAAGTGTATATATATATATGTATAAAGTATGCAATCTGCTATAGCTTACCTGTGTCACACGTACTCCCAGTATAGCCAGCTACACAGACACAAGTAAAGCTGTCAACTCCATCAGTACAAGCTCCTCCATTCATACAAGGAGTGTTTAAACAGTCGTTGATATCTGTACAAGTTGAGTTCCAAGAAAAATGAAATGAATGAATAAATTTTCATTTCTAGGGATTTATTGTTTGGCGGATAACAGAAACATCAAGTAAAAACTGATATTGAAAATATAAATAATGACAATTCAGGAACGAATGACTTCTTTTGTAAAACAATTTATAAATACTTCAAATGGAGTACATGAACTAGATTTCTCTTTCAATGTTTGTATCTGTTCCATAAAACGTGGAAAATCTCATTGTTTCATAAAATTTGATGTGCCCCTTCCTGAAAAGTGAAATTAATGTTAAAATGGACGTAGAACTGTTCGTTACATGGTGTGAAAATTTAAGACACCTTAGCTCCAAAAATTGAATCGCTATTATCTGGATGAAATAGGCTACTCTTATCATACCCTACCACAGATTGTTAATATAGATTGTTGTGTGAATCACAATATCATCCTTGCTCTGTAAATGACCTTTAAAATGTTTCTTTCTTTTTATTATTTTGATTGCTCCTCATCTTCAATTTCCTAATTAGTAAGAAGCAATTGCTCTACATAAAAAGTGCATGTATGTAGGTATGTAATATGATTCAACCTTATAGCTTACCTGTTCCACACAGAGTCCCAGTATAGCCATCAGCACAAGCACAAGTAAAGGAGTTGACTGCATCGGTGCAAACTCCTCCATTCATACAAGGAGTGCTAGCACATTCGTTGGTATCTGTGCAAATTGAGTTGCAAAGACAATAATTGGGATTAAAGTGACGAGAAAATAATTTCCATCTTGACAGATCAATCTTTTTGGGCAGATGAAAGGGAAAAATAAGTATTAAGTGGTATTTTAAATGTAAATGTATGATAGTTCAGGAATAAATTACATCATTTGTAAAACTAATTTGACCTTTAATACCTCTTACACCTAAAGAATATTTAATAGGGTAATCCTTATATGCTAGCTGATTGGGCCAAGTTTGTTATAAGTAGCTTCAAAGCTTCCTAAGATGTTACAGTAACAATATATACCTGATTTATTATATATTTACCAACAAAATATCTCTAATTTATTTAATATTTTTTCATTTGTATTCATTGATTTATTCATTTATTTGTCATTTTTATTTATTTATTATCATTATTAAAACTAAACATATATATATATATATATATATATATTTTTCAGGGGAGGGGGGAGGGGGGGTACTTACTAGTCTCGCACAGAGTACCGGTAAAACCGGTAACACAATCACACTGGTCAGTGCTCGTGCATGCTCCGCCATTCTGACAAACAGCTCCACCACACTCAGCTACACAAAAAATAAAGTTGTAGAATATTTGGTCACGCTCATGTGTGTTAGGGATGCTGTAGTTATGTCGTGCATTAATAATTCTCTGATACATTCATTGACTGGGGGTTGGTGCCAAAAAGCAGAGAGAGAGAGAAGCTTTATATCTTACTGATACAAGTTAAACATTGAAGAAACTTTTTAAATGATGAGTAATGTCCTCTATGTAAACATAAAACTGTACAATTTCGCTGCCTACGTCTAAAATATTAATTGCCAGAACATTGGTAATGTCCAATCTAGTAGCATTCTTTTGTATTATCCGTCACATTTCTGTATCTTATAACACAGTGCTTCAGGGAATATGGGCAAGACCTCAGTCACGACGTTGCCATTGCTTTATACATTTGGGCGGGGGTTTACTTCATATTGATACAAGCCTTTACTCTTTTTATGTGAACTGAGATGGGTGTTGGGTTCAATATCCAGTAAAACACCAAAAGGGTACTTGAGGAGATGGATTCTTTGAAGTATTCTGATAAAGCAGACATTAAGATACAGCCGGGTATAAGGTTCCATTACCATGAACTGTACACAGAAAAATACATATGGAAATACACAGTATGTGGCATGAAAGTGTGGTCCACAACCTTTATTTATTTCTTGGCATAATTTGAATATGGCATTTGGAATTGGAAAGCCATCCTTTCAGGGGAATTATTTTTGGTGATATTCATCCACAACAACATAACAAGAATGAGAAAGCTCATTAGTTATTAAACGTATACGTTCTCTTTATCGTCGGTGGGGTGACAAAACCTTGTATCTCAATTTTTGAGATTTTGATTTTTTTCATAATTGTGTACCTGATGGCCTACGACACCACCTGATAAATCTATGGAACGCCTCCTGTCTTGGTTTTTTCACAAATTCCACACAAAGGACGGTGTCACAGCACTAAGTCTGTTGAGACAGGAAATAATTTTCTGCTCTCCTGAAAATTCATGATTTTTGAGATACAAGGTTTTGTCACCCCACCGACGTTATATGTTATCAAAGGTGGAAGTTTCGGGTACATGTACATACCCTCACATGTACTGCCATCCACACTTAATCTAAAGCCGCTGCCACAGGTGCACATGTAAGATCCATCGGTATTAGTGCATTCTCCATTAACACAGGGATTATCATCACCAGCACACTCATTAATGTCTAGGAAAGAATAAAAAATATGTTAAAAAAGAGCACAAATGCCACTGCGTCTCATATATGCATCCGCTCTAAAGGTATAGGAAATGGCTGGATTTATCCATGAAATATCACACTAAAAACAAAAAGCCCATCTCCTATGGTTCTTAAGATATCGCAATAGCAAGGCTAAAACCTGTAAATTCATGAACTGACTTCTATGACCTTTGAACCAATAATCTGATCAGATCTTCATATGGTGATACACATTATCACCAAGTTTAAGCCTCGTATCTCCTGTGGTCCTTTTTTTTTTTTAATTGCAAAAAGGCTATATCTAAAAATGTTGAAATTGAACTTTGTAACCTTTGACCTATTAAACTAGAAATTCAACTAGATTGTCTTTATAGGGTAATACATAATATCACCAATTTTGTGCCTCAAATCTCTAGTGATTCTAGATCGCGATATCGCTATAACGAGGCAAATACCAGGAATTTCATTAATGACCTTTGACCTAGTTACTCCATAATCTATTCAGACCGTCTTCCTTTAGTGATACAAATTTATCTTCAAGTTTGAAGTTCATTTCTGAAGTGGTTCTTGAGATATCGTTTTAACTAGACAGACATACAGACATTAACCTTGTGATAAAGGTAATAACTGATGCCCTTCTGTTTGCTAGTGGTAAGAATCTTACCATTGCAGGCAGTACCGCTCTCGTTGGCCTGAAACCCAGTGTCACAGGTACACCCATAAGTCCCGTCCATATTGTTACAGGTTCCATTCTCACATGGGTTTGGAAGGTTTGCACACTCATTGATGTCTAAATATGGGAAAGAAAACAGAAGAAAAGAAGTAATCCATTGATCTTTTCATTTCATTTTATCATAGTAATGTTGGTCTCAATAGAAAAGCAATATCCCATGAATACATACATGTTGTAATTTGACCCCCCCCCCCCCCCCCCCCGGGAACAATTTAGCGACTACTCCAGAACCGCGGCAGATATAAATTTTTTCTTTCATGACTTTTTTTTCTTTTAAGTCTTACAATTTTTTTTAAACTATTTTTTTGAAAATCTGATGTATAGTTACAAAGTCACATGACCTTTTGTCGTTGCATGTCAGCCCGAAATTTGCTCATTTTTTGTGATTTGTGTACAAAACATAAGGAAATATCATTTTTCCTAAAAAGAGATAAAACATTGGTTATTTGTTATTTTTTAAAGCTTAGGTGTTTGTTTTGGGGTCAAAATAGTTGAATTGTAGTTAGAAATAAAAAATAAAACAACAAAACAATAAAATACATAAGTTTAAGAAGTTTAAGAAATTATCAAAAGAGATAACATAAGAAATAAGCTGGATCTTCCAATTTTGTTTGTCGCATTATTACTCCAAATGGTCTAACGAATATATGTAGTGAAAAAGAATGCTTAAATATGAATAATTAATGATTTATGGGCAAAAATTTGAATTGTATGACCTTATTTGCATAAAAAATGCAAATGGGTGGATTTTTCCAAAAATCGAAGTTACCATGCAAATTTTTGCAGCGATCGGCCGTGAAACAGCCGAGACCTTAGGGGGGAGGGGGTCAAATCGACCCCCCCCCCCCCCCGTTAAAAACTTGGTCTGAAATAGCCCGGTTAAAGCCGTGAAATTTAGTGAAAGCAGTATTTGTAGAAAAACATGTGGAAAATGGCACTTCGTTCAAAGTTGGCCTAATAACATGCAATCACAAAAATGTGTCTAACCTTCAAGAAATTGTCAGGGTTTTTACAAATTTGATTAAAAAATGTATGCAACACCTGAAATACAAAAGTGATAAGAGGGCTGGATACAGTCTTCAACAGTTGCATGGTAATCAATGAATTTCTAAGGGGGGGGGGGGTAATGAACCCTTCCATTGAGGGGTAGTATCAACAACTAGATAGTAGATACTATACAGTCACTTGGAATATCATATACATTGTTTTTAAAATATAGAGTACATGTATTATAATTTATAGGTGAAATGGAAAGCGAAAGGAAAGGAAAGGAAGGAGTGATCGAGATTGAGAAAGTTGTAAGCAGATCACAGAAATGTAAGCGTGTAGTTCTGGGAAGAATTTGTTGTATTCTTCTGTAGAGACGTTCTGAATGAGAGTTTCAAACCACAGCATTCTTTCGTGAAAAAAAGTGTGGCTGTCTAATTGAAAATCATATAAAGAAATATCAGCATACCATTACAAGCCTTTCCGTTGATACTCTTCTCATATCCGGCGTTACAGTCACAACTAAATGTCCCCATGATATTGTTGCATGTTCCATTGACGCACAAGGAGGAATCGTCATCACACTCATTAACGTCTAATCAGGGACAATTTCGAGAAGAACGTGTCATAATTAGCTGTTTAAGTATTATGATCTTGAGAGATTGAATATTTATTCAGTTACCTTTTATTCTGCATAGGTACTTAAAATGATTGAGATCAAATAATAACACCATTATTTAAATAGTATACTATTGACGAAAACGATTTAAGTAAAATGATAATATTGATTAAAATAGAAAACTAATAATAGTGATTAAAGTAAAACTGAAGTATGTCAATTTTAATTGACTCAGAGAAAGTCATTTTCACAAACACAACTTATATTCAACAGTTGAACTCTTGAATTGATATTCTGAATGTCTAAATTTCATAAGAGCCTTTTGGTGGCACCTCAGCTAAAGTTAAGTAGACATTTAATAATTCATCCTTTTGTGCCTGTTACCTACTAGATGGATGTCTGAATGCATGCAGTTAAAAATGATGCCTCCGCCATACAGCAATTTTACAAAACAAATAAGAAGCAACACATTCTCAGAATATCATGATTACAAGTTATTTTTCATATGTAATTATGACCCTTTGAACCTTTACCTTATGGCTCTAATATCTAATCCGTTCATTGGCTCTGTCCTGAGTTCGATAGTAATCCATCCGTCAGTATTGACAATGTGTTCACAAGCTAGTTTTGCATACATAATGAGCCCCATGACCTTTGACCTCATGATCCCCAAATCTAATCAGTTCACCAAGTTTGGCGGTAATCCATCAATTGGTTCACGATCAGGAGCTATTTTTGCAAACATAATGAGCCCTGTGACCTTTGAACTTGTGACCCCAAAATCAGTTCATTGGCTTTACAAGATACATGCATGACCCAAGTTCGGTGGTAATCCATCGATCAGGTTTTGAGATAACAAGATCACAAGCTATTTTTGCATACATAATAAGCACTGTGACCTTTAACCTCGTGACACACAAATCTAATCAGTTCATTAGCTCTGTAAGATACATACATGACCTAAGTTTGACGGTAATGCATCAATCGGTTCTTGATCACGAGAAGGGGACATACGGACGTATGTACGGATGAACGGACAACCAGATAAAACATATAACACTGTTTTTTTTTTTGCAGAGGCATTACAAAGAATACTGAACACAAGATGGCCCAAAATAATGCTTCTGTTGACATCTGTAATTTCAATCAGATTTGTGGACGAAATTACAAATACATTTTTTTTTTCTTTTATTGGGAAGGAAATCATCTTCAAGATCATCAATTTTTATGATGTAAATTTGTATTCAGGGGCTATTTCTGTGAGGCAATATCCTATTTCAAATGTGCTACTTTTGCAACAGCCTAGGTGCAGAGAGAAAACTATGTTCGATGGCTTTCTATAGAAACACGTTAGGTATTGATTTTCATTTATGTTGCCTTTGATGATGCCTCAGTCACGTATGATCTATGCTAGGATACGGCAGCCATAGGCGTTTCCTATCTTTTACAGGCTGTATGGGTCGCCGTAGGGTTATAGTCCTAGTTATAACTTATTCATTCCTAGGTTTGCCGTGCCGTGGAGCGGTTCCAGGCAAACCATACGTCGGGCACATGGTGGCCTTGCAGTATGTGCCACACCCTGCGGGCAACACAGGGCCCCGGCACGCCTCCCGTATTCATGCCTCACTGCAGCCACAGATTTCTGTCTCCACAAAATAAAATTAAGCTGTGCTGCTACGCTAACATATGTGACTGCTACAGTATATGACCGTGAGAATGTTGCAGCGGACCTATAATTACTATTGGCCTTATATATTTAAGACCCTACCACTGCTGTGGCAAATGTGACTGAGGCATCACAAAGCAAGAGCAGTCATGAATCTGTCCTTTGTTTTGCAAAACTAGCCAATTTTGAAATCAAAATTTCCTCACAAAAAAGCCCTACGATCAAAATACCTTACCCAAAATTGGTGTGACTTTACATGGACACAAATTGTCTTTGCAATTAACAAAAACAAAACAAAACAAGAGATGTTATTAGTGATGTCGTTGAAACTGTTGATCTTAGCTTCAACATTCTTTAATTGTCAACCTCTTTATTTTTTTTCACAATTCCATTAAAATTACAATTCAAACAGATAAAATTCAAATAAATACCTGTGGAGAAATAAATAAAACAGAAAAAAAGGAGAAGAAAGGAAAATTATGCAACATAATTAACAAAGAAATGAAAGTAAGAGGTTTGGTGGCATAAAAACCTTAAAGGTTTTCTTGAGGCGTCAATCCTGCATGCCGTTACAAAAAAAGTTGCAGTGACTATAATATATGAATGATAAAATTTTAAAAATTCAAATATTGAAAAATACATTGGCCAAAATGATTGTGTTTCTTTAAAAAATTGATATATTTTTATAGAGGAAAAACACTGAATTTAAGATATACTTACCCTGACATTCAGTTCCTGTTGAATCTACTGCAAATCCAGGAATGCATGAGCACATGTATGATCCCTCGTTATTTCGGCATATTCCATTGGCACAGAGATTCCCAGCATCGCACTCATTAATGTCTATACAGGAGACAACGGTATCAGTTAGAAGATGAAATCTTTCAACATTTTGATACACTTCATCAAATTTTTACACTGAAAAATAAATTACATGTAAGGAATGTGTCTTTACATGAAATACATGTAGGATTACATTTGAATGTACGTCTTCGTTTTTTAGAGTAAGATAAAATATTCATTATATTTTAATTAAGAGACGATGAAGCAGATTTGAATTTGGGATGGTAACTGGTTGGGGGGAGGGGGATTGTGTAAAGATGGATTAATTATAGGGGAATTCCACCTTTATAGCAAGAAAGCAACTCTACATGAAAGAAGCAAAATTCAGAAAAACATACCATTACAATTGACACCAGTGCCATCTAGTTGGAACCCTGCGTCACAGTTGCAAGTATAAGAACCGGCGGTGTTATTGCATGTTCCATTAGTACAGAGGGTGGAATCATCTTCGCATTCATCAATATCTGGCGGTAAAAGGAATCAAGAAATCCATACAGTATAACAACCGAATGATAGATACTCAACAAGGACATTTAACCCCTGGACAGTTACCCCCTGCAACTGCTCCAGCACAACAAGCGAGTTCGTAAATAGCTCTGGAACGCATGACCCCCAAATATCCTCAGATCTTTTACACTATGGATACGTCCCACTTGTGCATTTTAGAATAATGAAGTGATGGAGGTGCTTCATGAATACCTTTTGTTTGCCCTTTTGAGAAGAATACTTCCACCTGTGTATCAGATAAATGTACTGTCGGTACATAAATGAATAACTTTCATGAGCACGATCCGAGTATTCGTCTCAATGGTTTTACAATTTGGGTACGAATGACCTTGATCTGCCCATGCGCAAATCCTAATTACGAACTCGCTTATTACCCATGGCAATTACCCTGCCTGCCTTAGTGGATACCTCTCTATGAAGTCCACCTGTCTTAAGTGGGCACTTATAATGCCTCCCTCTAGGCAGAAATACAGATTAATGGTGTCATTACATTTTACAATAGCAATAGCCATTGTTAAATACCTTTTGACCTCTGATTTGCTCAGACATACAACTTTCTTTTTTTCATGCACATCAGTACATTTTTTGGTTTTAATCAAAACGCTATCATGTTACGTTTGCTACATACATTTTTATTTCAATTTACTCTCAGATTGCATCACACTGTGAACACATTTTGATCTGTTGTTTCATTAAATCATTAGTGTTCAATTGTTACTGCAATTTTATGCCCTTGCCAAATATTTAATTTGGGCTTCTTTCTCCAATATAATGTGCAATATTTTATACGAAATTACCCAATATTGTTATTTAAATCTCATTCTAATTTTATGAACAACTTTCTTGATTTAGATGAAAGCTGTGTTTACATCTATAAGTGAAAAACTGAATTTTTACGGTTTAATTTCATCTCTTCCAATACATATTTTTATGCTTAATTTCAATTTGTGAAATATAAATGTTTAGATCAATTGTTAAATACTTTCTGAACTATTTCACTCAAAACAAGTTTCCATTTTTTCTTCTCCATTCTCTCCTTTTCACAATCTTGGTCTTTCAACATAAAAGTGTATTACTAGTTTACTAAATCAAACAAATTATTTCGTTTTGCGATTTCGATTTTATCTGATCAATGCTATATAATTTCTGCAAAAGTTAACTTATAATATGTATTTTTGTTTTTCATATTCTAAATTTGTTTGTAACTTGAAAATGTTCAGACTGCGAGCTGCTTGTTTGATGTGCTTTTACATTAACCAAACCAACATAATAATGGTATGTGTTAAAGAACTGTTCTTGATAGGCATAGTGTCTACAGTTGCCAATTTTCCTGTTTCCCTTTGGTAGCCTTGATAAACAGGTGTTAATGAATATTAATACCAAAGTGATATGTTTATGCATGTTTTTCTTTGTTACAAAATTCCCTTTTACATACCAATACAAGCAGTTCTTGCTCCGTTTTCAATATATCCGTCATTGCAAGTACAGAAGAAAGACCCAATGGTGTTAGTGCACATTCCGTTAGTACACGGGACTGGATCATCGGCACATTCATCAACATCTGCAGCAAGAAAAACAACAATATAAAACACATTATCATGTTCAGGTTTAATCCTTTGCAGTTTACAGTATTCCAACATTATTCCTTTTCCCTCCACACATTATTGGGCCGTAAATTATGTATAATTCCCATGTAAATTAAGTAACAATAAAAATGTATGTTGCTTTCATGGAAACTTCAATTTGAGTACAATAAATATATCTGACAAGCCCCTGACCAGACTGCCCAATTGTGATTTGCAAGGATGTAGTGATCTCATATTTCAAACACTTGTAACTTTCTTATTGTTTCAATTTACATCATACTTTCACCATTGTGTTTCTCTTATTTTTCTGCTTCATGAAACAAAACTCATTGCAAAAGTTGGACTGCCCTTTAAAGAGATATGGTCTGCAGTTTCTATAGTATGGCATAAATGCTACATCTGACACGGACTTGATGGAAGTTGCATTAATTTGGGCAGAAGTATCGCACACAGCGGATTCAACGTGCCAAAAAGAAATTCCCCATCCCTCTCTTATATTAGGGGAAATACCCAAATGGTACGGTCAATTCCCAAGGAAAACTCTTGCTTATGTGTCTTTATGCCGTCCTTACCCTCTTGATTGACTATACTTTCGGCTCCTAAAACTCCAAAGCGCTGGTTACTTGGTAGAGCATTGTTGAACAACGATTCCAATACTGTGTCGTTGATATTTAGTGTTATTTCAACATCTGTCCTGAAGTCTATGACAGCATAGGGACTGGTCACATTCACATGTGATATTGTAGCCATGAAAACAGATTCCCCAAGTTCTGAAATGCCTTGGAGAAACATCAGCATCTAAAGATAAAATGACACACATTCACATGAAATTGCATGTTCTTCAAAAGTCAAAAACAAAATTTTCCAGGGAGGGGGAATGGGGAGACCTTTAGTTTCTCGTGAAGCCCATATTCTCTTCTGTAATATGAAACCATTATTATCATTATGATTTTAACTAGATCAATTAGTACTGTTTTTTAGGAGGGTGAATTTGGGGGGAAATCAGAGTTAATCCTTAAAAAAGATTTCAGTCTCATTTTTTTGTTCAGCCTACTGTTAAAAAGGACTTTACTTCTGTGACTTGAGCAGGGAGACAATTCTAGAAGATATGGCAATTAAATCTAAGTAAAGGTGTAACAAAAAATCTCTTTCTTTCCAGAGGTGGTGTTTAATTTTTATTCTTGTCACCTGTGAATGCACACAACAAGGCACAATATATACAGGTGTATCTAAAGTGTAATAACAATCCCCCAAAACTATTTTCCATCTCACTATATTATTCAAAGTATAAGCTTCAATTATTGGTTCTGAAAAAAAAATAATTCTAGTTTATAATCACTCTCAATAAACATAAAAGTGACTGGTGATGCGCATGTACAAGTTGTGATACAATAGAGGCTGCATGCAGTTTGATCTATTCTCTTTTTCCAGTTTCAGTTTATTGTTTCATATTTTGCATACATCACATATATATATATATCACATTTTGTAAATGATTCACACACAGAAATGGATAAAAAAAAAAAGTCTATTCTAAGACAGAGACTAAATCAGAAACATGAATGCTAGAGTTGCTTTTATTCAAGTAATGTAACAAATTAAGATATTTTAAACAAATGTGCATTATCTGTACAAATTTGCATGACCTGTATACACGTCCAATACCTGTATGCCTTGGCAAACAACTACAACGACAACATTATCAAAAGAAAGCATTTTGTTCATACTTCTAATCTGCTGGCCTACAGATTACCGGGTTAGGTCGATTTGATGTTGATTATATGCAATCTAGCTGTAGACAAATTACAGTTGTAGGTGATTAGTACACTTAACAAACAAAAATGAAAGTGGAACAGACTACTATTTAGTCAATAGTGAGTCCATATGGAATTGACTTACGTCACGTTCAAGTTGCTCTTGATTTGTAGCAGGTTCGATAAAAGATGGATTGGCAGCAATTAAGGCACCGAGAATGGCTTCAAATCTTACCCTCAGTTGCAAGGTTAAGGACGCTAAAATATGATTAAAAAATAAAACTTTGTTTTTCATTAGTTCTTGTAATTACTTGAAGGGGAAGTCCACAAGTATATATCGTGTTGGTTTGACCCTATATAGCCAAAGCTATTTTGAAACTGCATAGCCCGGGAGGCGGGGGTTGCCCCTTCCCCTAAAAAGTGATAACTTTCATGCATGTCAAGTGAAGTGTAAAGAATACTATGGTAATTTCAATTGTTAGACAAATTCACTATTTGCATATTTATGGTAATTTATGCTTATTAAGCCCCCCCCCCCCCCCCCCCCCCCCCCCCCCCCCCCCCCCCCCGGTAGGATGCGACCGTCATTGTTGGTCAAACTGTTTTTGAATGTCAATTCACGTCTGGCTGTAATGCTCCCCAGGTAGTGGAGATTGTGCACACTGTGTGTGCGGGCATGCACTGAATCCAATGACCGGGGTAATAGTATATCTGTAAAGCACTTAGAGACGTCCGAGATGTATAAAGCGCTATATAAATGCTGAATATTATTATAATTACCTTCACAGATTCCTTCAATTTCAGTGAAGCCCTCAGTGCAGATACACCTGTAGTCTCCCACAGTGTTGATGCATTCTCGACTCATGTTACAGACAGGAGTACTTTCTGCGCACTCATCTTTGTCTAAATGGGGAAGCAGGTAATACAAATAATGGATCAAGCTCGATATCCATAAGGACCGCTATTCATAAGGACCATTATTCATAAGGACCGCCATTCATAATAGTAATAAAAATAATGATATTTGTGGTTTGCATATAGCTTAATACCCCGGTGATGATTCTAAGCCCTGTACAGATATTCAAACATATATTTGCAGTATTTGTATGGCTATACAATTTTTCAGTGTCTTACACTTGAAATAATTGCTGGTATCAAGATTTTACAAAAAGACTTTACCTGTTGCCTCTGAAGAGAGTTTGGATAACTGTTCCCGTATGCAATGGGATAATTTCAAACACCTATAATTATCTTGTTATGTGTACAGAAGTTGTAGGGAATTAATTTACTTTGTCTAATGTTAACAACAGTTCCTAAAAAAGGTATATTCAATTTCTTCAAAATAGACAATTATTGTAAAGTGTAAATTTGTTTTTTGGGGTAGTCCTTCACGTTTCTGTTCATCACTCATTTAGCACTGTTTGATGATAAAATGAGAAAAGATGTTAAACAAATTTGGTATTTTCTCAATGTATATACATGTACTACTAGTGGAGGCCTATATGACAACTCTTTGATATTTAGAATGCATGATTCATATTCTAGCACCGGCAGTGATATAGATTGGCGACCATAATTATACTGGACATGTACAAGAAAAGATCCTAAACAAATTTTGTATTTTCTCAAACAATGTATATACATGTACATCTAGTGGTATATAATAACTCTTTGATATTTAGAATGCATGATTCATATTCTAGCACCGGCAGTGAAATAGATTGGCGACCATAATGATACTGGACATGTACAAGAAAAGATCCTAAACAAATTTTGTATTTTCTCAAACAATGTATATACATGTACATCTAGTGGTATATACATGTACATCTAGTGGTATATAATAACTCTTTGATATTTAGAATGCATGATTCATATTCTAGCACCAGCAGAGATATAGATTGGCGACCATAATTATACTGGACATGTACATGCAGTATGCTTGACTGCAAATGCTTTTAAATAACTGCCAAATTCTAGTAATCAATTTGTTCACATACTTATAACATCACAAAACTTTATACTTTACTTTGTAAGGGATGAATAATTTAGTTGTTAACTGTACATGTACATGCAGTCTCTTTGTCACATGTACATGTATTTGCAGGCGGTACAGCAAGAACTAAGGGACCTTCTCGTTTAAACTGTACATCATCATTGACCAAGGTCAGCATTTTCCCTCTTACAAGGGGTTACTAGCTTTCGCGCCATGATGACGCTCTCTCCCTCCACTTATTCTAATTTTCCCGAGCATCCTCCTTACTTACAATGATAATACAAAAACATAGTAATTCCATATCATTTACCAATGCAGGTCTTGGGTGAATCATTCTGGTACCCAGAAGTACATGTACACACAAAATCACCTCCTGTGTTCTCGCACGAAGAGATGTCTGGAGGACAGGTGTTTTGGACGTTGTCACATTCATTAAAATCTGTCGGGAATAATGATATAAATAACAATATTAATAATGATAATAATAACAAATTGATTTATACAGGAAATAATACAGAGCCTCTGTAGTCTTCCCCTTATTCAAACTACTAATATTTTCTCTGTCAGAATGATCCATTTATTTTGTGGTTTTCCTGTATTCTATTGTATTCCCAAGAATGATGGGTAGTTTTACTACTAGAGATTCTAAAAAGGCCCGGCTATTTGAGGTCATAAGATGGCCGGGGGGGGGGGGGGGGGGGGGGGGGGGGGGCATTACGCCCCCCCCCCCCCCAAGATTTCGGCCGATCGCCGAAAAAATGTGCACGAATGTCAAGTGAAGTGAATAGAATAGTAAAATTAATTTTTGAAAAATTCACTCATTTGCATATTTATGGCAATTTATACAAATAAGGTCATAAAATTCACCTTTTTACCCATGAATCATATATTCTTTATATTTAAGCATTTTTATGTTACTACATGTATTTGTAAGACCATTTGAAACAATATTATGACGATAAATTTGGAAGAGCTAGATTATTCCTTATGTTATCTCTTGTTTTGATAATTTCTTATGTATTTCATTGTTTTTTCAACTTTTGTAATTCATTGTTTTTTATTTCTAACTACAATTTAACTACTTTGACTCCCAAAACAAACACCTAAATTTTAAACAAGACCCAATAACCAATGTTTTATCTCTTTTTTAGGAAATATGACATTTCCATATATTTTGTACACAAATCACAAAAATGAGCAATTGTTGGGTTGACATGCGAAGACAAAAGGTCATGTGACTTTGTAACTGTACGCCTGATTTAAAAAAAAAAATTGTTTAAAGATGCGAAAACGATATCCGTAGGTAGGAAAGTTGTCAAAAAGTAGAACAAATTGTGAAAAACAGAGTTAATTCATATGATGTATTCATATGAATTCCATACTTAATATAAGATTCATATATTATTTTTGTTATTTACCATCCCTGTAAAAAGATACCATACCTGTACAATTGCTATCCATATTCTCCCTCACATAACCTTCGGAGCACATGCATTCATAAGAGCCCTCCAGATTAGTGCAGTTACTGTTTGGTCCACAGAATTGAAGGACATCACTGCATTCATCTTGATCTACATATCCATAGACATACATTGGATGGGAAATGAAAGGATACAATATCAATTACAGATTATTTTTGGATGTACATTGGATGTAAACTGCAAAGCTTGTTACTCTTAATAAGTTTTGAAAAGATTATTTATCAAAATGTATTTGTATACAACTACATGTTCGTAATCATGGTATTCAAGTCATTGAGCTATTATCATAATCATCATTGTAATTATTATTGTTTTTATCAACATTATAGTTACGATTACCATGATTATCATAAATAATATTACTATTGTTATTATTATGATTATTATTATTGCAATTAATATAATTATAATTATCATTAGTATTATCAGCATCATTGATATTAATATTACTATTGTCATTATTATAACTACCATTATCCTTATTTTTCTTTGTTTCCCCTTCTTCTTATCATTATTGTCATTATCTTCATGATCTATACCTGAGCAGGATATCCCATCTCCCTCGTAACCATTGTTGCATTTGCACGAATAGTTTCCAAGAGTATTCACACAAGACGCTAGTTGATGGCATGTGAACAAGGATGGATTCTGACACTCAATGATATCGGTACATGCCGCGTAGGGATCACCTTGGAAACCAGGCATACAGGAACATGTGAATGCACCTTCATTGTCTGAACAGTCAGCATACACACCACACGGCGGGTCTACTTCACACTCGTCGATATCTACATTAAATGACAATATGAACATCATACAGTGAGACCTGTCTACAAAGAATACTCAAGAAAAGCAGCCTTTACATGTATAACTACTCTTTTTTGTTTATGTTTCATTGAGAAACTTTATTGAAGAGAACCATAAAATGAGGTCGATTATAAAAATAATTTGTAATTTAATTGTATCTCGTGCATAACAATTACAATTCAATTCTCTAGGTGTTTTACATTATATTGGATAACATAAACATAATGCAGAAAGATATAATAACTGCAAGCGAAGATAGGTCTAAAGGGATTTCCTAAAGTTTTGAAAGAAAATACTTTTTTCCTAATTGTTATGAGTAGAGACTTCAACAGAGCAGGAGCTGATGTCACGATGGATTGGTTTTCTGTATATGTCCTTTCTATTCAGGTGGTCACTATGAAAAGCAGGTTTCACTGAAATTAAGCCTATGATGATGTAATACACACGCATATACATACATATACATGCTCTGTTCATCAATAGAGCTGTTTGCTAATTTTATGCTGACAACTCAGATGCTTGCCATAGGCTTTCAAGACATGGCAACAAATACTGAATGCAAATTTGATTCCATCAAAAGTATAGCCATACATAGGCCCTGACTTAAATAACTATTAACCAGGGGTTCTGCACAAATATATATTCATTATCAAACCGGTCTATTACTGACAGACAAGAATTATTGACAGCAATAAAGAGATTAAAAAGAGTATAAACACTATATGATTAATTGATAATCATTGTTACTTTAATATTTATATTCATAGACTTTTTTACATGATTTGAATACATAAAATAATTCAATAAGTAAATGAAATGAAAATTTCATCAATGTAATACATTCATATTTCATCCTCAGCACATATCCATTGAAAATGCAGATTAAAAATGTCAATTGAATTGACATGGTTTATCAAATGTAACAATTGTTACAACTAAAAGCTACATTGAGAGGTTAAATATTAAATGATAAAAAACATAATACATTCAAGATATTATACAAGAGTAAAAAATAAAATAATAACCATAATCTTGTATTGATATAGACATCTTTGTCTTAATATATGCGACTACAAAGAGATTGAGAGCAGTTATAGGAGAGTAAACTGTTCTTTTGTGTTTAGTCCTATTGATGACTACTTGAAATTGTTGAGATGGAAGTAAAAGGAGAGAAGTTGTGAGGTAAAAGGAGAGAGAGGTATTCTTTTGTGAGTAAATGCCTGAAAAAGGCTGGTGAACCTAGAAATGAATCCGGAGAGGGGGAAAGAAAGAGAGAGATATTTGTTTTTAAAGGGAAAGTCCACCCCCAAAATAAGTTTGTTTCGATAGAGGCAGAATAATAAGAAAATCAGGTGAGTGAAAGTTTGAGCAAATTCTGAATGAAAATAAGAAAGTTATGAATTATTGAAGTTGTGATCAATCAAATACAAATTGGCAACTCTGTGACTTATTATACGAGCTCTCCTTCATTTGCTTTGTGCATAATATTCCATAAAAATCATGTTTTCTTCGTTATTGATGACGGAATATATATTTGTTCCTTGCAGGGGGAGTATAGAAACATATTTGCAATTATTATATTTAGGGTGCATGTATGGTTGAAATTTTTCTTGAGGGAAAATTAAAATTTTAGATTTTTTTAGTACTGAGCAAATGGAAGTTGAGCTCGCATGATACGTCATAGAGTTGCCAATTTGTGTTTGATTGATCACAACTTCAAAAATCCTAACTTCCTTATTTTTAATCGGAATTTGCTCAAACTTTCACTGACTTGTTTCTCTCATTTTTCTACTCCTATTAAAACTAACTTAATTTCAGGGTGGACTTCCCCTTTAAATATTGTATCTACTTACTTGAGCAACTTAGACCATTCCCAGTATAACCTTCAAGACAGGTACATGAGAAGGACCCATCTGTGTTGTTGCATGCAGCATTCTCATCACAAGGAGATTGATCACACTCATTATTATCTTTTAAAGAAAGTGAACGTTTGGATGGATTAATTCTTATAGCATGTACAGAATAAAGGAAAAATAAACGAAAATGGTATTAAGAAATGTTGTATAAACTATAAAGTATTATTATACAGCGAAAGGAGCGGCATACTACCTGTAGACAACATCATCGTATACAGAAGTTAATTTCAACAAAGTCAGTTTATATGACAGGTTTCCGATCACTAGAGCATTTCCGCGCATATTCTGTTGAATCTTTTTTTTTCCTCTCATATATTATATCTCGCATAATGTAAATGTCTTTACATTTGTATGTATTTGCATTTAATACGTAAAATGTGTGCTTTTCTTTAAGGAATTAGAAAATAAATGAATCTGCAATGTCGTACCTACACAGCTGAAGCCATTACCAGAGAATCCTGGCATACACATACAATTGAAAGAGCCACTTGTATCCATGCAATTCGCGAAGACGTGGCATGGGGAAGTAGAAAGGCACTCATCGATATCTATATGAGGAGTACACACAACATAAACAAGAACAAAGAGTGAGATGTGAAAGTGGGTACTCTCAGAGTTTTTCATATTGGAGTGGGTGTTCGTCAGGGATCGGTCTTATCTCCACTGCTGCTCACTACTATGCAGGGCGCGACAAACCCGCTTGCCCGACGTCCCGGGGCAACCAAATTGAGCCGTCGGGCAAGTAAATCAAATTATCACTTGCCCGATTCGGGCAAGTGATACTTTTACAGTAATTTCCTAGTGTCCAAGAACTCTACCATTCACCCGTCAACTTCTTACCCGTCGTCAAAATCCAGAAGCAAAAAAGCGATCGTTCCGATTTCGAAAAAACTTCACAGACAGCTAGCCAGCTCAGCTAGCTCAGCGCGCATGCAACAGTGACACTTCAAGCCATGAATGCCGCTCCGCCTCCACGCACGGCCGGCCGTGAGCTAGCTAGAGACAGCTAGCGCGATCGTACCAGCTGCGAGCTTATTCGCGCTCTCTCTCTCTAGCTCTGCAGGCCGCACCGACAGGCCTTTGCTATTCTCTGATTGCCGATTGGTTGAATCACGCCAAATATGACGTCATTATTCTAGGGAAATGAACACGTGCGAATCGGAATGGAATAAACAACAGGGATTTTCTAGTAAGTACAAAAAGTCAAATGTTTGATATTTATTCATAATGACTGTTAATGATTGTGAACATATTATTTAAAACTCGCTGCTCATATAAATCAGATGAATGTTTTTGTCTCGTTTTCAATTTATTACTGCGGTCTCAAGATCCGACCGAGCGAGTCATTTTGATAATAGTATCGAGACCCCCAGAATATAAGCCGTTGTTGTTTTGTTTTCATGGTTTTAGCGACGTTGTTTAGTCTAGTTTTCGCATACTTATCCGAGATTTATCGTAAAATATCTTCAATATTATTATTTAGTAAGAATTTACAAATTTTGGCATGATATTTATAGCAGTGAATGATGAAATAAAAATGTCCGTACTTTATTTAAAATAGTTGATTACCCATTATTTACATGACGTTTCTTGATGGAAGAGTTGACCCAAATTATTAACAGCTGAAAATTAGCCTACGTTTCCAAATGACAGCGGCTTGCACAGACACACATGTGATGTTGCACCATGGTACATGTGGCTACCATTAATGACATGTTTGTATCATATTTTTTACAACAGGGTCATTATGCTTTTTTACATGACTGAATATTAAAAACTTAAACCTGCTTGAACCATTCTACCTTGCCGAGATTCATGTGAATCTGATTATTTATGGAGAATCAATAAAATGCGTTTTTTAAACCTTCAACCATCCTTTGTTGACCATTTTCTTTGACATATTAGGTTATTATTCAGTACAGTTACACTGTACATGTATGTGCATTAATTTGCTATCTAAAACACTAACTTATCATTACGAGATAATAAATGCTTTAACCTCGAGTCCTTTTTCGCTTTAAAGTTTTGGGCAAGTGGAAATATTGTTTGGGCAAGTAAATTGAAAACCCACTTGCCCGACAGGGCAAGTGGTGAAAAAAATTCTTGTAGCACCCTGCTATGGTTGATTTTTTTTATTGGAACCAGTAAAGAAAGATGTGCTATGAAAATGTTGTTTGCAGATGATTAACTTTTGATGGCTGAATCAATGCAGCAGCAGGTGAGGGATTTCACTGGAAGTTCATTTGGACGGACGGACAGACAACCCAAATCTCCTACAAAGTTCAATATTTGTGCTGTTTTGGGCTCTTTAACTTACCTCAACGTAGGGCCTACTCCACATTCTTGTAAAATAATGTTATACAATCACTTAATAAAATAAATTATGATAGTATTGGGGTAATTGTGAAGTCTGGTTGTGGGCCGAAAATAAAAAAACTAAAAAATTATGCCTAAAAGAATAAAAGAAAATAATTTTGTGTAGTTTGTTTCCATGTCAGCTGGAGGAGAACTTGAATGGGATAGGAGAGAGAGAATACATTACTATTATTTCTATTTTGAAATCAATTTATTTATGCTAAATTTTTGGCGGATATTTCAAATCTTGTTCAAGCCCTGCATCAACCTATAATTTTTTTTTCTCCTGGACTATTATGTCTCTTTCCTTTCAAAAGTTTGACCAATAAAGTGAGGTTGAAATTAAGTTTGAAAAAGTAAATGCCTTACTTGTACACATTGCTCCATTTCCCATGTAGCCATCATTGCATGTACAGGAGAAGGACCCTTCTGTATTGGAACATGCAGCATTGGTATCACAATCATGCGTACCATCAAGACATTCATCCCGATCTAAAATAATATAAAGAAAAACAAAATTGATCAACGCTTCTAATCGTCCGAGTACTAAGTCATATAAACATGATAGAATGAATTCAAGTGAAATCTTGCAGATCATTCATGTCTGGCACTCCGTTATTATTACTCCGGCTTTAGAACAGCTGCCATCACTGTGCTTGAACAATATGCACTCTTCTAAAAAATCAAGGGTGTTTTGATTTAAGCTGTGGTGCGAAACCATTGTCAAAACCTCCATAACAAACATATCTTTAACAGTTGGGTTGCTTCCTTTGTCTCTATGAACAGTCATTCATTTGCCACTTTGCACAAACGAATAGGGACCAACTGATAATTATATGGATTGCTACATGTGTGTCCAAAACAATCCAGGCTTTGCACAATTTCCCATTTCCTGTGTCGAATAGCTCCATAACAACACTTAAATAATCTTGCACTGGAAACAGTTAAATAATCTTAAACTCTTTTGTTTACTGTATCTACCCCATGCTAAGGAGATTATTTGTGTGGCATATAAAGACATAATAACAGATATTGAACATGAAGATGAGAACTATATACTTCCAAGGTTTTAACAAATATGTGTTTAGCCGTAATTATACAAATAATTCAAGTGCGCATGTGCATAGTAAATAAACACTGTACGCAGGTTAAGTCACAATATGATAATGGATTAGACTTGTGGAGTTCAACTAGTATAACCAAACAGCATAATGCACTTCTCAGTGTGTGAATCAATTTCCTTGCCATTTGGAACTGCATGTATTTTATCATAATTTTAATTTGCATGTGCCAGAAGTGAGAAACCATGTCTCCAATGAACTTTAAAAATTTTCGCCCAAATTGAGTTAAGCACAAAAAGTAAAGCTCACTATGTTTACAAGTAGAGTGTACTTTAGCTTCACAATGAATCAATATCATAAGGCCAAATATAAGTACAGAGGGGGGGGGGGGGGGGGGGTTAATGTTTTATAAATGTGATGTCTATGTAACGTCAATAAAAAAAGAAATGCATATTTAACAAAAAAATTGAAGAGATGCAACTGAAACAGAATTGTTCTGGCAGCGCATAGTCATTTGATAAAAAAAAATTATTTCATCTTCCATGTGTATTAGTTTATTTCATAACAATAGTTTTACCTGGATATTGTCACATTTTTGGCCCCAATTTCATGGAATTTACATAAAGGAATAATATAATCAAGGCCTACCTGAACAACTTCTTCCGTTTACATCGAGCAAGAAGCCTGTTACACAGGAACAGTCGTATCCTCCTGGGATGTTATCGCAGTTCATTTCACAACGATTCTCCCCAATGCATTCATTGATGTCTAAAGGAAATAAGAGGGATAAATAAACACAGATATTGAATCACATTAAATTTTGCTATTAACCGTAGAACAAAATTAAAACATAAAATTTGAAAATACAATGTACATGTATATTCAAAAGATACCAAACCGGCAGCTGCTCAATAATGAATCCCAAAGTCATGTAAAGTTTTTGTAAGCACTTACTAGATTTTGTTGATATTTGGATGTAATGGGAACTATCAGATGCCTTTTAATGGAAAATTGTGCCAGAGTTTCAATAAAATGAATCACACTTGACTGCTCTCAAACAAATAATTTGATTAGTGAGTTGCACATATATAAGAAGTGAACAACAAATAATTAGAACCGTAACAGAAAGATGATACACAATATTTTTGCAACAAGCTTTTGTCACATGTTATACCAAGAACTCCAGTTGAAAATATGTCTTCTCTGAGGTGATGGGCATAGCAGTTTTTTCTCAGGGGTTCGGCCCAAAAGAAAATAGTCAGCATGCCATTACCCAAGATCTTTAACTGTATTGGTGCCTCAAAAAGAGTGCATGGTATATTCGATTTATATCCCTCATCAACAAATGAAAAATTAAAAATGTCAGCTATTTAGAAATGCATCTGGAAATAAATATCCACTTTAATATACCTTAGTCCAAAATATGCACAAAAAAAGCTTGTGAAGAGTGCTGCCCATTTCACAGTGGCTGCAGTGGCAATATCGTGATAGGCCTATCGATGGCTTGGAACAGTAATATAAAAGGCTTTACCCCGGTTGACGTCATGCAAACTCCATTTTGGGCTCCATGGTGGAAGTATTCAATGTCATGTGAGCCATCAGTAGCCAATCCTTGCACTTGGACTTTTTAAATGTAGAATATATGTGTAAATACAGGCAAGTATGTGCTCACTTGGAGCCCTATATATGTTTTCAAGTAAAGTGGAGTTCAGAACGTACAATCCATTGTCAATTGACATTGCCCATGTCATTTCACTTCACACATGGTCTAATCTTAGATCTAGTATGGCTAATACCTTAAAGGTACTATGTCCCATTTGCAGGCCGAAAAAATGAAAAAGTTAAATTCCAACTGAATTTGAAAGATACTAATTTAGAACTTCCCTAAAAAATGTGGGGCTTGAAAATGTTTTCAAGTGGGAAAATAATGACTATTAGTTGTCAAATCGACTTTAGGGCTATAGAGCCCAAAAGTAATAGTCTTGATTTTCAGACAATTGTACCGAACGGTCATACGTTTTATGCTGGCAAAGATTCAATCAGTTTAATCTTGGCCATCACAAGAAGTGGGTTATTGATGTAGACAAATGCTCATGTACCCTTTACAAACTCTTTTCATGTATGTTATTACCAAAGAAGAAAAAAAGCCAGTCAGTCACTAAAGTGTCTGACAGTGAAGTCTAGCAAGTAAACAGGTTTCCTTGCATAATTTGAATATGAGGACACTGTTAACGTTTAAATTTCACAAATAGGACATACATGACATATTCATAATTCCTGCAAAGTTCTACAGCATTTGAGGTTGGTTGCAAAAGGGACATAGCACCTTTAATACATACTTATATGTGATCCATAATATATAAGGACAAAATAGGTTGGTATTGTTCATACCTGTGCAGTTGTTTATAGTTGAATTGAATTCATATCCAGTCTGACTGCATACACACTCGTCCGCGCCTGTAGAATCAATGCAGACACCAAGGCCACATGGCAGGGAACAACTGGCAGTAACTGCAATATTCAAATTAAAGAATTTCAGATAGAGTATTAAAAATAAAATGTGATAGTAATTGGGGAGACATATCTGCAATTATTATCAGGCCCGCAGAAAAAATGGAGAAACAGAATGGAGAAAGTTTGAAATAAATTGGAAAAATAAAAAAAAGTTATGAATATTTGAAATACAAAAAACACTATATCTGAAATCTGAAATTGGGAAGTTGGTCAGTGAATAATAACAATCGGACAACCTCTCCCATTTTTCATGTACACACAAATCTTAATTTTGTTCATTCTCTTAACCCTATTTAGCCGGGGGGCATTTTTCACGATATGTTTCAACGCAAGAAAATCTTGCACTGAAATGTTGTGACTTTTTTTTTTTGAGTCTTGCGCATCTTTTGAAAGAAATTTTTTGAAAATCGGACCTACCATTACAAAGTCACGTGTCCTTTTTTCTTTGCATGTGAGCCCAAAAATCGCTCATTTTTGTGATTTGTGTACAAAACATATGGAAATCTCATTTTTCAAATAAAGAGATAAAACATTGGTTATTTGGTCTTGTTTATAGTTTAGGTGTTTATTTTTGGGGTCAAAATAGTTGAATTATAGTTGGAAATGAAATACTAGAAAATTTAATTTGTCATGGGGACGAATTAGGTGGTCTGTCTTCACTTATGATAGATTTGAGAATGGGAGAAGTTATATAGACATAAACAACAAAGACAATAAAATACAGTTAAAAAAACAAAGAAATACATAAGAAATTATCAAAACAATAGATATTATAAGGAATAACCTGGCTCTTCCAATTTTGTTGGCTGTATTATTATACCAAATGGTCTAAATAATATATGTAGTGAAAATTAATGTTTAAATATGAAGAATATATGATTTATGGATAAAAATGCGAATGTTATAACCATATTTGCATAAATTACCATATATCGTCCTTGTTTTCACGAAGTGACGGTAGTGAGGAAAATCGTAACGCAAAGTGAATGCAATTTTTTTTCACTACCGTCACTTCGTGAAAACAGCGACGATATGTGCAAATGAGTGAATTTTTCCAAAAAAATTGAAATTACCACAGTATTCTATACACTTCACTTGACATGCATGCAAATTTTTGCGGGGATAGGTCGTTTCACGGCCGAGATCATAGGAGGAGGGGGGGGGGGGGGGGGGGGCTTCTAAGACTATGCAGTTTCAAATTAGCCCAGGATATATAGGGTTAAGTAAGTTAAGTGCCTTCTCCATTGGGGCAGTTACTACAAAATATATTGTGGGTACCATATCATTATAGGTCCTAGAAGAGACTCTCCTGGGTTATATATTTAAACAAAACACTTTTGAGTTATTATGTGTTGCAAAACATAGAAAAGATGTCCAGCTTGGAATGTATTTTTGTAACGCGAATATAGTTGGCGTAGCAATGGATATTCCAAATGACTACCGTATTTGCCGGCGTAAGGGCCGCAGTATTTTTGGAAGAGAAAATATCAAAAAGTCGGGGTGCGGCCTTTACGACGAAAGAGTAAAAAAAAAAAAAAAAAAAGTCAAAACCAACACGATTTTGCACGTATGGGACTAGAAACAGTAAAATAACAATACCACTATGGTACAGGACATTTCCAAACATCTTACCGACAATTTTATCTTGCAATGTTGACATGAAGACGAAAATAACTTCCTAAAAACAACATTTGTCGATATATCTTGATCTAAGTTCGTGCCAATGCATTGCAAAAGTAAAGGAAGGGACTGTTTAACGAACCTGCCGCGAAGCATCCATCCGAAGTCGCCATTTTGTTTTTCCATTTCATGCAATTTCGCATTACACCGTACATTGTGGTAGGGGTATATCGGACACCAAATCTGCCTGCGATCGCTTTTCTAGCTAAACTTCCGCTAAAGTATAAGAATATTGATGAATTTGGTATCAGTTTGTAAAAAAAAAATAGTGTTTTCGAGAAAATTATGATTATTTTGTTTTGTCCGTTTTTTTTTTTTTTTTTCCTTTTCCCCCTCTTTGAAATGTCAAAGTTGGGGGTGCGGCCTCTGCGGCGGTGCGGCCTTATCGCCGGCAAATACGTTATTACAGGGGCATTACTAGATTTGGGGTTTTCCTTTTCAGGACAGCATATTGTATGCGAAGGTTGAGCTAGGGTCCGAATCCCGACACGACACTAATATCCTTTGGGAAGAAATTAACCTGGACTTGCTACTCTCCACCTAGGTGTTAAATGGGTACCCAGTAGGATGTGACCGTCATTGTTGGTCAAACAGTTTTGAGAGTCAAGCAACGCCTGGCTGGCATGCTCCCAAGGGAGTTATTATTATTATATTTAAGGGCCCAATTGCCCAATTCTGTCTCCCTTCTTATCATGCATGTGGTATACTCGTTACAGCTCTGAATCAAGAGCTTTCCAGCACGTCAAACCACAAAATGAGGGAGGGGGACTTCAAAGGGTTAACAAAAGGAAATACATACCCATGCATGTCTGTTCATCATTCGTAAGAATAAAACCTGAAAAACAACTGCAGTTAAACCCAGGACTGTCATTAATGCAGCTCTGCTGACAGTCATGAGTTCCCAATTCACATTCATTGATATCTGTGAAAATAGAACAATAAGAATAACAATGACAGTTAACAAACATAAAGTAATAATAATTGTGTTATGTTAATAAAATGTCTTGCTTTACCAAGGGCAGCCTCATCAACATTTACACTGTTCTCCTTAAGGGACCTGCAATCATATAACACACCCCGGCTTTAAGCCAAGCTACCATGATTAAGGAGCACAAGCACTCAATAAATTTCGTCCGACCAATAATAACATTAAGAACAAATAATAATGATAACATTAATATTAATATAAATATCATTTATAGTATCATTATACAATTTATATTATTTGTCTCTGTATGTTTTTTAGTTATCTCTGCCTGGAAATGAGTTAAAATAGTACTGCTCTGACTTGAATGGCGATGCCATATGGGCCACATATAGACCGTGATTGGTTGATAGTTTGTCACATGACTGAAGTGCACCAATCATCTCCAAATGCAATTTGTGTATAGCTAGAGTATATGAAGTCACCCTAAAAAACCTACATGGTATTTTATGGGTTAGCGGCTAAGAAGTTTGAAGAAAACAAAGGATAACCTAAAGTACCTATCACGGAACGCAAGTACGTCTATGCTTTCACGCGGCCCTTGTTCTATGTGAACACAGACACATGCATCGACGAGTCTATTTCTTTGTATCTCTTTGTAAAACAAATATTTGGACTTCATATTTTGAATCCAGTACAACAGGGTACCCCTTCTGTCAAAACAACAAATGTTTTGGTGATTGAGTTAAGAGTGCAAAAATACAACAGTGGAAATGGCTTCAATGGACAAAGTTGCACGGCATTTCTACATGAATATGTGTACAAGGTTTTGGCAATTTTCTTCAATTTTTTAATGAGTTTTTCTTTCATGGACTTATTTGTACCTCTTTCCATAACTAGATAGGTACCATTTCGGTTAGGGTTGTGTCATCCAAACGATGTACGAATACCACGCCCATTGTCAGTTCAAACTGGAAGGCTGCCATAGCCCCACATGGCTCAGACCTATTATCAATGTCCATGACTTTCCATAACTTATCATAATTAATTATTTTTCCATGACTATCTAGGTTTTTTTCATAATTTATAAGAATATAGAATTTGTAATAGCTACATGTACATATAGGTCTTTATAACTACCTTCACATGTGAGTCCACTTCCTTGAAGTCCTTCGTTACATGAGCAGACGAATGATCCATTAGTATTCACACACTGTGCGTCCATATCACAAGGGTCATTGACACATTCATTCGCATCTAGATAAAGATAGATAATGCATTACAGTGAAAACCTTTACGTCTTTCGGATAGTGATGCCAAAGGTCGGTCCCCAGACACTAATCATTATATCTGATTGATTTGATAAACGTCGGTAAAAAACCCAATTACACACCTGTATATAAAGGCCGCTCAATGGAGACAAGAAAAGCGGTCTTTATAGTGAGGTAGTCTTTAAACGAATAGTCATATATTAAGTGTTGCATCACTAGTAATTTTAAAGTCTAACATACTTTACATACATAACACAGTAAGATGGATTTCAATAGATAGATTTGGTACCAAATTTGTAGTCATGTACCAAATTTTGACCGAAATATTCTAACTTTCCCACAACTACTCAAAATTAAATTTGCCCGTTGAATTATGTACAGACAGCACAAATTTATGATTGAAATTCCCATTATTTCAGTTTCAGACATTACCATTTACTAGCCAAACTAACCTTTTACTTATAAGACGGTAATACAAAGTTGGTTAGCTTAGATTTGATACCAACATTGTAGACATATGTCAAGTTTTGACCAAAATTTACTAGGACTTTCAACATTGCACAAAATTCTAAATTTCACCACTCAAATTGTATGGGCAGCACCGCTTCCTTCACCACCCCTGGTCTTCCAACTTCAAAATGCTGTTAACACCAATTGTGAATATAATAATTAGCAAGAAAATTACATTGTAACTCAAATTCGAAAATGCTACCAAATTTTTTTGTATCAGCTAGTCTACCGTATATGGTTTTGAAGACAATTTACTCTAGGATGGAACCAACATGTGTACAGCACCACCTTTTTTTTGTCAAACTCATGACACATGTCTTTTTACATGTAAAGATTTGCCAAGGCATAATAAAATATATAATGTCCTTATTGTATTGCATAATCATTAAATCTTTTGGGCAAAACAGAAGTTGTTATGGGCTGTAATTTTTAGGATCATCAACGTAAGACAGTTTTCTCTTCACCTTCACATTCTCCCTGTAGATTTTGTATGTAGCCGTCGGCACACTGACACTCAAACGATCCGTTTGTGTTGACACACAGAGCTGACATGGTACAGTTATCATCTTCAGAGGCACACTCGTCGATGTCTAGATAGAAATATCAAAGCATATGTCAATTTTTTTGTGAGCAACATTTTTACGCAAAAAGTAGATTGACAAGATATTGCAAAAAAAAGTCACTTCAGGCTTAAAGTTGCTCAAGCGTGGGTATATAGAGGACAACACACAGACGTGCGATACCTATGCCATCGTGCAAACTTTTTACGCAAGGGAGCGTATTATTGGCTCAGTGTTATGTAGTGATCGCCAACTTGCCTACTTCTCAAATGACCGAGAATATCGTCCGTGCCCGATTTATCTCGAATTTCGAACGACTGTTTGTAATTTAGCTTTAAAATATCAAATTTATTAATATGCGATTAATTGAATACATTATATAATGCACATTATTATAGTTCTGTAAACATGTTTATTTACAATTTAATCTTGCAAGTTTTATTTGATATTTGATGGAAATTCATTAAGATTATATTATCAAAATATGGTCAATGTCCGGGCGTTACTAGATCTTGCTTAGCAAGCATGCAACATACGCGTACATGATATTTCACTTTGTATGCAATGTACGTACACTGCAAATGTTCATGCAGACTTCATATGACTGCATTATGTACGATTATTATGGTATTACGTGCGGTACTCCCAAACAGCGCCAATGTAAACACTGAGTTTCCTTCAGGAGATTATGGCAGTTTCTGTGTGTTGCCCTCTATATACTCAAGCTTGAACATTTTTAAAAGAGGTATTTTGTAACCAGAGATTTTATTTGTACAGGCTTATTCGCGAACGCTCTGTTAAGTGCTAAACATTTTTGTGCATATGGAAGCATACCGACTTTCACTGTTTGTAATCCTTACAACACACAGAAATATGGAGTACACGTAGGACCATTGTTGCATTGTTCGCCCACCTGTGACCAAATAGACTATTTTTTATAATGTTATGTAATCATTTCATTAGCTTGTTCCGAATAATTGTATTTCAACAGTTACAACTCAAATTGAAAATATAAATATCATTTTGAGTCATATCACACAACTACCTCCCAATATCTAGCAAAGGTACGAGCCATGTAGTTGGCCTCTGCCAGTGTATGTGTCAGCCAGCATTATACAGTCAGTAGATGGTCCATGGTCTGTTGGCCTCTGCCAGGTCCCTCCCAGTGTATGTGATAGCCAGCATGACACAGTCAGTAGATGGTCCATGGTCTGTTGGCCTCTGCCAGGTCCCTCCCAGTGTATGTGTCAGCCAGCATGACACAGTCAGTAGATGGTCCATGGTCTGTTGGTCTCTGCCAGGTCCCTCCCTGCTGTGTACGTGGCATCCAGCATGACACAGTCAGTAGATGGTCCATGGTCTGTTGGCCTCTGCCAGGTCCCTCCCTGCTGTGTACGTGTCAGCCAGTATGACACAGTCAGTAGATGGTCCATGGTCTGTTGGCCTCTTCCAGGTCCCTCCCAGTGTATGTGTCAGCCAGCATGACACAGTCAGTAGATGGTCCATGGTCTGTTGGCCTCTGCCAGGTCCCTCCCAGTGTATGTGTCTGCCAGCATGACACAGTCAGTAGATGGTCTATGGTCTGTTGGCCCCTGCCAGGTCCCTCCCAGTGTATGTGTCAGCCAGCATGACACAGTCAGTAGATGGTCCATGGTCTGTTGGCCTCTGCCAGGTCCCTCCCAGTGTATGTGTCAGCCAGCATGACACAGTCAGTAGACGGTCCATGGTCTGTTGGCCTCTGCCAGGTCCCTCCCAGTGTATGTGTCTGCCAGCATGACACAGTCAGTAGATGGTCCATGGTCTGTTGGCCTCTGCCAGGTCCCTCCCTGCTGTGTACGTGTTTGCTAGCATGACACAGTCAGTAGATGGTCCATGGTCTGTTGGCCTCTGCCAGGTCCCTCCCTGCTGTGTACTTGTCAGCCAGCATGACACAGTCAGTCGATGGTCCATGGTCTGTTGGCCTCTGCCAGGTCCCTCCCAGTGTATGTGTCAGCCAGCATGACAAAGTCAGTAGATGGTACATGGTCTGTTGGCCTCTGCCAGGTCCCTCCCAGTGTATGTGTCTGCCAGCATGACATAGTCAGTAGATGGTCTATGGTCTGTTGGCCCCTGCCAGGTCCCTCCCAGTGTATGTGCATGTCAGCCAGCATGACACAGTCAGTAGATGGTCCATGGTCTGTTGGCCTCTGCCAGGTCCCTCCCAGTGTATGTGTCTGCCAGCATGACACAGTCAGTAGATGGTCTATGGTCTGTTGGCCCCTGCCAGGTCCCTCCCAGTGTATGTGTCAGCCAGCATGACACAGTCAGTAGATGGTCCATGGTCTGTTGGCCTCTGCCAGGTCCCTCCCAGTGTATGTGTCAGCCAGCATGACACAGTCAGTAGATGGTCCATGGTCTGTTGGCCTCTGCCAGGTCCCTCCCAGTGTATGTGTCAGCCAGCATGACACAGTCAGTAGATGGTCCATGGTCTGTTGGCCTCTGCCAGGTCCCTCCCAGTGTATGTGTCTGCCAGCATGACACAGTCAGTAGATGGTCCATGGTCTGTTGGCCTCTGCCAGGTCCCTCCCAGTGTATGTGTCTGCCAGCATGACACAGTCAGTAGATGGTCCATGGTCTGTTGGCCTCTGCCAGGTCCCTCCCAGTGTATATGTCAGCCAGCATGACACAGTCAGTAGATGGTCTATGGTCTGTTGGCCCCTGCCAGGTCCCTCCCAGTGTATGTGCATGTCAGCCAGCATGACACAGTCAGTAGATGGTCCATGGTCTGTTGGCCTCTGCCAGGTCCCTCCCAGTGTATATGTCAGCCAGCATGACACAGTCAGTAGATGGTCTATGGTCTGTTGGCCTCTGCCAGGTCCCTCCCAGTGTATGTGCATGTCAGCCAGCATGACACAGTCAGTAGATGGTCCATGGTCTGTTGGCCTCTGCCAGGTCCCTCCCAGTGTATGTGACAGCCAGCATGACACAGTCAGTAGATGGTCCATGGCCTGTTGGCCTGTGCCAGGTCCCTCCCAGTGTATGTGTCAGCCAGCATGACACAGTCAGTAGATGGTCCATGGTCTGTTGGCCTCTTCCAGGTCCCTCCCAGTGTATGTGTCAGCCAGCATGACACAGTCAGTAGATGGCCCATGGTCTGTTGGCCTCTGCCAGGTCCCTCCCAGTGTATGTGTCAGCCAGCATGACACAGTCAGTAGATGGTCCATGGTCTGTTGGCCTCTGCCAGCTAGGTCCCTCTTAGTGTATGTGTCAGCCAGCATGACACAGTCAGTAGATGTTCCATGGTCTGTTGGCCTCTGTCAGGTCCCTCCCAGTGTATGTGCATGTCAGCCAGCATGAAACAGTCAGTAGATGGTCCATGGTCGGTTGGGGTGGGGGGGGGGGGGTGTTTCCATTTACTGTACTGCTTCTTTCTGACCCACCTGACACACTCTAACCTGATCCACTTTGTTCCCATTCATTTTCTACACAGAGGCATTTTCATGAGAATATTTGTTGAACCCAGTTGCCATTCATTTAGATGTAAAAAGACTGTGGTGGCTTAGCAGGTCACATCTGAATGAGCACTATAGAGTTTAATATTATACCCGTGAAGACCTTCCTGACTTACCAAAGCATTCAATTCCATTTCCAACATATCCTGCATTACAGGTGCAGAGGTAGCTCCCAGGATTATTCTCACACGTCGCATCAGCACTGCAATCATCGTTAGTGGAGCACTCATTAGCATCCTCACAGTAGGTACCGTTGCCGACCCAGCCTTCATCACACGCACATGAGAAACTACCACGTGAATTAACACAAGTCGCCTGTGAGGCGCAGTCATTTAGAGATTCGTCCAGACATTCATTCATATCTTGAATAGAGAAAAGAAATAGAAGGTGACAGCTAGGTCAGGGTAGTGGTGAGCACAATTTGTCTTTCTTTTTTCAGTGCCCCCGAAAATTTGAAAATCGTGCCTACCGATATTTCGCCCAGTTGGGGGGGGGGGGGTGTAATGAGCACTAAATTTCAACCCCCGTTCCTCTACATTTCCTCTTTCCTACCAATGCCGGATTCCAACAAACATTCTACTACCCCTTCCGCTCAAAGACTTTATAGCACCGTTTTTATTATCATCATTATTATCCAATCACTGTCCTCTACTCCTCCTCTTTCCTACCAATGCCAGATTATCCTAACCCCATTCCTCTTCTCTTCCTCTTTTCCACCGATGCAAGATCGTACAGTATGCAGTGGGCTTTAGACAGTCTATTCATACATATTGCATATACCTGACCGCAGTTAAGTGTTTTGTGCAAGCATGCTCACCAATAGGGGCAACCTTGTCAAACAGTGCAAGGAATTAATGGCTTTGTGTGTGAATCGCCACCAAACAATACTGAGCGTGGTCAATACATATTCACCCGCATTCTGCCCGCGCAAATGTGGAAGTTTATCATGGGCGGTACTGTACCTGTACAAGTGGTTCCATCTCCTACGTAACCCTCATTACACATGCATATGAAAGAGCCTTCATTGTTTCCACACGTTGCTTCCGCATCGCATGGGCTCTCCACCGTGCATTCATCAATATCTGGGAATAAAGACAATCATAAGCTTAATTATCATCATCATCATCATAACAAAAATACAATTTTTTATGAAATAGGGTGTTTGTTAGAGAGCATCTTATTGGCTGAGAAGCAATCACATGGCAATTTGTTATACGTGACCAAATATGCAACATACAGCCTCTTTTTGCATGATAAAATGTACGTCATACCGCATATATCTAAGTATGCGCATACCAATTGTTTGTACTGCCTTAGCCGCATAGATCTGACATGGAAAGCTTGATGGCTTGAACAAACCCCCAAGGTATGAGATCTCAAATACCCTTATACTTTTATGCAACACATATTGAATGCATATCGTTCTATATAAAATATATATATTATGAGTCAGAATTTCCCAAGTGCAATTCTATTTCAACGTCAGCATGCATAACATCACTCAGGAATTTGTCTTTTCATACATTGTGTTATACTGAACTCTGGAGCATTCAATATTTGTATAACGTAGTGCAGCTACATGTACCACCATGTACTAGCTTTTCTGCCTTTTGGTGAACGTGAACCTAATCATTGGTGTGCTTTTAAAAATCATTATTGTTATTATCATTATTATTATTATTACCATGTTTATTATTATGATTGTTATGATTATTATTATAACCAAAATTATCATAACCATTGTAATGATTATTATCATGATTCTTATCATTACTCTTACTTTTTCACTATTCATATCATCATCATCATCATCATCATTATAGTTGACATTACTGACCTTCACAATTGACGTTATCATTTGTAATTGGGGAAAATCCGACTTCGCAATAGCACTGATAGGAACCGATGGTATTATCACAAAGACTGTTGTTTTGGCAACCGTGTGTACCCAATATGCATTCGTTGATATCTGAAAATAAATAAATATTTCAATTTCCGATACAACTCATATTAACCCGACATGTGACTGAAACCTCTTTCAGATGTGAAGCTGTGAAACGCGGCATTTTTCAGGTTTGTTCGTTTTAGCATTTATTCATTCATCTTAGGTGAACACTTACTTTGAAACTTTTGTAGAAATTATGATCTTCAAAATCAGGACTAAATGAATACATGCCATAATAATTAAAGAAATTAAATTGTTCATATCCTTACGTTTTGCAATTTGTCAAGATTTATATATTTTTTGATAATGGGACATATTAAGCATTTTCGACAAATATTCAACCATGGCCCTAGTACAATCAGTCCAACTTTCATTCTTGAGTTACGAAAAAAACATAAAAAACATCAAATTTACAAGGACTATATATGAATAATATAGTTATTACTGTACTTGTACTGTCACAAAATATACTTTGGTGATTCATTGCGTTGAAATTATGCTTTATATGAAGGGTCAGTCTAATGTATAGCATATCCTATAAGTTAAACAAGTTTCAGTGAATTGCATTATGAAACTGTGAACATAAATTGACATAAACATAATAATATTCAAATTTGTAAAACGCTTACTAAAATGTTTCTAAGCACTTTAAATTGTAATTATTATTACCATAGTCATTGGATTCTCTGGATCATTATTGTTATTATTATCATCATTATCATCATTATTTTTATCAGTATAATGTATTATTGATATCATTATTATTATTATCATTATTATTATCAGGTGGGCTGTATATCATAAAGACCACCTTACTATTATTATCATTGTAATCAAAATATACTTACCATTACACCTTCTTTGATCCATATCAAGTGTAAAGCCATCATTACATGTGCAATCATATCCATTAAGTCTGTTATCACAGTTTTGATCACATTCATTAAGTGTGCCATTTGCACACTCATCAACATCTAGACAAAAATCAGCATAAAACAATGTCATCTAAAAGCACACAATAAACTGTCCGTTCCATGAAAATTTGGGGGCTAAAATTGATACTGAAAGATGAAGTTGAGTTCTGGTCATGCAGTTACAAGTACATTATGGAAGAAACTGTTTAGAAACAAAGGTGAACAGTCAATAAAGTAATATATAATAAATATTGCATGCAGTGATGTTTTAGAATCATCAAAACAACAAGAAATGTACTGGCAAATTGCTGAAAACTACACACAGAAAGGAGTTGGGTTATGAATTAAAAAACGACAAATGTACATGTCGCACTATGATAATCAGTACAGTTTGATATAGTATCATGATGTAGTAAAAAATCATAGATGACTTTAAGAGAATACTAAAAACACTTTATTAACAAGTGTTTTCTCCTGAATGTGTTGTTTTGTTTTATTTTAAGCACCTTTAGGTTATTTTTGTCATCAATCTTTTTATTTTCAGAGGCTGGAGCACCATCTGGGTGAAAATGTTGCTCACTATAAATGACTACATTTCAACTGTTGTAATTATTATTATCATTATTGATGATATTATTATTATTCTCATCATTATCATTATTATCAATATTATTATTATCTTAATTTGTATCATGATAATTATTTTAAAAATTATTGTTACTTCTATGGTAAACAAAGGCATACCAAAGCAAGTTAATCCATCTCCTGTAAGAGACGGTGGGCATGGTCCACACATCGGCATAACTGAAGGTGGCGGCTCGTCAGAGCAGAAAACACCTTCATAACAAGGGGAACCTTGACAGGAGTCGAAGTCTATACCACAGTGATCACCTGACCAGCCAACATCGCATGTACATGTGACAACCTGTAACACAGTCATTAAATTCAATCCATTGATGTTTCGTTAACATAAAAATAAATATTTGAACTATGCATGGTTTGGCAAGCACAGTCAAGATACCCTCCCTTTTCACCTAAGATCCTAACTGATGACAATTTGAATGACCAGATGCCCATTTTTTTACATTTTCATTCAGCGACTCATTTATTGTGAATTGTTTTTGCTCACTCATGCATGACTGGTATAATTACAAATGAATATAATTTTAAAGAGGTTTAATTTTATGTTTATTTTAATTTATGAAAGCTAGATTAATATTAGATACTTTTTTTAGAATCATAACTATAACGATAATAGTGTCCAATTTCTTGTTTTTACTGAGTGCAATATCATATTTACTATTTAAAATGGATAACAAACATATATATAAACAGTACATATCAAAGCCATGAAAAAAAGTAGATGAACTTTACTTTATGAAAACAAATTATAAAACATGTAATGGATGGGTAATTAGTTAAGAAACGTTTTGTACAAATCAAACAAAAGCAAGAATAACAAAAATAAAATGTCATGTATGAATAGAAGTGCTAAGAACATTCTTACAGTACTTCTAGCTATTTTTCTGTTACAATTTACAACACCATAGTCTGTATTTTGGTAAAACACAGTCACAAAGGACTCTGGAAAAAAAATCAAGGTAATTTCAATTTTTGTGCCACCTTTTGATAAATGTGCAAAACATTACAATGGATGGTTACATAATTTGAACATGATTTCTAAAAAGAGCAGTAAGGTGATTATTTGTGAGTCTCTGCGACTGTGTTATGCATGGAGATATGGAATTCTTCAGTAATTTATTTTTGTGGAATAAAAGTGTTGCTGTAAAAATAGGGCAAAGAGATTATGCAAAATTACTTGCTTGAGAAAACATTGACAAAGTTGTTTAGATCATACAGAAGAAACATTGGTATTGGTACACCAATAGCAATCACAAGCTGCGTTTTTAAAAATATGTACATTTGTTTGATTTTAAAAATTATTTAAAAATACCAAAAAAAATACTATGTCGGCATTGATATTTCAAGATCTAAGTTTGCTGCTACTAATAGTGAATGATTGTATATGCTTTTGTTAATTTCTTTTCCAGTAGACCTAATTCCATATTTCTACTCACGGTAAAGCCATTGTTGTTGAGATCCTGATTTGCTGCTAAGATGTCAAAGTTGCATACTCCATCATTGGAACACTGACACACTCTGACCTTGTAAGCTTGTAACGTACTTGCTCCAAAACCGTCGGTTGCTACGATCTCAACCATAGAAACATCTAAGCTTGGAGGAGTCCATGTGAACAATCCAGTATCTGCAACAGTCAAAGAATATAATGATAATAATAATAATAATAATAATAATCAATAATAATAAAAACATATAATAACAAAAATGTATGACACGCAATGTAAATCTATCGTCCGGCAGTGGCAGCAATTTTTGTGTCATCCTTATGTTCGCAGGAGCGACAAAGCTCCCCTCTTCCCCTCCCTGCATGGAACAAAAGGATGACGTAGAGATCGCCACTAGTATAGTATATATTTCCTATAGGAGCTCAGTGTTATTATGCTCTAGCTCCTAACCATTAGGAGCCAGGAGCCATAGCATATAACACTGAGTTCCTATAGGAAATATATTCATTCAGATGGTCATAGCTCAGCCAATACTTAACATATTCAATTGGTTTTCGACATTTGGACATTATTTGTTATGCTCTTTCAGAAAACGAAGAAAAAAATGAGAAATTCTAATAGATTTTTATGACGTCACAGCTTCGGTACTCTATTTGACTTTCACTACTCCTAGAGCTAAGCCTAAAGTAAAAACTAGTGCTATACAATGTAATCCCCCCCCCCCCCCCCGGCGAGACCTTGACGGGTGATAGAGAGGGATATAGATATAAGCATGATAGAGGGACAGAGGAAGGGAGAAAGAGTGCTTAATTTTCACAGTTAAAATTGTTGGTATATCTCCAATTCTGGGTCATTTTGCTTCGTTAGAACTTTCATTATGGTCTTCATCTAAATTATAAGTGACTTTTGGACATAACAATATCTTAAAACGAGTAAAATATATATTTCCTACTTCTCATTTCCTTACAGGCAGAGCCCCAGTAAGATTTTGTTTAGACTATTACATAAGATGATGAAGAATACAGCTGCAATCCAATATCTTAGTCTCTCACGCAGAGCTAGCTGCAAGGCTCTGTCCAGGTTTTAACGAGAGAAAAAAAAGTGGGGTCGTGATACCCAACCTGATTTACATTGGTCCATAGTGGTGGGGTATAGTGGCTCTGTCCAAGTTTTAACGAGAGAAACAAAAGTGGGGTCATGATACCCCACCTGATTTACATTGGTTCCTGTGTTATAGTAGTGGGGTATAGTTTTAACAAGAGCTTTTTGTAATGCAAATTTTTGAAAATGTGTCTAAAAAGATGTGCAAGACTCTAAGGGGGCAGGCTAAATCACCCCCCCCCCCCCCCCAGCCTTTTTAGGGTTAAGGATTCGGGAGGAAAAAACACCAGATGACCTTTTTGTATGGTGAAAAAGAGAAAGCAAAATAAACATATTCTTTGGAAAAAGAGATAGAAGAAAAGCTACAGGCGAAACACCTGCATCATCAGATCATGGGTAACAATCCCATTGGCAGTCTGTGGACAAAAAGGTAACCAATAAACGGTTTTGAAAAATTTAGCATTATGGTAATTTATGCAAATAAGTTCATAAAATTCACATTTTTACCATAAATCAATAACTCTTCATATTTTATTTACATTAGTTTTCATGACATACATTGAATATTCTTTAGACCGTTTAGAATTATAATACAACAAACAAATTTGGTAAGGCCAGGTTATTTCTTATGTTATCTATTGCTTCGATAATTTCTCCATTGTTTTTTAACTTACGTATTTTAATATTGAAGTGGTGGTCATCCTCGCGAGTTCCAGGACAATCAGAAAACTTGCGGAGGGGGGTATAATGGTCCCCCCCCCCCTCCCTGGCCTGATAAGGGTTAATGTGCTCACAAATTACCCAAGGTTCTAGGTTCTAGATTCTAACTTTAGGCTCCCGATATTTGATGCTTATGCACAGCAATCAAGGAATTCATTCCTACCAATTTTTTTTTAATGAAATTACTCTTTTTCATGATCGTCAAAGCTTTACTGCTCATGTCTGATTTGTAATTGTCATCGTAGCATACTGGATTAAAAGATGAATATTAAATGTCACTAAAAATTGAAATTAAACTGCAATGTACTTTGGTCTATGGTTGCGCCAGGCTGAACACCCTGCAATGAATACTGCACAACATCTCCATCATTTGGGTCTGAAGCTGTTATTTGTAAGGTGACTGTTTGGTCAACAGTTACACGCAGAATACCGCTCTCTGACAGTGCATCTGTCGAACTGGTCTCAATGACAGATGTGATGTTTGGTGGGAAGTTATCTATAAGTTAAATGAAAAACAAAATAATAACAACATTAATAATAATAATAATAACATAAATAAAAATATTAATAATAATCAAAACAATAATAATGAACACAGTAAAAGTAAAATAAATATTATTGAAAGTAATGATAATAATAAGAAGAATATCATTTCTAAATTATGTTTTCATGTGATACATAGCGCATTTACATAAACATATTTATACTGTACCAGAGTATTTTGCATGATGTTTCATTTACGGTAGAGGGGGTGTTTAAAAATTTGAAACAGATTTACAAAACATGCTGTCCAAACAGCATTAATTTGTATTAAAAATTAATTTGAATTCATTAGTATTCATTTTCTTTTACATGAAGAAAATGACTACGAACTGAAACTTACTTAAATCCGATAGTTGTTCTTCAAAAGCATTATTAGAAGACAATGTTTCTAAACCAACTGATGGATCAACTGCTAGGGAATCAAAGAGGCATGCTTCACTACCCCCACAAAACGCTATAGCTTCTGCTGCCAACTCCGGATCTGCTGCAATCAGCTCTGAGAGGAAGGGAGGGACGTAGTCAGGATCGTTATAATAACTCCAATCCCGATCACCGTAATCGAAGAGGGATTCACTCGGTAAGATCATCCCTTCAGAGAAAAGAAATAAATAAAAGATAAATGGTTAAGTGAAATCTGAATAAAATAAAGACAGCTCAAGGGAGACAAGAAAAGTGGTCTTTAGGTGCTCACAGATTAATTCAATTCTACATGTATATCGCAATCTGAACGTACATGCATTACAGGATTACTTGAGAAAATGTAAAAACATGTTGGGAATGTCATTTAAACAGCTACCAGTAACTAGAAATGGTGGAGACAGAAAGTTATTGAGAACCTGCTTCTAAAGGACCGTTTCATTGTCGCACCAACAGCCTCAAAGCTATGGAACATAGATAGATACACTCTAGCCCATAACTTACATATTATGTATCTAGACTCTTGAAACACGTTGGCCTCAGCCATCATAATACATGAATTAACTATTGCTTTGTCGGTGTCACAGATATGTATGATTTATACAAACGGACCAGGTATTTTTAGTCAATGATTACTCCACCAATAAACATGTACTAGGGTGATCAATTTATAATAATAATAATAATAATATTATGGGTTTATGTATACCATTTCATACATCCATAATGTCTCTCAGCGCTTCACAGATACATTTTTACCCCGTTCATTCGATTAAGGCTTTGCCTGCACAGAATATATGTACATTCTCCACACCATGTGGAGCATTCCAGCCAGGCGCCACTTTACAGCGCCCACAATGTTGAGCAAACTACATCTTTTGCATCAATTAGGCAGAACAGATCCTTTTCTATGTTCAAGTATTTGAAATATCCAAAAATGACTAAATGCCACTATAGACCTTTTTGAGAAAATTGCACATTTTGTACTAGATCTTTAAAAACAAGTCAATGCAAAGCGTAGCATCCCCTCGCAGGGTACAAATTGCCTATATACGTCAGAACAAGTTACCTCCGTTGGACTATAGTATTATATTACTAGGCAAGGAAGTTATCCACATTTTCACATATATTATTAGGGGTTTTTGCATATTTAATGAGCTATGACCTTTCACCTTTGACCTACATACTCAGAAATCGAACTTGGCTGTACATGTATTTTGATACCATGTACCTTCATATTAAATTCCATTAAAATTCGTCAAACATTACTCAAGTTATCAAATGGAAACCAGATTCGCATATTTAATGAGCTATGACCTTTGACCTACATACTCGGAAATTGAACTTAGGCTGTGTTTTGATACCATGAACCTTCCTATAAAATTTCATTAAAATTTTTTTTAACAATACAAAAGTTACGGATCGGAAACCAGATTCGCATATTTAATGAGTTATGAGCTTTGACCTACATACTCCGAAATCGAACTAAGGCTGTGTTTTGATACCATGAACTTTCATATCAAATTTCATTAAAATTCGTGAAACAATACTAAAGTTATGGATCGGAAACCAGATTTGCATATTTAATGAGCTATGACCTTAGACCTACATACTCCGAAATTGAACTTAGGCTGTGTTTTGATACTATGTACCTTCCTTTCAATTTTCATTAAAATCTGTCAAACATTACTCAAGTTATCGAATGGAAACCAGATTTGCATATTTAATGAGCTATAACCTTTGACCTTTAACCTACATACTCCGAAATCGAACTTAGCCTGTATTTTGATATCATGTACCTTCATATCAAATTTCATTAAAATCTGTCAATCATTACTAATTTATTTTTTTTTTTTTTTTATTTATTCGGTTTAAAAACATCAACACGTAAAGTTCAGGAACTCATAATGGTTGATTTACAATGAAATTGAATAGTGTAAACAAAATTGAACCAACAAATATACACTTAAGAAGAACATATTGTTTCACACACATGAAAATATGATTGCAATACAATATACAACGGCTGGCTAGATGTGGCTAGACCAAGGCGAGATATGACAAGGAAATCGAAAAGAAGATAAATGACAAAAGAGAGAGAGAGAAGAAGAAGAAGCGGTGAGAGAGAAAGAGAGGGACAAGAAAGGGAAGGGTAGAAAGAAAAAGAGTGAAGGTAGGGGGAAAGAGAGGGGGAGGGGAGATATGGAGGGGAGGTGAGGGAGAGGGAAGGAAGAGAGAGGAAGAGAGAGGGAGAGAGAGGAAGGTAGAAAGAGAGAGAAGAGAGACAGGGAGAGAGTGAGGTATAGAAAGAGAGAGCGAGAGAGAGGAGAGAGGAGAGAGAGAAGAGAGAGAAAAGAGGGGAGAGAGAAGGGGATAGAAGAGAGAGAGAGAGAGAGTGAGGAGAAAAAAAGAGACACATGGAGAGGGAGAGAGAGAGAGGAGAGATCTTTAAAAGGCAAAATAAGAAACAAGGTAGATAAACGTAGCATTAAAACATTAATACATTTGTTATACACATCTACACAGGAGAAGGCGCTCCGGAGCGTTCTGAGAAGACAACAATGGATTGGCCTGCAACGCATCGTCGTGTCCGCTCCGAAGGCCACAGTGCGCCTGCACATGATGGTCAACATTTCAGCATTTTCAAGAAATTTAGAGTAGCTAGAATGTACAGGCAATTTGGCAGTAAATAGCAAAATATAATCAATACCCTTCCCGACAATGTTGTGCAAAACATGTAAAGCTAATTGTTAAAGAGTTGACACCTCTATTAATTAATGGCAAAACCCGCACTTCTTCAATATTCTGGATTAGAAAAATACAGCTATAATAAAGTATTGCACCTTGTAGTGGTTCTAAAGAGTCACAACATGTGAAGCTAATTGCTAAGTTGACACCTCTATTAATGGAAAACCCGCATATCTTCAATTTAACAAATCAAAAAATACGGCTATAATAAAGTATTGCACCTTGTACATGTATCAGGTCTAAAGATTCACAACATGTGAAGTTAATTGTCTGGAAAAGTTGACACCTCTATTAATGGGAAAAACCTGCAAATCTTCAATATTATGAATCATGTATAAGAAAATACAGCTTTTAATGAAGTATTGCACGTTGTTTCAGATCTAAAGAGTACCGGTACATGAAATACAATTCAATTTTTTGGAATTCACATTAGGTTATTGAGAGTCTTAATGACTTGGGGTAGAGGAGACTTTTCATAGCGTTGGGTACGACACATCGGTTCTAGAAACCCATCCTTCGATCTTAGGGGACGATAATTAGGTAGGGTGCTTCGGAGAGGTGGGAGCATCGAACTGTGCCTAGAGCTTATGATGGACTTAGCAAACTTCTCAAATAATTGTTTTCGACGGTGCTCAAGTGATATGATGTTAAGAAACTCGAGAGCATTTGCATAGTCTGTGTAATTGTGGTAGCCAATGATAATTCTACACGCACGTTTTTGTATGCGCTCAATTTGGTTAGATTGCTGTACTGTGAAAGCTGGAGACCACACAGGGGAGGCATACTCCAGTAGTGGCCTGATATACATCAGGTAGACCGATAGCAAGTCGCAGACAGGGGCTTTGTACTTGTTGAGTACATACATAGCATATATAGTCGTTTAGCAGCTACACTGGTCATGTGAGAAGTTTGCATGTCCCATTTCATGTTAGCTTGTACAATAACACCCAATAGTTTGAGAGTATCTACACATTCAAGAGTGGTTGCACCAAGGTGAAAGTTCGGAAATACAGTAGGTCTTTTCAGGAATGAAACATTCATTATCTTACATTTCTCAGGTTTAGGGGTCATGCTATTATCAGTAGACCAAGTAGAGAGATTGTTGATTACTGATTGGATGTTAGAAGGTTGGGAATGTTTCCTAACTTCTGCAATTGTGAGATCATCTACATATTTCCATCTTAGTTGTGTATCAGAGGCAGCATCATTAATCATGACTAAGAAAAGGACCGGGCCGAGGCTACTGCCTTGGGGGGCTCCACATGTCACATTAGAGAAATTAGAGACAATAGGACCGATAACACAGTGTGATCTACATTCAAGGTAACTACAAATGACTGGAATAAGTGATAGGTCTACACCAAGTTGGATAAGTTTCCTAACAACAACATTGTGATCAATATGATCAAAAGCTTTGGCATAATCAATGGCACATAGTGATGCAACATGGCCAGGCTTATCAGTTCCTTTTAAGATAGTGTCCACAAGACTCACAAGGTAGTGAGTGGTCGATGAGTTCCTAATATTTCCATACTGTTGACTGTCTAACTTGTGACTGATGTCGCGGGTAATCCAACTTGAAAGGAAGGTTTCAAAGATCTTAGCAAAGATAGGTGTTAGAGAAATCGGTCGTAATTGGTCGAAAGACTGGCATGGTTTCACCTTGGGAATGGGCACTATGTTGGATAGCTTCCACTGGTCGGGGAAAACGCCGGATTGTAGGCACTCATTAAATATACGAGCAAGAGGATCAGCTAGTTCAGGTGCAAATTCTCGAATGAGTCTTGCCGGAAGGTCATCCTTGTACGAAGCCTTAGAGGGGTTGATATTCCTAAGCTTCTGATAGACCTGGTGAGCTTCAATTACAGGAAGTGGTCGCGGGGCAGGAAGAAATGCTGGCAGTGCATTGCGATCAAGAGGAGGTAGTGCCATAACTAAAGTTATCGATCGGAAACCAGATGTGTATTTTTCGCATATTTAATGAGCTATGACTTTTGACCTTTGACCTACGTACTCCAAAATCAAGCTTAGCCTGTATTTTGATATCATATTGTACCTTCATATCAAACTTAATTAAAATCCGTCAAACATTACTGAAGTTATCGATCGGAAACCAAATTTGTTATGGACTGACGGATGCACGGACAGCAGCGTTTCTATATCCCCTCCGACTTCGTCGGCGAGGGGATAATAAAGCATCAAACAGTAGTATCTGAATGAGTAACACAAATTCAAAGAAAATGTATTTCATTTTTTTTTTGTAATTTCATTTCTGAGATTGAATATATATTAAGCAAATAATTACCGTTGGTGAAGGTGATGGGACAAACTATCACTTCCGAGGCAATCTGGATGTAGCTATCTTTCCGAAGCGAAGCTGAGAAAAGATAGTGTATACATTCTGATCGACGAGGAAGTGATAGTTTGCCATTGCCTGAAACCAAAAGGTGATTATTTGCTTTATATTCCACATCTAAAACAATTTAACTACAAAAAGAAAAGGACGTGTATGCATCTACATAAAAGACACCTAGGCCCAAATTCACACCAAAAAAGTTTAAGTTTAACCCAACCCCTTGAGGGTACGGTGCGCGCATGTGTTTACTTTTTAATTGCGCTCATTGGTAATGTGTGCTTAATTACTCCTGTTTTAGTTTTGGATAATCTTCAGTGAAAGTGCGTTGCCCTGTGTAGATACAGTACACGCCGAAAATCTCCGCAACACGATTTACACGATTCAAAATTTACACGATTCGACTGCTCGCGGGAATCGTGTAACCATTTATTTTTACACGATTCGTTTTTTGCCAATGAAGCGAAATTTGAATCGTGTAAACGTGTAATCGTGTAAAATTACACGATTTCTCAATTCAGGTCGAATCGTGTAATCGTGTAATCTGCCCGCCGAAAATCTCCGCAACACGATTACACGATTCGATTGCTCGCTGGAATTGTGTTACAATTTATTTTCAGTGGTGATGGTGAGCAGGTTAAGGACGTCTAGTTCAGTAAAAGAAAGAACTTACTTCTTGGTTGAACGAGGACAACGTGGACGATACGAGGGGATAGCGAAGATTACGCTTTCTTTCTCTTGTATATATTTTTAATTGCAGTGTCTTGTCTCTAGTTTTATTATAGACTGTTTTAAAGTTAAAAAAATCAGTCCACTTCCCGAAAAGCACTCTCGGATTTAATCCTTGGTGAGAAAAAAGAAAAAAAGCGATGAACGACGAAGGAAGGGGGGAATTTTGTTATTCCTAAGTTGTAAATAAGTAAAAATGATAACAAAATGTAAAGGAGGGCTAACATAATTAAGTATGTTGTGATACTCTTACATTACAAGGCTGTACCAATTAGAATTATGTTCACCAGCTCATTCGTTACTATGAATATCGTTATACTTTTTTTTATTCAATCATTATCCATTTTACAAACCTGGTTTGTAAAAACGCGTCAAAACGCGTCATATGACGCACGAAAACCAAGGTTTGTCGACAAACCTCCTTTGTGAATTCGGGCCTTAGACTTTGATCACTTATTGCTTTTTTAGCGTTCCTCATTTTCGTAAATTACCTTTTACAACATTGCATTATTCAGCTATATGTATAAAGAGCTACGGTCAAGGCTTAAGGGCACACTTCCTGTCACATACAAAAGAAGCTTACTCTGAATGTGCCCTGCCATTGACCCTCGCCGGGGACAAAGGCCGTTGCCCTAGCTACAGGCAGAGATCCTTACATAATACCTATTGTTCAGGGGGTTCCCCTTGAACATAGGATCCCCCTGAACAATAGGTATTACATGTATGTAAGTATGTAAGCCACTGGCTACAGAGTGTAGGAAACAGTTGCAAGCCGAGAATGAATAGAATAAGTAAATGGCCAAATGTCTTATGAGTTACGTTTAGCTAGCGGCACAGTGTCCCCCCCACTTTTTCAAGTTCCCCCAAAGTGCCCCTTTGAATGTAGGAAAAGTACCTATTTTACTTTGACAAGTAAGTATGTAAGCCACTGGCTACAGAGTGTAGGAAACAGTTGCAAGCCGAGAATGAATAGAATAAGTAAATGGCCAAATGTCTTATGAGTTACGTTTAGCTAGCGGCACAGTGTCCCCCCCACTTTTTCAAGTTCCCCCAAAGTGCCCCTTTGAATGTAGGAAAAGTACCTATTTTACTTTGACAAGTGTCCCTATTAATTTGTAAAAGTGCCCCTTCCCCTTTTCAACTCTGATAAGTGCTCCTTTTCTTTTGACACATGCCCCTTTTCCTTCGACGAGTTCCTATTTTCCTTTGCAATAAGTGTCCATTTTCCATTCTCATTAGTGTCCTTTTAATCTCTAGTAAGTATCCCTCTTTAAGTACGAGAAGTGCCCCTCTTCACTTTTGATCAATGCCCCCATCAACTCCGATAAATGCCCCTATTAAAATCTGATCGGTGCCCCTTTCCTTTCAACTAAAGCTTTTTTTATCTCTCTCTCTCTCTCTCTCTCACTCTCTCTCTTTCTTTCAATATCTTTCCATTTCCCCACATCTTTCTCGCCTCTCTTTCCCTCATTATGTTCCCCTTATAAATTTGTCTCTTTTCCTCTCCGTTTCATAGCCTTCTAATTTCTGTTAATTTTACTATGTTTCGCCCTCATTTTTATCACTCTATTTCACTCTTTCTTTTCTTCTGGTCAACTTTTTAGTTTTCCCTTTTTTCTCTCTTGCATAATTTTTTCTGTTTATCTTTATATCGTGCCTTTCAACCCTCGTTTTCCTTTTATATGTTCCCTTCTCCTCGTAGCTATCTTTTTTCCTTTTCTATTTCATCTATCATGTCTTCCTGTTTCTGACGTTTTCCTACCTTGTCTCACGGATTAGTATACGATACATGTTAGTGGAAAGTGCTGAGGTTTATACACGAATATAAATTACAGTAATTAACTGATGTACACTGAAGGTAAGTTGTGTATAAAGCAATTGGTGTAAGCAGGATACGATTTAACGATTGTTGCAGCTTGTTGCATTGTTCTACCAATGCCCTTATAACCCTAATAACTATTTACACGATTACACGATTCAGAGTGACATTCTTCAATCGTGTAAATTTACACGATTACACAGTTACACGATTGTTGCATCTGGTCGAATCATCCGACCAATGCACTTAACTATTTACACGATTACACGATTCAGAGCGACATTCTTCAATCGTGTAAATTTACACGGTTACACGATTCAGGTGAATCGTGTAAACCGTGTAATCCTAAAAATAAATCGTGTAATCGTGTTGCAGAGATTTTCGGCGTGTACTGTAGTACCCGTATCTTCAGTGAAAGTGCGTTGCACTGTGTAGATAATAGTACTATCTACACAGTGTAACAAACTTTTTGCTTCTCCCATCAATAATGGGCGAACTATCTTTCATCACGTGATTTACTTTTGACCAATCGTAGAGCAAGATTCTTAGTATGTGGGATATAATGTGAATTATCTGTATCATTAAAAAGAGTAATAAATTGTTCACAAATTTAGTACACAACATATGGTGATATGTAAGACATGCTGAAACAAGTACAGGAATTTGGGAAATATTGTTGGGTTTTGGAAGAATGTTGAAACAAGCAAAACCCCTTCACACAGTTAACACTTTGGAGACGACAGGCTTCTACAGAAGCCGAGCGAGTTGTTAAGTCTATGATGACTGGCTTCAACAGAAGCCGAGATATATCCCTAATTTGTTGACAAAGTTTTCCAGCTTATTATTAGCTATTATGTGCTAAAGTTCTTTGAATTATTATTTAGATATATTCATTCATCTCAACTATTAAAAAAATAATATGGTAACGTGGAAAAAAATCGAGAAAAAGTGATATCATTTCAATATTCTTGCTTGACGCTAATTCCAAGTTCTGTACGCACCCTTCCGCATTTCAGATATTCGTAAATACGGGTCGTATTATCAGTTCGATTTCGACCCTGATTACTTATTTATATTTATCTACCCTACCCAGGGGCGTAAATCCGTACCGAGGAGTGGGGGGGATGATCGGCGATAGCCATCACATACTAGCACGAGCACACGCCAATACTAATTTACGCAAGCGCACGCACAAACACACAACACACACACACACGTACACACACAAACACACACACACACCTGCACACACACAAACGAACAAACAACAAACAATATTAGAGAAAGAAGACGATTCGTTGTACCGTTCTCGAAAATAATCCTCGTCTGAATTCAGTTCCCCCCCCCCCCCCCTCCCGCGCGGAGCGCGGAAGCTTTTACGTTTCATTAAATCATTAGAGAAAGAAGACGATTCGTTGTACCGTTCTCGACTCTTAATCCTCGTCTGAATTCAGTTCCCCCCCCCTCCCGCGCGGAGCGCGGAAGCTTTTACGTTTCATTAAATCATTAGAGAAAGAAGACGATTCGTTGTTCCGTTCTCGACTCTTAATCTTCGTCTGAATTCAGTTCCCCCCTCCCCTCCCGCGCGAAGCGCAGAAGCTTTTACATTTCATTAAATCATTAGGGAAAGAAGACGATTCGTTGTTCCGTTCGCGACTCTTAATCTTCGTCTGAATTCGTCTGAATACGGGTCGTATTATCAGTTCGATTTCGACCCTGATTACTTATTTATATTTATCTACCCTACCCAGGGGCGTAAATCCGTACCGAGGAGTGGGGGGGATGATCGGCGATAGCCATCACATACTAGCACGAGCACACGCCAATACTAATTTACGCAAGCGCACGCACAAACACACAACACACACACACACGTACACACACAAACACACACACACACCTGCACACACACAAACGAACAAACAACAAACAATATTAGAGAAAGAAGACGATTCGTTGTACCGTTCTCGAAAATAATCCTCGTCTGAATTCAGTTCCCCCCCCCCCCCCCTCCCGCGCGGAGCGCGGAAGCTTTTACGTTTCATTAAATCATTAGAGAAAGAAGACGATTCGTTGTACCGTTCTCGACTCTTAATCCTCGTCTGAATTCAGTTCCCCCCCCCTCCCGCGCGGAGCGCGGAAGCTTTTACGTTTCATTAAATCATTAGAGAAAGAAGACGATTCGTTGTTCCGTTCTCGACTCTTAATCTTCGTCTGAATTCAGTTCCCCCCTCCCCTCCCGCGCGAAGCGCAGAAGCTTTTACATTTCATTAAATCATTAGGGAAAGAAGACGATTCGTTGTTCCGTTCGCGACTCTTAATCCTCGTCTGAATTCAGTTCCCCCCTCCCCGCGCGGAAGCTTTTACGTTTCATTAAATCATTAGGGAAAGAAGACGATTCGTTGTACCGTTCTCGACTCTTAATCCTCGTCTGAATTCAGTTCCCCCCCCCTCCCGCGCGGAAGCCTTCACGTTTCATTAAATAATTAGAGAAAGAAGACGATTCGTTGTTCCGTTCTCGACTCTTAATCCTCGTCTGAATTCAGTTCCCCCCTCCCCTCCCGCGCGAAGCGCGGAAGCTTTTACGTTTCATTCAATCATTAGGGAAAGAAGACGATTCGTTGTACCGTTCTCGACTCTTAATCCTCGTCTGATTTCAGTCCGCCACCCCCCTCCCGCGCAGAGCGCGGAAGCTTTTACGTTTCATTAAATCATTAGAGAAAGAAGACGATTCGTTGTTCTGTTCTCGACTCTTAATCCTCGTCTGAATTCAGTCCCCCCCCCCCCCTGCGCGGAGCGCGGAAGCCTTCATGTTTCATTAAATAATTAGAGAAAGAAGACGATTCGTTGTTCCGTTCTCGACTCTTAATCCTCGTCTGAATTCAGTTCCCCCCTCCCCTCCCGGGCGAAGCGCGGAAGCTTTTACGTTTCATTCAATCATTAGGGAAAGAAGACGATTCGTTGTACCGTTCTCGACTCTTAATCCTCGTCTGAATTCAGTCCGCCACCCCCCTCCCGCGCGGAGCGCGGAAGCTTTTACGTTTCATTAAATCATTAGAGAAAGAAGACGATTCGTTGTTCCGTTCTCGACTCTTAATCCTCGTCTGAATTCAGTCCCCCCCCCCCCCCCCCCCCGCGCGGAGCGCGGAAGCCTTCACGTTTCATTAAATAATTAGAGAAAGAAGACGATTCGTTGTTCCGTTCTCGACTCTTAATCCTCGTCTGAATTCAGTTCCCCCCCCCCCCTCCCGCGCGAAGCGCGGAAGCTTTTACGTTTCATTAAATCATTAGGGAAAGAAGACGATTCGTTGTACCGTTCTCGACTCTTAATCCTCGTCTGAATTCAGTTCCCCCCCCCTCCCACGCGGAGCACGGAAGCCTTTACGTTTCATTAAATCATTAGAGAAAGAAGACGATTCGTTGTTCCGTTCTCGACTCTTAATCCTCGTCTGAATTCACTCCCCCCCCCCTCCCGCGCGGAGCGCGGAAGCCTTCACATTTCATTAAATAATTAGAGAAAGAAGACGATTCGTTGTTCCGTTCTCGACTCTTAATCCTCGTCTGAATTCAGTTCCCCCCTCCCCTCCCGCGCGAAGCGCGGAAGCTTTTACGTTTCACTCAATCATTAGGGAAAGAAGACGATTCGTTGTACCCTTCTCGACTTTTAATCCTCATCTGAATTCAGTTTATCCCTTCCCCCCTCCGGCGCGAAGCGCGGAAGCTTTTACGTTTCATAAAATCATTGGAGAAAGAAGACGATTCGATGTACCGTTCTCGACTCTTAATCCTCGTCTGAATTCAGTTCCCCCCTACCCTCCCGCGCGAAGCGCCTAAGCTTTTACGTTTCATTAAATAATTAGAGAAAGAAGATGATTCGTTGTACCGTTCTTGACTTTTAATCCTCAACTGAATTCAGTTTTTCCTTCCCCCCCCCCTCCCTTCCGCGCGAATCGCGGAAGCTATTACGTTTCATTAAATCATTAGAGAAAGAAGACGATTCGTTGTACCATTCTCGACTCTTAATTTCTTTAAAAAGGGGGTGGGTTTTTTTCTCTCTCTCTTTGGACTCCTGAGAAATGTAAAAAGGAGGTTATAAAATAATGAATATAATAGAAAAATTGATCAAATCCCGGGATCAAAATCCTGAAATTCCTGCTAGCTTTGAAAGCTCATTCAGGATTATTTCATTTTGAAAAGTAAAAGCATTTGCCCCCAGTCCCCCTCGATCGACTAGAGCTCACCTGAAATTAGGGGGGGGGGGGTCCCAAGGTAGGAAAAGCCAGCGAAAAGCCGGCGAAAGGGGGATTCAGAAATGTTGGCAGTCCTGAGATAGGGTGGGGGGAGGGGGTGCGCTTTCATAGGGAGGGAACGAGCGTACGCGTACCCTAAATAACACTAAGTGTGTGTGGGGGGGGGGAGGGGAGCTGGGCAATCTACTGTACATGATTGCACTTTTTAAGCGGACGCACATTACGTCTGGGCTATAATAATACCTTGCAAAATAACGAAAAAATAATTCTGAAGTTTATGAAGTGCTTGTTCGCGCACGTTGCGCAACTACTCTTAACGATCGTGACATACTGTATACGTGTAGGCTATACAATTATACATACATTAACGAAAAATAACTCATTTCTCATGCATTATGCTGAAATTGAAACAATCACATTTTTTTTCCTTCTTCTTCTTCCTTTTTTTTGTAATATCAGGGGGTGGGATGATTGTACAGGCCATCCCCCCCTACTTCAAGCCAGGGGGGGATGCAGCCCCCCCATCCCCCCCGGGATTTACGCCCCTGACCCTACCGGTGTGGCATTTTTTTCATCATATACTAATCTAAGCCTTATCGATGTAGGGTAATTACATGACAATACGCTGTTCACTTTATAAACTTGACCAATTTAGCGAATCATTCATGTATGGACCTCTTTTATGAAAGGCGTATCCCCCACCCTAAGAGGAACAAAAGATTGTAAAGAAGTAACTACTCTGGAAGTTTACCGTTTTGAAAGAAGAGGATGTAGGCCTAAACGTAGGTCAATAGGTCAATCTACATGACAATACAAACAACCACTCTAACTTATATACCTTTACGAGTGCATGTAACCATTTTAGAGCAGGTTTGAGTAAAACATCTTGATCAACCTAAAGCCGGTCTTGGTTTGAGCGGGCACATGAAATGTTCAAATGTTATGTTCTGAAAAACAACCCCTTACTCTTCCTCTCTCTCTCCCCACGGAATATCACTCGTCTTGAGCAACTCCGGCGGTATAGCCACGAATATGAGACTTTTCCTGGGCAAAGATGCTACCATTGTTGAAGAAAAAAATGCAAGGCAACATAAAATCAAGTTTTCTGGCAATGAAGAAAAGCGAGTGCAAGATGAAGAAAATAATTTATTATTTTATTACAATATTGTAAGCAGCTCATCTCAAAATTCATTTCCCAAATAGTCCTTGATTTGCACATAAAAAAGGGCATTTAGTGTAGATCATGGCATAATGTTGGTCAGAATATAGTTACAAAATGTGTCGAAAACCCATGTAAAACGAAGGCTGAGGCCTATTATTTATGGCTCGGTTGATAATCGGTCGAGCTTTAGCAGACGACAATCATTGACAATGGGGAAATGAATGGAGGTATCGACCGATCTGCGCGTGCGGCTGTGCTTACGCAATTTGTATTGTGAGTGTATTGAAAAGGAAAGACGTAAAGCTTTAGCAATAAAGACGGCAATTCCCCTAAAAAAAAACAGACTTTATTTATCGTAATGATAAACAAAACTTACATTTTTAGAAAGGAAAAAGTCTGATCTTTCATTTTACATTTACTTTGACTGAATGAGGCGCAATGAGCAATTAAAGTAGAAAGCACCGCCAAATTTTCCATTACTGGCGATGAAACCGAAATCGCTCCGTCACAGGGGAAACAATCGCTGTGCGCGGGCTCGCCCTCAAAGGGTTAACATTAAAAAGAAGGAAAGTAACTCACAACTTTGTCCAAAATCAAAGATTTCTCTCTCTGTCAGGTTTTTCTCAGCCGTATCCATGATGATGGTTCCGTCCCGGTATTGGAAATCATCATTCTTATCACCATTCACGAGGCCTAAACAAAATGATAATAATTAAAATAATAACATTAATGATGACAACACTAATGATATAATAATGATAGTTACAATAAATGTAGTAATTTATAATAATGATACCTGTTATCCTCATCATTTTTAATAATGTAATTTTTGTAATTTTTATTATTATCATTTTTATTATTATTACACTACTAACCGAATAGACCATTTCCAATCCCTCCAGTAGCGTATTCTCGAGGAACAAAACTATTTACTAGTAATATCCCGGTTCTGAAAACCACACGAAGTCCGGAGCTGGGTATGTCTGGTAGTTTAAAGGTTACAATGATAGCAGTTTCACTTTCTGCCGCCTCATCATCACTGTGTAAGTTGAAAGTTGGGTCAGCGGAGTCGTAGCCATCTGCATGAAGAAATACGTTGATCTTGTGAAAGAATTTGTTATAGAGCAATTTCATCCACAAGTGAATAGTCTCTTGATATGACTTCTGATGATGTTACTGGTACACAAAAGAACAATCGTAAACGGTCAAAGTAAAAAATGTTCATTTGGGATGAAATAAATTGGATAAGTGTCATACAGTACATGTCGTACGGGCCACAGTGCATGTAATCACCCTACATGTACATGTATATCATTTTAAAACTTGAGAAAGGCTCCTCCCATCAAAACAGATATTGTTAGTGACAACGATGTGACACATATTACACTCCAAAACAAGTATCCTGTATTTTTCAGGTATCTACATTGTATATCAAAGCATATTTACAAATTATTTGATAAAGAGGTGAGGAAAAATAATAAAATTGCGTTTTCATTTCATACACTTGTATTTACATGTATAGTACCGTGAGAGGCCTGTTTACTAATTCTATGCATGCTTCTTGAACAAAATTGCTCTTGACAATTTAAACAAGAAACATGCATAGATTGAAATACATTAGTAATAAACAAGCCTATCACAAGTACCAGCAGTACCTGCTTCAAGAGTTGATATATCGACCGACGTCTGGTTGACTGAGAGTAGCAGCTCTGTTCTATCATCATTTAAAGTAAATGATACCTATAAAGAAAAACCCAAATTCATGTTATCAATCTCTTAATCTTCATTATCATTTATCATTCATTTATTTTTCGTGGAGTAATTTTCCTCGGGGGGAGGGGGGGGGGATTTTTCAGGGAATTTTTGTCCTCTGGGGTGGTTGTTCTCAGGGGGTATTTACCAGGGGGTAATTGTCCTTGGGGGTTTATTTTCCCGTTCGTAACTGGCTGGGGGTGATTGTCCAGGGGGTAATTGTCCTAGAACCTAACAATACCACAATCATTGTAAAGAACTTTGTAACGGCTTCTAAAAGTCTAACCGGAAGACAGTCCTTTTCTTGTAAGCATACAGTAACTAAATGTGTAGAATTTTTACACTATTCGTCCTTGTTTTCACGAAGTGACGGTAGTGAGGAAAATCGTCACGCATAGTGAATGCAATTTTTTTTCACTACCGTCACTTCGTGAAAACAGCGACGAATTTGTAATTTTTAATTTATCCTTTCACAATGCGTTTAGGAAAAAAAACTGGACAGATGGCGCATTTAAGGGACATTATTATTATTTTTATTATCATTATTATTATTTTTATTATTAGGTGGTCTGTTAAAAACAGATCACCTATTGTTTTCGTCAGAATTTTCTTCCTTTATTTATTTATTATTATTATTATTTATTTTTATTTTCCGCACTTTTTTGTGTAGAGGATAACTCAAGATCAGTTTGGTCAATTTCTTTCAATTTTGGCACAGTCATAGGACATTGTCATAAGACGTGACAGTAACATTTTCAAGGTCACCAAGTCTTCATGACGTCATCCAGGCGCCATTTTGTGTTTTTTTTTTGGTACTTTTTACTCAGGATCATATCTTCATAACGGAAAGGCATTTCCTATTCATGTTTATCATGATTAAGGTCAATATCTGTCCGGTCAATTTCAGGTCAGAAAACGCGCGCGCATGCGTACGTCCGCACGTCAGCGCGCGCGCAAAAAATAAAAATGCTCAAAATCGTGTCAAATTTTTTTTGCATACGTTTGAGGCCATTTTAAGCATTTCGCAAAAAAACTCGCACAGGCACATGCGCGCGCGTTTTCACGCGTAATGGCATTTTGCAACATAAAATCGTCAATTTTTTTAGATCATCATATTTGTCACATTTTTCCAAGCATTTTGATACCTTGTTCACCTTATTCTGCCCATTAATAACGGAATGAGCGTCCGTTTAAGATAACGTCCGTGCGTGCGAGCTCTTGTAATACATAGCATACATGGGCAAAAACATGCCTATACAAAATCCATTGTAGCGCTTTAGGATGCAAGATGAACCCAATTTTGTTTTCATATTTTGATAGAGTATGAATTGGAGATATGATTTCATGTCTCATTTGACCCTCAATTAACTCATGACGTCATCATAATGGCCTCCGAACTCAAAATTTCAATTTGCATATTATGACGTCATCATATTTTTGGAAAATTGATTGTATCTCTGTAAATATTGATCAATTTTCATCCAAATTTTAATATGTTTTAGCTGAGACAATTCCCTACAGATGCAGTCACCACGAATTTTCATTTTGACGAAAGCATCATGGCGTATTTTTGCGATAAAAGGAGGCATGTCAATTTTTTACATTTTGCGTGTATTCTCTATGGGACATGACTTTTTCTGAAAACTGGATTCTACATTCCCGTCTTTCACGAGCAATATCTCCGTCGTCTTAGCTTCGTTTTCGCCGAGCATCGAGTATCTTGTAGCTGAGACAATAAGCTATCACAAGTGTGCCATTTATTTCTCGATCAGATGCCGGGATCATGCTCATATTTCACTTGCAAAGTGGGATTTGAGAATTTCATTTTCCGTTTACGTGTAATCGCTATGGGAAATGTTTTGGTATATCGGTAACGCACTTGACTTTGGACCTCGAGATCCCTGGTTCGAGTCCGGGAGTCTCCAACAACTTTTTTTTCTCTTTTTTTTTCTTTTTTGACTTTTCTATGATCATAAAATTGAAAACAGACCACCTAATTCGTCCCCATGAGGAATTAAATTTCTAGTTATGATTATCATTATAAGTATTATTATTAATAATCATTAATTTTATTATTATCATATAAAGTGATTAAGAGGAACACTTCTTAAGAAAGAAATTCTCACGTTTGTAATGCCTTGTGTCGCAGCAAAACCTGTAAAGACGGTTCCTGTGTTAACAGGTTCACCATTCCTGAATGCTGCGCCGGTACGAGTCTGGAGAACAAATGGGTCATTATAGTTGTATTGCATCATAATGTACTCGCCAAACCCATTGAAGCTGTACATCCTCCCATCAAAGGTTAAAAAGTGTGGGTCACCAGATCCCTGAGCTAGAATGATAATAATGAAGAGAAATAAAATTGTAATAATATTAATAATAATATTAACAAAAAGTAATAACAATATGAATAATAATAATAATAATAATAATAATAATAATAATACTAATGATAATACTACTAATAATAATGGTTATTAATAATAATGTAGTGTGTTCTTCTGCTACCACAATTATTGGATTCAAATACATCAAAATCTGCAAGATCGTCAACAAATGGTGAAAGACCGTAACAGATTCGTGATTAATATAGGTATGTTGTGGAGTGTATAGACTACTTGCATTTTTGTTTTTTATTTTATTCAATATATATAGGCGGGCAGGTCCAAGCTATTTGGATTGTGACGTACGGGACATTTAGAGACTTTAAACAAGAAATAACAACAGATGAAATTATTTATATGGCTATCTTTTGGTATGAGTCTGTGGCTATTATGGGCTAGTTCATTTGTGGAAAGTTTTAGTTCTGACCAATTTTTTAATTAATTTTAAATGTAATTAATGTGCTGTGTGACGTACGGGACGCTGTACCCTGCACCCTCCCCCCTAGGGAGCGCGCTACGCGCGCTCTGAAAGTGATTCGCACGCTTTGCATGCTCACTACCGCCCCCCTAAAATGAAATCCTGGCTACGCGCTTGTTCCGCACAAGTTTCATAAAATACACATGACAACAGAAATAGAATCAATTTTGTTGGCCTCGTACTCGATGCCCTTTTTGTAAAAATATTTTGGCCTTGGTGCCCTTAAAAATATGAGGTACTCTAAGGCCAAAATGGCCTTGCCCTAAAAAAGACGAAATTTAAGGCCTGGTATCTCCACGCCGGGGTTACGGGTCACATTTTGGATAGGTTTCTGAACAAGCGCCGGATATACTCGCCATGATGATGAACATTGGAATCTCTGGTCCTATCAGAACGTGGATCCAAGACTTCCTCACTGAACGGAAGCAGAGAGTGGTTGTGAACCACAACATGTCAGATTGGACCCCAGTCACCAGTGGAGTACCGCAAGGGAGCGTGCTTGGACCTCTTCTATTTGTCATCTACATAAATGACCTTCCTGACGAGATTGAGGCAGCAGTCAAAATCTTTGCAGATGACACCAAACTGTATGGCAAAGCTACGTCTGAGGAAGACTACACCACCCTGCAGAGAGACGTACAGAAACTTGAGGGATGGTCAGAGAAATGGCAGCTCCACTTCAATGCAAAGAAATGCAAGACCCTGCACCTAGGGGCAGGCAATCCACGGAGGGAATATGAGCTAGACAGTGTAAAGATCCCAGAAACCAAAGAAGAAAAGGACCTTGGAGTTGTCATTGACGAGAAGCTCAGATTTCATCAACAATCTGCAATTGCTGCTAGAAGAGCAAATGGAGTACTAGCTCGCATACGTAGATCTTTCACTTGCAAGGACAGATCAACAATTCCACTCCTCTATAAAGGTCTTATTCGTCCCATATTGGAATATGGCAATGTAATCTGGCACCCTCGCTATGTGAAGGACGAAAAAATCATAGAGAAGGTACAAAAAAGAGCAACAAAAATGGTACCAGAGATAAAACTCCAAAGCTACCATGAGAGACTTGAGAGTTTGAAGCTTCCCTCACTTAGCCACCGCCGCCGCCGAGGAGACATGATTCAGGTGTTCAAGTTGATGCAGAACATCGACAGGTTGGACTCTACCCAATTCTTCACACCTGCAATCAATTCAACAACGAGATCGAGAGGGCATGCTTTCAAACTGACCAAACCCAGGTGCAACACCAAACTCAGGCAAGACTCATTTAGCCACAGGGTCCTCAACGACTGGAACTCCCTCCCTGAGTTGGTAGTATCTGCAACCTCGGTAAACAGCTTTAAAGCCAGACTTGACAAACACTGGAAGAAGGAGCAATATCATTCACCCTTCTCCCAGTTGACACTCCAGTTATGACAATCTAGACCCTATATCCTGATATGACCCAGCAAGCAAGATACAGATGTAAAATGACTATGGTGCAAGACCCGGAAGCTGGGACATCCCCCCCCCCCCCCTTGAAGTTAGACCTGGAAGCTTGGCAGCTGGAGACGGCTTTCTTCCAGAAGCTTTGGTATTCAAGGTATTCAAGGTATTAAATTATCAAAACAGTGGGACAGACTAACATGACACCGTTATTAATGCGTGGGGCCGGGCTTACTCACAGATTTCACAGGAAAGTACATCAACACTCACAACAAAACTGCATGACGTGAGCGCATGGACCTGATATGACCCAGCAAGCAAGATACATCTAGTCGCCATCAAAGTGTAACCTTCCGTACACAATTAGACCAAGATGAGAGATACATCATTCCAGTAATTTAGATGGGTTTATTCAGGGTTATAATAGTCTAGACCCTCTAATTTCTATCGGGTATTGTTGACGGTATTGTTTTGCCCCTAGATGGCGCTATGGCAGCATGACAGTAAGGATACTCCACTAATATTAAAGGTAATGCAAAGTTTTGGGAAATTTTGAAAATTGGCTGGATAGTAATTCTGTTTTGCCCCTAGATGGCAGCATGGCAGTAGGGATAGGCCTATATACATTTAAAACCGATCTTACATTTTCTAAATTTGGGTTTTGCAACTAAAAGCTTGCTTAGAATTCAAAAGATCTTTTCAGCAATCAGAAACGAATGGATACAAAGTGATTTTATGGAAGTGGACACTGAAAATTTTGAAATAGAATTGATGATATTTGGACGTTTACAGAAACTATGTGATATAAAATCTAGGCGGTTATATGATTACTTCATTGAAGACCTTCAAAAAGAGTATACATTACATGTTACAGATGGCAACTGTCATTTTGATCTTGGAATGACGGAGTTGAAAGAAACATTCACAAGGATGAAAGGTGCAATGCTTTGTAATAAACATAGAGAGTTTCAATACAAACAATTACAAGGGGCTGTATATATACGAAAAGAGAGCTCTTTAAATTTGGTTTTGAGTCAGACCATTTTTGTTCCTTCTATAGACTAGAAGTAGAGACATACCAACATTTATTTTTAGATTGTCTTAAAGTTAAAAGATTATGGCAGGAGGTAATTCAAAAGTTACATTTAATCGAAATTGACATTGATGATTGGAAACCCATATTTATGGGAATATCCGGCAATACTACTAGAATATTTGTAATAAATTGTATCATATTTTTAGTAAAGTATATCATTTTTATTTCTAGAAAAGAAGGAACTTTGCCATCTGTGCAGAAAACATATATGCTTAAAAATTACAGAGACGAGGAATACAAAATAGCCTTCAAAAAGGGAAACTGGGGATGCACTTACAGAAATGGGAACAAATCGATGCATTTTTATCTTAATGGATGTGGGTAATATGTGATATATAATAATATATATAATATTTGATTTACAAAAAGCAATCTGAATCAGAATATATTTTTCAAAAATTTCCAAACATGCAGAAACAATGAACTGGCGGCTATATATATGGGTTAAATAGACAAAGAACTCACCACCATTGGGAGGGGAATATCCGTCACAGCTTGCCTGTGGGCGACGCTCCTCGTAAAGATCACAATATCCCTCACTCAGAATAGCCCTTTCACAGCATATTTGTCTAGGTACGACGTCCTCACCTAAAACATTGAATGGATTTCAGGATAATTTATTTTTGCATTAAGCAGTCCTCTATACAGTGTACCAATCATCAAAAATATGTCATGTATGTCAGTAAATCCTCGTGTTGATGATATATATTCAAAATATGGGTTTCAAATATTACTTTATAAAATAGAGATTGACACAACCTTAATCAACATAATACTTTTTAAGAGTAACTTTCGACGCACCTGCATAAAAAGCTATTTTGTTTATATTGTAGGATGTAGAGCAACTGAGTTGCTCATATAGAATCGTCTTTAATTGCTTGTTCAGATACCCACTCTTAATCCTAAGGCTGAACCTCAATCCTAAATATTTGTTAGCCCATAGCATGCACGTGATGTGTTTTTTTTTAGGTTTGATTTTATACATTGTAGCTAGACACAAGTTATCTTTAAGGTGATTGGTATTTACTGTTTGCTAATGTGAAGCACAAACAGTATAATATTGAATATGATGTAGAATACATAAAAGTTAATATGCTTAGCACTACAATGTATTGAGCTTCTCCAGGCATATCAGCTCAATTATTATGTTAACCAAATGATTGGTGATCGAAAGGCAGCCACATGTGATTCATTTATATACATATACTATGAATATAGGAGTGACTTGTATAATGTACTATGTAGAGAGAGAGAGAATGGAGGGGGCGAGGGTACTCAGATTTTGTTTGGACGGGGGTGTGACGCTCAAGCCTCACAAAACCCATACCCATTTTCATTAGTCATTTTGGCAGAAAAAATACAAATTTGTAATGATTTTTCTCGAAATTTAGGCCAATTTTTACCTGCAAACACCGACAATTTTGGAAAACGGACTCATGTTAAGCTACATTTTTATTAAAAACGGAATCCATGTTTAGGGATTCTTTAGTGAAAAAACTAAACCATTAAAGCGGCATATCCCCATATGTCTTAAACATAATGTGAGTACTTCATATCGATTGACGATTGATCAGATCTCTAGAACTTGACGACTATATATCCCAGCGTTTTGATGAAAGTGGGGATTTTTAACAACTTTACATTTGCTACAGGCTGATATTTCCAAACATATAAATGAAACTTACTTTTCCATTCATTGTACAAAACGTCATTTCTTCTTCGAGATCTGGGAAGTAAGAGTGCCTGGAAATTGCTGGATTCCCATAGGTTCAGGTAGTCTGTAACTAGAGCACCACTAATATAGGTACAGCGGAAACCCTCATCACCATCCGTGGTTGACTGGAAGCATTGCACTGAACCTAAGTGGGCGAAGGGGGTTGGGAATGGGTAATGGAGGGGGCAGAATGTGGAGAAGGGAATATGGGAGGGGTAGGGTGTGGGGAAGGGGTTAGGAGGGATTGGGGGTTGGGAGGTGTCGGGGAATAGGTTAGGAAGGGGGTCGATAAGATGTACAGGTAATAAGGCTAAAGCCACGTAGGTGTACATTGAGATGAACCCAAACTTTTAAATAAATAATTACACTTTTCTGTTTTTTACAATAACTATAATGATATCATGAAAGAGTTTCATCAGGATGGTTCTAATAATGATTTTAAATTTCTGGTATCACATCGAAACAGTTTGTTAAATTGTCCTTTTAAAGAACTTTAAAATCATTGTAATTGAATCCTAATGTTAATCTCTGTGAGCTGTAACATTTGCATGAAAAACTGAAATAATTTCCTCTTTCGGAAAAAAATAAGGAAAAGTTAAGTTTTAATATATATATGTCATGTATCAATATTAAAGCTTCATGTGTTTATATAAAGCTGAACGAAAATTTATTAAAAAAACAGTTCTCTCACAGCACGACTTTAATATATCAATTATTATTGAATTGAATGTCGATTTCAACAACATAATACACACACTAATTTTAATGATATATAATTTTGGGGGATTTAAAAGTTGCAAACAATAATTCATCATGCTAGGCAGCAATTGTTGTTTATGTTTGAAGTCAAAGAGGCAATATTTATAGCAAATATCAGCCTTCTTGGGATATTTTTGAACTTACTATAACTAGCACTGCTGAAATCAGGATCGTTGCCCCTTGGAAAAGTACACCTTCTGAAGTTTACGTCTCTTCTAGCTTGTCTCCTTGAACAAGGGCACACAGATGCATCGGAATAGGTGTAGGTCACCCTGAGGTCATTCTCATACCACTTCAGACACTCAACACATGGGTTGACAAAATCGGCACCATTGAGGTCTAGGCGATAAATGTAGCTGCCCTGAGTATACAAATGTCACACAACAAGTTTAAAGTAAACCGATCATTAATACACAAACTATACTCCATGTTAGATATGACTTGACATCACCTCTTAGCACGAAATATAATATTGTGAAACACATTTTGTGTTAATCTGCATATTGTAAAAGGGTAATAATAATAATTATGGACATTCCTATATTTCACAGACCTAACTAACTGGATCACATGTGATTTCTACAAAGGTACAGGTGACCAAATTTGTATTCCGTATTCATCTCAGGTTTGTTGTTTATTTAAAGTGTATCAATCAGAGAAAAAGCATATTTATAATGTAGCCTTAAAATAAAATATCATTGCTTCCAATTGAAGAACATATTATATAATCAATTAATTAGCCCTCAATAAACCCTTGTCCTGAAAGTGCTAAACAGATAAAAACAGCTTACCATCTGACCCGTATTTCCTGTGACCAAGTCTCGTCGATAACTATTATAAATAGTGTCCCGGTCAGTATCTTCATACAGATTTGTTACATTGTCAATGTTACTGTATCCCACTCGTGCTGGAAATTCTTTCAAACTAGTATGCCATTGAAGGTCCCCTGCCTGGTAGTTCATCATTACACCTGTCTGTTTGCCGTCGGTGAAGACCACAGCCTGGTAGGTGTTTGTCTATGTAATAAATAATAATGATAATATACAGTAGGCTTGCGGGTGCACCAAGTGTGAGAGAGAGAGAGGGAGGATTGAGGAGTCCTGGAAAGTGAATAATGACAAAAGCTACATTTCGATTGGGTAAGTATTTATCCTAGGGATGCTCAATGCGCCTACAAAGTGAATACCCGGGCTTCAGTCTAGCTGCCCTCAGGCGCTAAAAGGATTCAACAATAAATTCCTACCAGGTACTTATTTACTGCACCTGGATGGAGAGTGACAAATTCAGATAAATATATTGCCAAAGGAAATTTTTAGTGGGGAGGGACTTGAACTGCGAACCATATATATCTTAACAACAGCAGGGTAATCGATATATCCACTAGACAGTTTATCCCATGGAAAATCAGATTACAATTGAGCATTTTAGTAAAAGAGAAAGTCATTTACTGTTTTAAAAATTATTAAAGAGATGTTGAAGTTCTGATAAAGGAGAACAATAACATTCAATAAGTTTGTTGTTACACCGTTTGGCTGGGTAGTCTTGAAATAGACTATTTGGTTTGAAAGGATATATAAAAGAAAAAGAAAGTGAAGGAGCAATATTCGTTTGGTTTTGTCTCATATAGGAATATCTGATATGGTTGGGAGAGAAGTAGAGACAATTAGGAGAGATAGTATTATTTCGTCAGTGACGTCTAGAAAAGACTGGTGGACCGGGTTATGAATGCAGAGAGAGAGAGGGCGCGCGAGGCTCGAAGTCCCAGGCGCGGGTTTGATAATTGTTCTTTATCACTCTTACAAACGGTCAACCTGTACTCAACCTCTATAATATGGCACAGGAAAAGACCAAACACCAAGACCTCGCCCAGTGGATGACTCACTTAAACTATAGGGGAAACTGAATGAAAATCTGTGATTATTGATAAAGGTCAACATGCTTATGGCAATTCCTTAAAACGTGATTGTTAGCCGAACCACAGGAACCATGTTTGAGTGAAACGAATTTGACTTAATAATAATAATAATAATAATAATAATAATAATAATAGCCTAATAGTCCACTCCAAATTTTATTAAACCGAAACGGAAATTCTTTTTGCCCAATTGATCGTGAGCTCGGCAGCCACTGAGCAGCGCCAGATCGATCCCTATTGTTGAACACCAAACAAGGTAGCAACAACTCCTATCTTTTAACGTCGTTCAAGCATGTATTTCCTCTGAATTTACAAATATCATGCATACACAAAGTCAAAAGAAAGTGACACTACCTCGCCTGTGGTACATGTTTCTAGTCTTACCTCCTGTCCCGGTTGTGATCCAGAGGGCTGGATACATTCCCAAGTGATCTTCAACGCTACTATTGGATTCGTTTCACTCAGTTCTGAGTCTGCCCTGTTTAGTCTGCTCTTTAAGGCTTGAAGAAGGGATCCTCCGTTGTTATCTGAGAGGTCATACTCATCTTGAAACTAGAAAAAATATGTGCATAGAAATAAAGAACTTTAATATTACATTAAAAAAGAAAATCTTGGATGAAATATCACATTCTGATATTTTACACGTTTACACTTTGAAGACTTACATGAAGATGAGCTTATATATTATATAGTAATTGGTTTGCTACCAACAATGACATCAGGCAAAGTTGTTTAATTTCACCCACCATGTTCAATATATTCTTGGAACATATTGTTACAGAGTCAGCCAGCAAAGGTGGACTCCCTTACAAAAAAAGTACCATGGTATCCATGGTTTTTTGTCCAAATTACCATCCACCATGGTAACCATGGTAACCATGGTGTTATCAATCTGGGATTTGCCGATGACATCGACCAATTTTTGGAATACCATATGCTTCTAGCTTACAAGATTACAAAAAGTAATCTTGGCATGAAAATCAGTGCTGATAAAAACAAGACCCGTAATATGGGTTCTGGTGACAATGTAACAATTAAGATTGAAAGAGAATAGCTTGATACCGTTGATCAATTCAAATATCTAGGGTAAACTATAACAGAGGGGCAAGAAAGTCAAAATAGGAATTGCGGTGGCCACATCTCCCCTTGCTTGTCTGTAACCGACGAAATTTTCGTCAGTTGCAGGACATATCCGATCCGACATTAACATTTCGAGAATGCGACATGTCCATAATTCTTAGACAGTAAATGTTGGAGTTGCACCAATTTGTAGTCAAAGACTTTGCAGTTTATTTGGTAATAACTAAATAAATTTGTGTAAAATATGAGATATCATGGATCGAATATCATATTTCCTTGTATTAAAACAAAATCAGCAAACTTTGGTCACCCCCATGATACACGTATATCATAAGTTGTTGCATTAACGTTGCAAAGTCTTCTAAGTGAGCCCCCTCCCGGAATAGACCGGGCAGTGTTTCACAGAACTGTCATAAGTACCAGTTCACCGACATCCAAATGAAATGTGAGTATTATAATTAGCACGTACTTCAGTGGTATGTCGTGGTATATTTTAGTTTCGTTGAACTATGAACTGTTTAGTAATTTTATTCAAACTCTTTGAACAAAAGTTTCTCTTAACCACTCAAATGCTTGCTTTAGGATAAAAAATATAGCAGCAACTATAAATGGGAAGTAGACATCCATATAAATACTGTAAAGACATTGTAGAATGTAATAAAACAATAATTATAGATTATACACTGTCGCTCATAAGGGTGGAATATTTTTTTAAATCCCAATTTATGGAATTATTTTAAAAAATAATTTAAAAATAATAGATCTAGATAATAGTATACATCCTCTGGACGGCCATGCATTATGGCTCAAGGCATGGGAACACAGAAGATTTGTTTATGTTGGGAGCCGGGGTAAAATGCAATAAATTATTGAAAATTTATTGCATTTTCTTAGTTTTTTTTATTTATGGAAACTGCCCCCTACCCTAGCCCCCGCTGCGTACAGTCATGGTTCAGTGACAAAGCAATGGCCTCGTAACTGTGAGGCCCCAGGATCAAAACCGTGTCGATGTGCTATATTAGTGCCCTTTTGTGGGGCATTATTCCTCATTACTGTCATTTATGACTTAAGGGCATATGTCCCCTAGTTGATAAGCATAGTAGCATATACATGCTTTAGCAGTTACGCAAAACACACATTGGCAAATGATTGTTCAATAAAATCTGAGAATGTATACTATTATCTAGATCTATTATTTTTAAATTATTTTTAAAATAATTCCATAAATTGGGATTTAAAAAAACATTCCACCTTCATGAGCGACAGTGTATGTTAAAGTATTGAGACACTAAAGCAGTGTAATGGCATTCAATTTACCATCAATATCATTATCATTACCATTCTGATAATCATCAACCATCATATTTTATTATATTCCACATACTAAGAATCTTACTCTACTATTGATCATTGATGGGAGAAGAAAAGTTTGTTGCACTGTGTAGAGAGTAGTACTATCTACACAGTGCAACGCACTTTCACTGAACATAGAAGTACTATAGTACACAGTGCAACGCACTTTAATTGTATACGCTGCGCATTGCTCTCCTCTTTAAGCGCTTTTAGTGTTAGTACGCGAACTTTGGTCACGCGCGAACTACCATACTGCATGCACTGTACGTATCGTACACCGTTTGCTAGCTGTTAATTGATGAATTGTTGCTCTAAAATGACGGAAGAAGTGAAATGTTTCCGATGTGGAATATAAAGCAAATAATCACCTTTTGGTTTCAGGCGATGGCAAACTATCACTTCGTCGGCGATCTGAATGTATACGCTATCTTTCCTCAGCTTCGCTTCGGAAAGATAGCTACATCCAGATCGCCTCGGAAGTGATAGTTTGTCCCATGACCTTCACCAACGGTAGTTATTTGCTTACTATCAACCTGCGTCTTTTACTATCATTATCATTGTTATCATGATCATCATTATTATAGCCCCCAAAATTGATATATTAAATTGAGACCGTTCGATCTAATGTATCTTCTGCACAGGAATGATATTACATACTGATTTTGCTTTCACATGAAAGTAAGAATATCTTCAAGTGTACTTATCACTAAAAGAATATATTTTTTCTGTATGTTTCTAGTTCGATTGCGTTATATATTCAAAATATAAGTTCTGAACAGTACTTCCGTAAAGAGATTTTGCAAGTACGCTCTCAATTCCGACTTGGGTTCTGTGTGAACAGTTTTGTGTTATACTTATGATTTTCTTCATCCCCCTTATTTTTTTTAGCCCATATTTACCACACTAAGTTTTGGAGGTGGACTTACTCATTTAATCTGTTTACATTTTTCCTAAAGGTTATTGGTACATATATATTTCAGTGTTTACTCAAATCATACCTGATAAAATATTTTGGGATCACCAATGCTGAGGTCCACTGCAGCTCCTAGGACAGCGACTGACGCATCTCCATGAGTTGTAGTGAATAGAGATGGGTTTGTGTACTGAGTCAGAGATTTGTCTATCGAACATTTGTCGTTGGAGAACTCGATCATGCCAGTAGATGTGAACTACATGTACATAGGATAATCAAAATGATATTTGGTTCAGGATTCTAAGCAATCATAGATACTGTTATATTACACAAATGCTTTTAGGAACATGGTTAAAACTATTTCCCAAGGCGATCTCGAAAACTGTACTGTGCCCCGAAACAAAGTTTGCGGGCACAGTTTCCAGATCACAGTGGATGAATGGTTTACCTGAAAAATATAATCAATCAATATAAGTTCTTTGTAACACATTTTCTGTGTAGGTCCCCAAAGATAATATAAAAACTATGATATAAATGTACGTCAAAAATTCAAAATATATGTGATATAAAGTATACATTATCACAGATCAACAAAAGTCAACATGAATGGGTAATTTAGTCACCCTTTAAATAACACGGCACTATTCGTATAAAAGTAGGGGAAACCCCTGTGTGGTTGTCCATCTGCTTATCCCAATCAGTTTTACCGGGAGGAGAGATACAGGGGTCACTGCAATTTTCATTAATTTCCAGGGACTCATAAACCAAATCATCAATACAACTAGTAGTACTAGAACTAATAATGATACTAATAATAGTAATAATGATAATGATAATGATAATAACATTAATAACAATAAACCCACCCGTATCGCTGTGTATAGATGCCCGTCGCCAATCGGAATACATGACTTGACGTCAACGCACCCCCAAGCCAGTAAGTCAGATTGGAAGGTTACCTGTTCATCAATGTCTGCTCCATAATCCAAGTAGATTATCTCTATGGAAATAAAAATAAAACAAATTAAAGAAAAATTGAAAAAAACTTCGCAGTCGAAAATGATGCCTCTGCCATATAGCGATTTTATAAACCAAAACAGAACCAATTTTTAAAATTCAAATTTGATGGTACTCCATTAACAATGTTCTCAGAATATCGGGATTACAAGCTATTTGTTATATATATGTACAGTGGCGTAGACAGGTTCGTACACCTGGGGGGGGGGGATGACTCAGGGGCGGATCTAGCTTTTAAGTTGACCAAAATAATGACGATGCGGAGCATCGTCCACGAGCCGCGAAGCGGCGATCCGATTTTTTTGGGGGGTGTTTATTTGAACCCCGTAAGTGATGTTTTCCTGGCATCTATTAACACAATGGAGACCATAAAAAGCAGTGCATGATAACGTCTTTTTAAATCAAGTAACAGTTAAATACACAGTTATATCCAGAGTTATCATGTGTTTGGTTAAGTTACCAGATGAGTTGAATATCTTCTCACAATATTTGCACTTGAAAGGGTTTCTCTCCAGCGTGCGTTCTTTTTTCTTTCTTTTTTTCTTTTTTTTTTTTCTTTTTTTTTTTTTTCCTTTTCTTTTTTTTTTTTTTTTTGGGGGGGGGGGGGGGCCGCCCAAGGGGGGGGGGGGGGGGGGGGTTTAAACCCCCTAACCCCCCCCCCCCCGTAGATCCGCGCCTGTTTAATCTTGTGGTTATCTTGTGGTTTCCAAACCACAAGATAACCACAAAATACTTGTAAGATTTTCTTTTTTTTACCGTCTGAATTGGCTTTCACCGTGTGAATGCGGCTAATAACAATAAACACAATTACAATAATGATGAGGATTATTATTATCATCATCATAATTATTATTATTATTGATATTATAATTGTTATCATTATTATTATTACTATTATTATCATAATTATGACTTATTAAGTAAGCAAATATCATTCCCCAAAACCTGGGGGGGGGGGGTGATTGTACATGCCATCCCCCCACCTTGTGAGGTGTGGGGATGCATCCCCCTCATCCCCCCCCCCCCCCCCCCCCCCCCCGTTGTCTACGCCCCTGTGTATGACCATTTGATCTTTGACCTCATGACCCTAAAATATAATCAAATACATGACCCAGGTTTGGCGGTAATCCATCAAGTCGATTCTTGAGAACGCGATCACTAGCTTTTTTTGCATACATAATGAGCTCTGTGATCTCTGACCTTTGACGTCTGATCTCGTGACCCCAACATCAAATCGGTTCATTGGCTCTGCAAGATATATTGGCCTACATGACTTAAGTTTGGCGGGAATCCATCAATCGGTTCTTAAGATAACGCGTCGTACGGACGGACGGACGGACAACCCCAGAACGTATAATGCCCTCGGCTACTTTGTAGAGGAGGCATGAAAATCGATGTATACAGGCAATACGATAATTAACATGCCCTTGCTGTAATCATCCCATGTATGATGTAAAGCTGTCAAGCTCAGTACGTTAGGTAAACCTATACTGCAGCCACAACACAAATCCAATAATGAAGAAATTAGAAAGGCAATATTTGATCTGTGCAACGAAAACATTATTTTGTTTCAAGTAGGAATCGGTGTAAGATTGATCTACACCATTGTTGATGGCAATTTTTTTTTTCCATGTTTAATAGGTAAAGTGCGCACAAAGAGAGACTATTTGTGAGGGTAAACACATACAATACACCCTTTCACGGTCCGACATTGGCGCCATTTTAAATTTCCAGTAATGCCATTTTAAATTGCAAGTAAATATTGCGAGTAAATTTTTATTAAATGCAGCATGCAAGGCGCGCATGTGTCAAAAAGATGTGAGGGCGCAACACAGGCAGTATCTGACGCAACAATACATTCGCGTCTGAAAACATTGATGACGCAATGTTTACTCGCAAATTAAAATGGCGGCCTTAACTGTGAAGGGGTGTATTAAAATAATTATAAATGATCTGACCCAAAACAATAAGCGATGGATAAACGAGTCCTGATGTTTTAATTCGAGCATTATTGATTTTTTTTCTTCAAAACAATACATTGGAATGGTTTGAGCAAGTGCATATACTATGACACATCAGTTTGAATTACACGAGCGAATGTGTGATATTTATGACTCCGCCTAGCCGCGGTATCAGTGCCAGAGGCATTATGTTTTCGAGTTGTCCGGCCATCCCTCCGTACTATAATGTCTGTTCGTCCATCCCTCGTTATATCCCGCGATATCCAAGAACCACTTGAGATGTGAACTTCAAACTTAATGATACTATGTATTACCATAGGAAGACTATGTGAACGATATTGTTGTAAAAATGCCATACGTAAAAGGTCACAGAGGCCAATATAAGACATTCAAGGTATTTTTATTGCAATATCGCAAGAACCACTAGAAACACAAGGCTCAAACCTACTGATAATACTCTCTTTAAAAAAAAGAGTGAATTTTCACTCTTTTTTCACTTTCTTGGAAGTGACGTCCGTGATCACTTGTTTAGGAGTGAAAATCGATTGATTTAAGAGTGCTCTCTAAGTAGAAAAGAGTGAATGTTCACTCTATTTTCACTACATTTTCACTCTCCAGAGGAGTGACGTCCGTGATCACTCGAATTCACTCTTTTTTTTTAAAGAGAGTATGTATCACAGTAGGAAGACGATTGGGATATAATTAGATTAGGGGTTATAGCTCCCCAAACACAGAGGTCAATTTTGTTTGGCCTTGCTATCAAAATGGTAACAATATTGCTATATGAAGATGATCCTATTCCAGATATAATAATATAATATGTCAAAATCATAGTCAGCGGCTGAATATGGTCTACAGACATTTTCTTTCATCGCGATAAGTCAAGAATAATTTCATTCATTTCCTATATTAAATTAAGGGCGGGGGACATATAGGAAACGCAGTCGTGTGTGCATTGTACAAGTTCCTCTATTCGTACACGACGAAGCGGGAACACAGTCAGCTAAACATGTAAAAATTGATTTCCGAAGGCAATGAATTTGATAAAGATGACGAGAAGAAAAGAATACCCGTTTGAAAAGATTAATCTTCACTTGGAGGGATACAGTAAAATACAGTCAAAAGTGGTATCTTCAATTCGATTAACGACAGTGAGGGAAAGAGTTACCTCATTTGTGAAACTATCAGTCAATAAATCAAACAAAGTAAACGGACTGATTATTTCTTTCAAAGTTCAAATCTGTATGTCTCTACTTTCACTTCTGTTGACTTTCAAGTAAGAAGAAACTCAAAGATAAGCAACGAATAAGAATTTCATTGGATTTTGCTTTACATCAAAAGTGAATGTATGTATTTTTTTTATAATTTATTCAGAAGTTATAGACTACCTGTTTCACACGAAGCGCCAGAATAGCCGGGATCACAAACGCACGTTACGGCGGTTGTTCCAGGAGTACAAGTTCCTCTATTCGTACACGACGAAGCGGGAACACAGTCAGCTACACATGAAAAAATTGATTTCCGAAGGCAATGAATTTAATAAGGATGACGAGAAGAAAAGAATACCCGTTTGAAAAGATTAATCTTCACTTGGAGGGATACAGTAAAATAGAGTCAAAAGTGGTATCTTCAATTCGATTAACGACAGTGAGGGAAAGAGTTACCTCATTTGTGAAACTATCAGTCAATAAATCAAACAAAGTAAACGGACTGATTATTTCTTTCAAAGTTCAAATCTGTATGTCTCTACTTTCACTTCTGTTGAATTTCAAGTAAGATAGAAACTCAAAGATAAGCAACGAATAAGAATTTCATTGGATTTTGCTTTACATCAAAAGTGAATGTATGTATGTTTTTTTTATAATTTATTCAGAAGTTATAGATTACCTGTTTCACACGAAGCGCCAGAATAGCCGGGATCACAAACGCACGTTACGGCGGTTGTTCCAGGAGTACACGTTCCTCTATTCGTACACGACGAAGCGGGAACACAGTCAGCTAAACATGTAAAAATTGATTTCCGAAGGCAATGAATTTGATAAAGATGACGAGAAGAAAAGAATACCCGTTTGAAAAGATTAATCTTCACTTGGAGGGATACAGTAAAATAGAGTCAAAAGTGGTATCTTCAATTCGATTAACGACAGTGAGGGAAAGAGTTACCTCATTTGTGAAACTATCAGTCAATAAATCAAACAAAGTAAACGGACTGATTATTTCTTTCAAAGTTCAAATCTGTATGTCTCTACTTTCACTTCTGTTGACTTTCAAGTAAGAAGAAACTCAAAGATAAGCAACGAATAAGAATTTCATTGGATTTTGCTTTACATCAAAAGTGAATGTATGTATGTTTTTTTTTATAATTTATTCAGAAGTTATAGACTACCTGTTTCACACGAAGCGCCAGAATAGCCGGGATCACAAACGCACGTTACGGCGGTTGTTCCAGGAGTACAAGTTCCTCTATTCGTACACGACGAAGCGGGAACACAGTCAGCTACACATGAAAAAATTGATTTACGAAGGCAATGAATTTAATAAGGATGACGAGAAGAAAAGAATACCCGTTTGAAAAGATAAATCTTCACTTGGAGGGATACAGTAAAATAGAGTCAAAAGTGGTATCTTCAATTCGATTAACGACAGTGAGGGAAAGAGTTACCTCATTTGTGAAACTATCAGTCAATAAATCAAACAAAGTAAACGGACTGATTATTTCTTTCAAAGTTCAAATCTGTATGTCTCTACTTTCACTTCTGTTGAATTTCAAGTAAGATAGAAACTCAAAGATAAGCAACGAATAAGAATTTCATTGGATTTTGCTTTACATCAAAAGTGAATGTATGTATGTTTTTTTTATAATTTATTCAGAAGTTATAGATTACCTGTTTCACACGAAGCGCCAGAATAGCCGGGATCACAAACGCACGTTACGGCGGTTGTTCCAGGAGTACAAGTTCCTCTATTCGTACACAACGAAGCGGGAACACAGTCAGCTACACATGTAAAAATTGGTTTCCAAAGGCAATGAATTTGATAAAGATGACGAGAAGAAAAGAATACCCGTTTGAAAAGATTAATCTTCACTTGGAGGGATACAGTAAAATAGAGTCAAAAGTGGTATCTTCAATTCGATTAACGACAGTGAGGGAAAGAGTTACCTCATTTGTGAAACTATCAGTCAATAAATCAAACAAAGTAAACGGACTGATTATTTCTTTCAAATTTCAAATCTGTATGTCTCTACTTTCACTTCTGTTGACTTTCAAGTAAGAAGAAACTCAAAGATAAGCAACGAATAAGAATTTCATTGGATTTTGCTTTACATCAAAAGTGAATGTATGTATGTTTTTTTTTATAATCTATTCAGAAGTTATAGATTACCTGTTTCACATGAAGCGCCAGAATAGCCGGGATCACAAATGCACGTTACGGCGGTTGTTCCAGGAGTACAAGTTCCTCTATTCGTACACGACGAAGCGGGAACACAGTCAGCTACACATGTAAAAATTGATTTCCGAAGGCAATGAATTTGAAAAAGATGACGAGAAGAAAAGAATACCCGTTTGAAAAGATTAATCTTCACTTGGAGGGATACAGTAAAATAGAGTCAAAAGTGGTATCTTCAATTCGATTAACGACAGTGAGGGAAAGAGTTACCTCATTTGTGAAACTATCAGTCAATAAATCAAACAAAGTAAACGGACTGATTATTTCTTTCAAAGTTCAAATCTGTATGTCTCTACTTTCACTTCTGTTGACTTTCAAGTAAGAAGAAACTCAAAGATAAGCAACGAATAAGAATTTCATTGGATTTTGCTTTACATCAAAAGTGAATGTATGTATGTTTTTTTTATAATCTATTCAGAAGTTATAGATTACCTGTTTCACACGAAGCGCCAGAATAGCCGGGATCACAAACGCACGTTACGGCGGTTGTTCCAGGAGTACAAGTTCCTCTATTCGTACACGACGAAGCGGGAACACAGTCAGCTACACATGTAAAAATTGATTTCCGAAGGCAATGAATTTGATAAAGATGACGAGAAGAAAAGAATACCCGTTTGAAAAGATTAATCTTCACTTGGAGGGATACAGTAAAATAGAGTCAAAAGTGGTATCTTCAATTCGATTAACGACAGTGAGGGAAAGAGTTACCTCATTTGTGAAACTATCATTCAATAAATCAAACAAAGTAAACGGACTGATTATTTCTTTCAAAGTTCAAATCTGTATGTCTCTACTTTCACTTCTGTTGACTTTCAAGTAAGAAGAAACTCAAAGATAAGCAACGAATAAGAATTTCATTGGATTTTGCTTTACATCAAAAGTGAATGTATGTATGTTTTTTTTATAATCTATTCAGAAGTTATAGATTACCTGTTTCACACGAAGCGCCAGAATAGCCGGGATCACAAACGCACGTTACGGCGGTTGTTCCAGGAGTACAAGTTCCTCTATTCGTACACGACGAAGCGGGAACACAGTCAGCTACACATGTAAAAATTGATTTCCGAAGGCAATGAATTTGATAAAGATGACGAGAAGAAAAGAATACCCGTTTGAAAAGATTAATCTTCACTTGGAGGGATACAGTAAAATAGAGTCAAAAGTGGTATCTTCAATTCGATTAACGACAGTGAGGGAAAGAGTTACCTCATTTGTGAAACTATCAGTCAATAAATCAAACAAAGTAAACGGACTGATTATTTCTTTCAAAGTTCAAATCTGTATGTCTCTACTTTCACTTCTGTTGACTTTCAAGTAAGAAGAAACTCAAAGATAAGCAACGAATAAGAATTTCATTGGATTTTGCTTTACATCAAAAGTGAATGTATGTATGTTTTTTTTATAATCTATTCAGAAGTTATAGATTACCTGTTTCACACGAAGCGCCAGAATAGCCGGGATCACAAACGCACGTTACGGCGGTTGTTCCAGGAGTACAAGTTCCTCTATTCGTACACGACGAAGCGGGAACACAGTCAGCTACACATGTAAAAATTGATTTCCGAAGGCAATGAATTTGATAAAGATGACGAGAAGAAAAGAATACCCGTTTGAAAAGATTAATCTTCACTTGGAGGGATACAGTAAAATAGAGTCAAAAGTGGTATCTTCAATTCGATTAACGACAGTGAGGGAAAGAGTTACCTCATTTGTGAAACTATCAGTCAATAAATCAAACAAAGTAAACGGACTGATTATTTCTTTCAAAGTTCAAATCTGTATGTCTCTACTTTCACTTCTGTTGACTTTCAAGTAAGAAGAAACTCAAAGATAAGCAACGAATAAGAATTTCATTGGATTTTGCTTTACATCAAAAGTGAATGTATGTATGTTTTTTTTATAATCTATTCAGAAGTTATAGATTACCTGTTTCACACGAAGCGCCAGAATAGCCGGGATCACAAACGCACGTTACGGCGGTTGTTCCAGGAGTACAAGTTCCTCTATTTGTACACGACGAAGCGGGAACACAGTCAGCTACACATGTAAAAATTGATTTCCGAGGGCAATGAATTTGATAAAGATGACGAGAAGAAAAGAATACCCGTTTGAAAAGATTAATCTTCACTTGGAGGGATACAGTAAAATAGAGTCAAAAGTGGTATCTTCAATTCGATTAACGACAGTGAGGGAAAGAGTTACCTCATTTGTGAAACTATCAGTCAATAAATCAAACAAAGTAAACGGACTGATTATTTCTTTCAAAGTTCAAATCTGTATGTCTCTACTTTCACTTCTGTTGACTTTCAAGTAAGAAGAAACTCAAAGATAAGCAACGAATAAGAATTTCATTGGATTTTGCTTTACATCAAAAGTGAATGTATGTATGTTTTGTTTATAATCTATTCAGAAGTTATAGATTACCTGTTTCACACGAAGCGCCAGAATAGCCGGGATCACAAACGCACGTTACGGCAGTTGTTCCAGGAGTACAAGTTCCTCTATTCGTACACGACGAAGCGGGAACACAGTCAGCTACACATGTAAAAATTGATTTCCGAAGGCAATGAATTTGATAAAGATGACGAGAAGAAAAGAATACCCATTTGAAAAGATTAATCTTCACTTGGAGGGATACAGTAAAATAGAGTCAAAAGTGGTATTTTCAATTCGATTAACGACAGTGAGGGAAAGAGTTACCTCATTTGTGAAACTATCAGTCAATAAATCAAACAAAGTAAACGGACTGATTATTTCTTTCAAAGTTCAAATCTGTATGTCTCTACTTTCACTTCTGTTGACTTTCAAGTAAGAAGAAACTCAAAGATAAGCAACGAATAAGAATTTCAACTTCATGTGAATGTATGTATGTTTTTTTTATAATCTATTCAGAAGTTATAGATTACCTGTTTCACACGAAGCGCCAGAATAGCCGGGATCACAAACGCACGTTACGGCGGTTGTTCCAGGAGTACAAGTTCCTCTATTCGTACACGACGAAGCGGGAACACAGTCAGCTACACATGTAAAAATTGATTTCCGAAGGCAATGAATTTGATAAAGATGACGAGAAGAAAAGAATACCCGTTTGAAAAGATTAATCTTCACTTGGAGGGATACAGTAAAATAGAGTCAAAAGTGGTATCTTCAATTCGATTAACGACAGTGAGGGAAAGAGTTACCTCATTTGTGAAACTATCAGTCAATAAATCAAACAAAGTAAACGGACTGATTATTTCTTTCAAAGTTCAAATCTGTATGTCTCTACTTTCACTTCTGTTGACTTTCAAGTAAGAAGAAACTCAAAGATAAGCAACGAATAAGAATTTCATTGGATTTTGCTTTAATACATCAAAAGTGAATGTATGTATGTTTTTTTTATAATCTATTCAGAAGTTATAGATTACCTGTTTCACACGAAGCGCCAGAATAGCCGGGATCACAAACGCACGTTACGGCGGTTGTTCCAGGAGTACAAGTTCCTCTATTCGTACACGACGAAGCGGGAACACAGTCAGCTACACATGTAAAAATTGATTTCCGAAGGCAATGAATTTGATAAAGATGACGAGAAGAAAAGAATACCCGTTTGAAAAGATTAATCTTCACTTGGAGGGATACAGTAAAATAGAGTCAAAAGTGGTATCTTCAATTCGATTAACGACAGTGAGGGAAAGAGTTACCTCATTTGTGAAACTATCAGTCAATAAATCAAACAAAGTAAACGGACTGATTATTTCTTTCAAAGTTCAAATCTGTATGTCTCTACTTTCACTTCTGTTGACTTTCAAGTAAGAAGAAACTCAAAGATAAGCAACGAATAAGAATTTCATTGGATTTTGCTTTACATCAAAAGTGAATGTATGTATGTTTTTTTTATAATCTATTCAGAAGTTATAGATTACCTGTTTCACACGAAGCGCCAGAATAGCCGGGATCACAAACGCACGTTACGGCGGTTGTTCCAGGAGTACAAGTTCCTCTATTCGTACACGACGAAGCGGGAACACAGTCAGCTACACATGTAAAAATTGATTTCCGAAGGCAATGAATTTGATAAAGATGACGAGAAGAAAAGAATACCCGTTTGAAAAGATTAATCTTCACTTGGAGGGATACAGTAAAATAGAGTCAAAAGTGGTATCTTCAATTCGATTAACGACAGTGAGGGAAAGAGTTACCTCATTTGTGAAACTATCAGTCAATAAATCAAACAAAGTAAACGGACTGATTATTTCTTTCAAAGTTCAAATCTGTATGTCTCTACTTTCACTTCTGTTGACTTTCAAGTAAGAAGAAACTCAAAGATAAGCAACGAATAAGAATTTCATTGGATTTTGCTTTTACATCAAAAGTGAATGTATGTATGTTTTTTTTATAATCTATTCAGAAGTTATAGATTACCTGTTTCACACGAAGCGCCAGAATAGCCGGGATCACAAACGCACGTTACGGCGGTTGTTCCAGGAGTACAAGTTCCTCTATTCGTACACGACGAAGCGGGAACACAGTCAGCTACACATGTAAAAATTGATTTCCGAAGGCAATGAATTTGATAAAGATGACGAGAAGAAAAGAATACCCGTTTGAAAAGATTAATCTTCACTTGGAGGGATACAGTAAAATAGAGTCAAAAGTGGTATCTTCAATTCGATTAACGACAGTGAGGGAAAGAGTTACCTCATTTGTGAAACTATCAGTCAATAAATCAAACAAAGTAAACGGACTGATTATTTCTTTCAAAGTTCAAATCTGTATGTCTCTACTTTCACTTCTGTTGACTTTCAAGTAAGAAGAAACTCAAAGATAAGCAACGAATAAGAATTTCATTGGATTTTGCTTTACATCAAAAGTGAATGTATGTATGTTTTTTTTATAATCTATTCAGAAGTTATAGATTACCTGTTTCACACGAAGCGCCAGAATAGCCGGGATCACAAACGCACGTTACGGCGGTTGTTCCAGGAGTACAAGTTCCTCTATTCGTACACGACGAAGCGGGAACACAGTCAGCTACACATGTAAAAATTGATTTCCGAAGGCAATGAATTTGATAAAGATGACGAGAAGAAAAGAATACCCGTTTGAAAAGATTAATCTTCACTTGGAGGGATACAGTAAAATAGAGTCAAAAGTGGTATCTTCAATTCGATTAACGACAGTGAGGGAAAGAGTTACCTCATTTGTGAAACTATCAGTCAATAAATCAAACAAAGTAAACGGACTGATTATTTCTTTCAAAGTTCAAATCTGTATGTCTCTACTTTCACTTCTGTTGACTTTCAAGTAAGAAGAAACTCAAAGATAAGCAACGAATAAGAATTTCATTGGATTTTGCTTTACATCAAAAGTGAATGTATGTATGTTTTTTTTATAATCTATTCAGAAGTTATAGATTACCTGTTTCACACGAAGCGCCAGAATAGCCGGGATCACAAACGCACGTTACGGCGGTTGTTCCAGGAGTACAAGTTCCTCTATTCGTACACGACGAAGCGGGAACACAGTCAGCTACACATGTAAAAATTGATTTCCGAAGGCAATGAATTTGATAAAGATGACGAGAAGAAAAGAATACCCGTTTGAAAAGATTAATCTTCACTTGGAGGGATACAGTAAAATAGAGTCAAAAGTGGTATCTTCAATTCGATTAACGACAGTGAGGGAAAGAGTTACCTCATTTGTGAAACTATCAGTCAATAAATCAAACAAAGTAAACGGACTGATTATTTCTTTCAAAGTTCAAATCTGTATGTCTCTACTTTCACTTCTGTTGACTTTCAAGTAAGAAGAAACTCAAAGATAAGCAACGAATAAGAATTTCATTGGATTTTGCTTTACATCAAAAGTGAATGTATGTATGTTTTTTTTATAATCTATTCAGAAGTTATAGATTACCTGTTTCACACGAAGCGCCAGAATAGCCGGGATCACAAACGCACGTTACGGCGGTTGTTCCAGGAGTACAAGTTCCTCTATTCGTACACGACGAAGCGGGAACACAGTCAGCTACACATGTAAAAATTGATTTCCGAAGGCAATGAATTTGATAAAGATGACGAGAAGAAAAGAATACCCGTTTGAAAAGATTAATCTTCACTTGGAGGGATACAGTAAAATAGAGTCAAAAGTGGTATCTTCAATTCGATTAACGACAGTGAGGGAAAGAGTTACCTCATTTGTGAAACTATCAGTCAATAAATCAAACAAAGTAAACGGACTGATTATTTCTTTCAAAGTTCAAATCTGTATGTCTCTACTTTCACTTCTGTTGACTTTCAAGTAAGAAGAAACTCAAAGATAAGCAACGAATAAGAATTTCATTGGATTTTGCTTTACATCAAAAGTGAATGTATGTATGTTTTTTTTATAATCTATTCAGAAGTTATAGATTACCTGTTTCACACGAAGCGCCAGAATAGCCGGGATCACAAACGCACGTTACGGCGGTTGTTCCAGGAGTACAAGTTCCTCTATTCGTACACGACGAAGCGGGAACACAGTCAGCTACACATGTAAAAATTGATTTCCGAAGGCAATGAATTTGATAAAGATGACGAGAAGAAAAGAATACCCGTTTGAAAAGATTAATCTTCACTTGGAGGGATACAGTAAAATAGAGTCAAAAGTGGTATCTTCAATTCGATTAACGACAGTGAGGGAAAGAGTTACCTCATTTGTGAAACTATCAGTCAATAAATCAAACAAAGTAAACGGACTGATTATTTCTTTCAAAGTTCAAATCTGTATGTCTCTACTTTCACTTCTGTTGACTTTCAAGTAAGAAGAAACTCAAAGATAAGCAACGAATAAGAATTTCATTGGATTTTGCTTTACATCAAAAGTGAATGTATGTATGTTTTTTTTTATAATCTATTCAGAAGTTATAGATTACCTGTTTCACACGAAGCGCCAGAATAGCCGGGATCACAAACGCACGTTACGGCGGTTGTTCCAGGAGTACAAGTTCCTCTATTCGTACACGACGAAGCGGGAACACAGTCAGCTACACATGTAAAAATTGATTTCCGAAGGCAATGAATTTGATAAAGATGACGAGAAGAAAAGAATACCCGTTTGAAAAGATTAATCTTCACTTGGAGGGATACAGTAAAATAGAGTCAAAAGTGGTATCTTCAATTCGATTAACGACAGTGAGGGAAAGAGTTACCTCATTTGTGAAACTATCAGTCAATAAATCAAACAAAGTAAACGGACTGATTATTTCTTTCAAAGTTCAAATCTGTATGTCTCTACTTTCACTTCTGTTGACTTTCAAGTAAGAAGAAACTCAAAGATAAGCAACGAATAAGAATTTCATTGGATTTTGCTTTACATCAAAAGTGAATGTATGTATGTTTTTTTTATAATCTATTCAGAAGTTATAGATTACCTGTTTCACACGAAGCGCCAGAATAGCCGGGATCACAAACGCACGTTACGGCGGTTGTTCCAGGAGTACAAGTTCCTCTATTCGTACACGACGAAGCGGGAACACAGTCAGCTACACATGTAAAAATTGATTTCCGAAGGCAATGAATTTGATAAAGATGACGAGAAGAAAAGAATACCCGTTTGAAAAGATTAATCTTCACTTGGAGGGATACAGTAAAATAGAGTCAAAAGTGGTATCTTCAATTCGATTAACGACAGTGAGGGAAAGAGTTACCTCATTTGTGAAACTATCAGTCAATAAATCAAACAAAGTAAACGGACTGATTATTTCTTTCAAAGTTCAAATCTGTATGTCTCTACTTTCACTTCTGTTGACTTTCAAGTAAGAAGAAACTCAAAGATAAGCAACGAATAAGAATTTCATTGGATTTTGCTTTACATCAAAAGTGAATGTATGTATGTTTTTTTTATAATCTATTCAGAAGTTATAGATTACCTGTTTCACACGAAGCGCCAGAATAGCCGGGATCACAAACGCACGTTACGGCGGTTGTTCCAGGAGTACAAGTTCCTCTATTCGTACACGACGAAGCGGGAACACAGTCAGCTACACATGTAAAAATTGATTTCCGAAGGCAATGAATTTGATAAAGATGACGAGAAGAAAAGAATACCCGTTTGAAAAGATTAATCTTCACTTGGAGGGATACAGTAAAATAGAGTCAAAAGTGGTATCTTCAATTCGATTAACGACAGTGAGGGAAAGAGTTACCTCATTTGTGAAACTATCAGTCAATAAATCAAACAAAGTAAACGGACTGATTATTTCTTTCAAAGTTCAAATCTGTATGTCTCTACTTTCACTTCTGTTGACTTTCAAGTAAGAAGAAACTCAAAGATAAGCAACGAATAAGAATTTCATTGGATTTTGCTTTACATCAAAAGTGAATGTATGTATGTTTTTTTTATAATCTATTCAGAAGTTATAGATTACCTGTTTCACACGAAGCGCCAGAATAGCCGGGATCACAAACGCACGTTACGGCGGTTGTTCCAGGAGTACAAGTTCCTCTATTCGTACACGACGAAGCGGGAACACAGTCAGCTACACATGTAAAAATTGATTTCCGAAGGCAATGAATTTGATAAAGATGACGAGAAGAAAAGAATACCCGTTTGAAAAGATTAATCTTCACTTGGAGGGATACAGTAAAATAGAGTCAAAAGTGGTATCTTCAATTCGATTAACGACAGTGAGGGAAAGAGTTACCTCATTTGTGAAACTATCAGTCAATAAATCAAACAAAGTAAACGGACTGATTATTTCTTTCAAAGTTCAAATCTGTATGTCTCTACTTTCACTTCTGTTGACTTTCAAGTAAGAAGAAACTCAAAGATAAGCAACGAATAAGAATTTCATTGGATTTTGCTTTACATCAAAAGTGAATGTATGTATGTTTTTTTTATAATCTATTCAGAAGTTATAGATTACCTGTTTCACACGAAGCGCCAGAATAGCCGGGATCACAAACGCACGTTACGGCGGTTGTTCCAGGAGTACAAGTTCCTCTATTCGTACACGACGAAGCGGGAACACAGTCAGCTACACATGTAAAAATTGATTTCCGAAGGCAATGAATTTGATAAAGATGACGAGAAGAAAAGAATACCCGTTTGAAAAGATTAATCTTCACTTGGAGGGATACAGTAAAATAGAGTCAAAAGTGGTATCTTCAATTCGATTAACGACAGTGAGGGAAAGAGTTACCTCATTTGTGAAACTATCAGTCAATAAATCAAACAAAGTAAACGGACTGATTATTTCTTTCAAAGTTCAAATCTGTATGTCTCTACTTTCACTTCTGTTGACTTTCAAGTAAGAAGAAACTCAAAGATAAGCAACGAATAAGAATTTCATTGGATTTTGCTTTACATCAAAAGTGAATGTATGTATGTTTTTTTTATAATCTATTCAGAAGTTATAGATTACCTGTTTCACACGAAGCGCCAGAATAGCCGGGATCACAAACGCACGTTACGGCGGTTGTTCCAGGAGTACAAGTTCCTCTATTCGTACACGACGAAGCGGGAACACAGTCAGCTACACATGTAAAAATTGATTTCCGAAGGCAATGAATTTGATAAAGATGACGAGAAGAAAAGAATACCCGTTTGAAAAGATTAATCTTCACTTGGAGGGATACAGTAAAATAGAGTCAAAAGTGGTATCTTCAATTCGATTAACGACAGTGAGGGAAAGAGTTACCTCATTTGTGAAACTATCAGTCAATAAATCAAACAAAGTAAACGGACTGATTATTTCTTTCAAAGTTCAAATCTGTATGTCTCTACTTTCACTTCTGTTGACTTTCAAGTAAGAAGAAACTCAAAGATAAGCAACGAATAAGAATTTCATTGGATTTTGCTTTACATCAAAAGTGAATGTATGTATGTTTTTTTTATAATCTATTCAGAAGTTATAGATTACCTGTTTCACACGAAGCGCCAGAATAGCCGGGATCACAAACGCACGTTACGGCGGTTGTTCCAGGAGTACAAGTTCCTCTATTCGTACACGACGAAGCGGGAACACAGTCAGCTACACATGTAAAAATTGATTTCCGAAGGCAATGAATTTGATAAAGATGACGAGAAGAAAAGAATACCCGTTTGAAAAGATTAATCTTCACTTGGAGGGATACAGTAAAATAGAGTCAAAAGTGGTATCTTCAATTCGATTAACGACAGTGAGGGAAAGAGTTACCTCATTTGTGAAACTATCAGTCAATAAATCAAACAAAGTAAACGGACTGATTATTTCTTTCAAAGTTCAAATCTGTATGTCTCTACTTTCACTTCTGTTGACTTTCAAGTAAGAAGAAACTCAAAGATAAGCAACGAATAAGAATTTCATTGGATTTTGCTTTACATCAAAAGTGAATGTATGTATGTTTTTTTTATAATCTATTCAGAAGTTATAGATTACCTGTTTCACACGAAGCGCCAGAATAGCCGGGATCACAAACGCACGTTACGGCGGTTGTTCCAGGAGTACAAGTTCCTCTATTCGTACACGACGAAGCGGGAACACAGTCAGCTACACATGTAAAAATTGATTTCCGAAGGCAATGAATTTGATAAAGATGACGAGAAGAAAAGAATACCCGTTTGAAAAGATTAATCTTCACTTGGAGGGATACAGTAAAATAGAGTCAAAAGTGGTATCTTCAATTCGATTAACGACAGTGAGGGAAAGAGTTACCTCATTTGTGAAACTATCAGTCAATAAATCAAACAAAGTAAACGGACTGATTATTTCTTTCAAAGTTCAAATCTGTATGTCTCTACTTTCACTTCTGTTGACTTTCAAGTAAGAAGAAACTCAAAGATAAGCAACGAATAAGAATTTCATTGGATTTTGCTTTACATCAAAAGTGAATGTATGTATGTTTTTTTTATAATCTATTCAGAAGTTATAGATTACCTGTTTCACACGAAGCGCCAGAATAGCCGGGATCACAAACGCACGTTACGGCGGTTGTTCCAGGAGTACAAGTTCCTCTATTCGTACACGACGAAGCGGGAACACAGTCAGCTACACATGTAAAAATTGATTTCCGAAGGCAATGAATTTGATAAAGATGACGAGAAGAAAAGAATACCCGTTTGAAAAGATTAATCTTCACTTGGAGGGATACAGTAAAATAGAGTCAAAAGTGGTATCTTCAATTCGATTAACGACAGTGAGGGAAAGAGTTACCTCATTTGTGAAACTATCAGTCAATAAATCAAACAAAGTAAACGGACTGATTATTTCTTTCAAAGTTCAAATCTGTATGTCTCTACTTTCACTTCTGTTGACTTTCAAGTAAGAAGAAACTCAAAGATAAGCAACGAATAAGAATTTCATTGGATTTTGCTTTACATCAAAAGTGAATGTATGTATGTTTTTTTTATAATCTATTCAGAAGTTATAGATTACCTGTTTCACACGAAGCGCCAGAATAGCCGGGATCACAAACGCACGTTACGGCGGTTGTTCCAGGAGTACAAGTTCCTCTATTCGTACACGACGAAGCGGGAACACAGTCAGCTACACATGTAAAAATTGATTTCCGAAGGCAATGAATTTGATAAAGATGACGAGAAGAAAAGAATACCCGTTTGAAAAGATTAATCTTCACTTGGAGGGATACAGTAAAATAGAGTCAAAAGTGGTATCTTCAATTCGATTAACGACAGTGAGGGAAAGAGTTACCTCATTTGTGAAACTATCAGTCAATAAATCAAACAAAGTAAACGGACTGATTATTTCTTTCAAAGTTCAAATCTGTATGTCTCTACTTTCACTTCTGTTGACTTTCAAGTAAGAAGAAACTCAAAGATAAGCAACGAATAAGAATTTCATTGGATTTTGCTTTACATCAAAAGTGAATGTATGTATGTTTTTTTTATAATCTATTCAGAAGTTATAGATTACCTGTTTCACACGAAGCGCCAGAATAGCCGGGATCACAAACGCACGTTACGGCGGTTGTTCCAGGAGTACAAGTTCCTCTATTCGTACACGACGAAGCGGGAACACAGTCAGCTACACATGTAAAAATTGATTTCCGAAGGCAATGAATTTGATAAAGATGACGAGAAGAAAAGAATACCCGTTTGAAAAGATTAATCTTCACTTGGAGGGATACAGTAAAATAGAGTCAAAAGTGGTATCTTCAATTCGATTAACGACAGTGAGGGAAAGAGTTACCTCATTTGTGAAACTATCAGTCAATAAATCAAACAAAGTAAACGGACTGATTATTTCTTTCAAAGTTCAAATCTGTATGTCTCTACTTTCACTTCTGTTGACTTTCAAGTAAGAAGAAACTCAAAGATAAGCAACGAATAAGAATTTCATTGGATTTTGCTTTACATCAAAAGTGAATGTATGTATGTTTTTTTTATAATCTATTCAGAAGTTATAGATTACCTGTTTCACACGAAGCGCCAGAATAGCCGGGATCACAAACGCACGTTACGGCGGTTGTTCCAGGAGTACAAGTTCCTCTATTCGTACACGACGAAGCGGGAACACAGTCAGCTACACATGTAAAAATTGATTTCCGAAGGCAATGAATTTGATAAAGATGACGAGAAGAAAAGAATACCCGTTTGAAAAGATTAATCTTCACTTGGAGGGATACAGTAAAATAGAGTCAAAAGTGGTATCTTCAATTCGATTAACGACAGTGAGGGAAAGAGTTACCTCATTTGTGAAACTATCAGTCAATAAATCAAACAAAGTAAACGGACTGATTATTTCTTTCAAAGTTCAAATCTGTATGTCTCTACTTTCACTTCTGTTGACTTTCAAGTAAGAAGAAACTCAAAGATAAGCAACGAATAAGAATTTCATTGGATTTTGCTTTACATCAAAAGTGAATGTATGTATGTTTTTTTTATAATCTATTCAGAAGTTATAGATTACCTGTTTCACACGAAGCGCCAGAATAGCCGGGATCACAAACGCACGTTACGGCGGTTGTTCCAGGAGTACAAGTTCCTCTATTCGTACACGACGAAGCGGGAACACAGTCAGCTACACATGTAAAAATTGATTTCCGAAGGCAATGAATTTGATAAAGATGACGAGAAGAAAAGAATACCCGTTTGAAAAGATTAATCTTCACTTGGAGGGATACAGTAAAATAGAGTCAAAAGTGGTATCTTCAATTCGATTAACGACAGTGAGGGAAAGAGTTACCTCATTTGTGAAACTATCAGTCAATAAATCAAACAAAGTAAACGGACTGATTATTTCTTTCAAAGTTCAAATCTGTATGTCTCTACTTTCACTTCTGTTGACTTTCAAGTAAGAAGAAACTCAAAGATAAGCAACGAATAAGAATTTCATTGGATTTTGCTTTACATCAAAAGTGAATGTATGTATGTTTTTTTTATAATCTATTCAGAAGTTATAGATTACCTGTTTCACACGAAGCGCCAGAATAGCCGGGATCACAAACGCACGTTACGGCGGTTGTTCCAGGAGTACAAGTTCCTCTATTCGTACACGACGAAGCGGGAACACAGTCAGCTACACATGTAAAAATTGATTTCCGAAGGCAATGAATTTGATAAAGATGACGAGAAGAAAAGAATACCCGTTTGAAAAGATTAATCTTCACTTGGAGGGATACAGTAAAATAGAGTCAAAAGTGGTATCTTCAATTCGATTAACGACAGTGAGGGAAAGAGTTACCTCATTTGTGAAACTATCAGTCAATAAATCAAACAAAGTAAACGGACTGATTATTTCTTTCAAAGTTCAAATCTGTATGTCTCTACTTTCACTTCTGTTGACTTTCAAGTAAGAAGAAACTCAAAGATAAGCAACGAATAAGAATTTCATTGGATTTTGCTTTACATCAAAAGTGAATGTATGTATGTTTTTTTTATAATCTATTCAGAAGTTATAGATTACCTGTTTCACACGAAGCGCCAGAATAGCCGGGATCACAAACGCACGTTACGGCGGTTGTTCCAGGAGTACAAGTTCCTCTATTCGTACACGACGAAGCGGGAACACAGTCAGCTACACATGTAAAAATTGATTTCCGAAGGCAATGAATTTGATAAAGATGACGAGAAGAAAAGAATACCCGTTTGAAAAGATTAATCTTCACTTGGAGGGATACAGTAAAATAGAGTCAAAAGTGGTATCTTCAATTCGATTAACGACAGTGAGGGAAAGAGTTACCTCATTTGTGAAACTATCAGTCAATAAATCAAACAAAGTAAACGGACTGATTATTTCTTTCAAAGTTCAAATCTGTATGTCTCTACTTTCACTTCTGTTGACTTTCAAGTAAGAAGAAACTCAAAGATAAGCAACGAATAAGAATTTCATTGGATTTTGCTTTACATCAAAAGTGAATGTATGTATGTTTTTTTTATAATCTATTCAGAAGTTATAGATTACCTGTTTCACACGAAGCGCCAGAATAGCCGGGATCACAAACGCACGTTACGGCGGTTGTTCCAGGAGTACAAGTTCCTCTATTCGTACACGACGAAGCGGGAACACAGTCAGCTACACATGTAAAAATTGATTTCCGAAGGCAATGAATTTGATAAAGATGACGAGAAGAAAAGAATACCCGTTTGAAAAGATTAATCTTCACTTGGAGGGATACAGTAAAATAGAGTCAAAAGTGGTATCTTCAATTCGATTAACGACAGTGAGGGAAAGAGTTACCTCATTTGTGAAACTATCAGTCAATAAATCAAACAAAGTAAACGGACTGATTATTTCTTTCAAAGTTCAAATCTGTATGTCTCTACTTTCACTTCTGTTGACTTTCAAGTAAGAAGAAACTCAAAGATAAGCAACGAATAAGAATTTCATTGGATTTTGCTTTACATCAAAAGTGAATGTATGTATGTTTTTTTTATAATCTATTCAGAAGTTATAGATTACCTGTTTCACACGAAGCGCCAGAATAGCCGGGATCACAAACGCACGTTACGGCGGTTGTTCCAGGAGTACAAGTTCCTCTATTCGTACACGACGAAGCGGGAACACAGTCAGCTACACATGTAAAAATTGATTTCCGAAGGCAATGAATTTGATAAAGATGACGAGAAGAAAAGAATACCCGTTTGAAAAGATTAATCTTCACTTGGAGGGATACAGTAAAATAGAGTCAAAAGTGGTATCTTCAATTCGATTAACGACAGTGAGGGAAAGAGTTACCTCATTTGTGAAACTATCAGTCAATAAATCAAACAAAGTAAACGGACTGATTATTTCTTTCAAAGTTCAAATCTGTATGTCTCTACTTTCACTTCTGTTGACTTTCAAGTAAGAAGAAACTCAAAGATAAGCAACGAATAAGAATTTCATTGGATTTTGCTTTACATCAAAAGTGAATGTATGTATGTTTTTTTTATAATCTATTCAGAAGTTATAGATTACCTGTTTCACACGAAGCGCCAGAATAGCCGGGATCACAAACGCACGTTACGGCGGTTGTTCCAGGAGTACAAGTTCCTCTATTCGTACACGACGAAGCGGGAACACAGTCAGCTACACATGTAAAAATTGATTTCCGAAGGCAATGAATTTGATAAAGATGACGAGAAGAAAAGAATACCCGTTTGAAAAGATTAATCTTCACTTGGAGGGATACAGTAAAATAGAGTCAAAAGTGGTATCTTCAATTCGATTAACGACAGTGAGGGAAAGAGTTACCTCATTTGTGAAACTATCAGTCAATAAATCAAACAAAGTAAACGGACTGATTATTTCTTTCAAAGTTCAAATCTGTATGTCTCTACTTTCACTTCTGTTGACTTTCAAGTAAGAAGAAACTCAAAGATAAGCAACGAATAAGAATTTCATTGGATTTTGCTTTACATCAAAAGTGAATGTATGTATGTTTTTTTTATAATCTATTCAGAAGTTATAGATTACCTGTTTCACACGAAGCGCCAGAATAGCCGGGATCACAAACGCACGTTACGGCGGTTGTTCCAGGAGTACAAGTTCCTCTATTCGTACACGACGAAGCGGGAACACAGTCAGCTACACATGTAAAAATTGATTTCCGAAGGCAATGAATTTGATAAAGATGACGAGAAGAAAAGAATACCCGTTTGAAAAGATTAATCTTCACTTGGAGGGATACAGTAAAATAGAGTCAAAAGTGGTATCTTCAATTCGATTAACGACAGTGAGGGAAAGAGTTACCTCATTTGTGAAACTATCAGTCAATAAATCAAACAAAGTAAACGGACTGATTATTTCTTTCAAAGTTCAAATCTGTATGTCTCTACTTTCACTTCTGTTGACTTTCAAGTAAGAAGAAACTCAAAGATAAGCAACGAATAAGAATTTCATTGGATTTTGCTTTACATCAAAAGTGAATGTATGTATGTTTTTTTTATAATCTATTCAGAAGTTATAGATTACCTGTTTCACACGAAGCGCCAGAATAGCCGGGATCACAAACGCACGTTACGGCGGTTGTTCCAGGAGTACAAGTTCCTCTATTCGTACACGACGAAGCGGGAACACAGTCAGCTACACATGTAAAAATTGATTTCCGAAGGCAATGAATTTGATAAAGATGACGAGAAGAAAAGAATACCCGTTTGAAAAGATTAATCTTCACTTGGAGGGATACAGTAAAATAGAGTCAAAAGTGGTATCTTCAATTCGATTAACGACAGTGAGGGAAAGAGTTACCTCATTTGTGAAACTATCAGTCAATAAATCAAACAAAGTAAACGGACTGATTATTTCTTTCAAAGTTCAAATCTGTATGTCTCTACTTTCACTTCTGTTGACTTTCAAGTAAGAAGAAACTCAAAGATAAGCAACGAATAAGAATTTCATTGGATTTTGCTTTACATCAAAAGTGAATGTATGTATGTTTTTTTTATAATCTATTCAGAAGTTATAGATTACCTGTTTCACACGAAGCGCCAGAATAGCCGGGATCACAAACGCACGTTACGGCGGTTGTTCCAGGAGTACAAGTTCCTCTATTCGTACACGACGAAGCGGGAACACAGTCAGCTACACATGTAAAAATTGATTTCCGAAGGCAATGAATTTGATAAAGATGACGAGAAGAAAAGAATACCCGTTTGAAAAGATTAATCTTCACTTGGAGGGATACAGTAAAATAGAGTCAAAAGTGGTATCTTCAATTCGATTAACGACAGTGAGGGAAAGAGTTACCTCATTTGTGAAACTATCAGTCAATAAATCAAACAAAGTAAACGGACTGATTATTTCTTTCAAAGTTCAAATCTGTATGTCTCTACTTTCACTTCTGTTGACTTTCAAGTAAGAAGAAACTCAAAGATAAGCAACGAATAAGAATTTCATACATCAAAAGTGAATGTATGTATGTTTTTTTTATAATCTATTCAGAAGTTATAGATTACCTGTTTCACACGAAGCGCCAGAATAGCCGGGATCACAAACGCACGTTACGGCGGTTGTTCCAGGAGTACAAGTTCCTCTATTCGTACACGACGAAGCGGGAACACAGTCAGCTACACATGTAAAAATTGATTTCCGAAGGCAATGAATTTGATAAAGATGACGAGAAGAAAAGAATACCCGTTTGAAAAGATTAATCTTCACTTGGAGGGATACAGTAAAATAGAGTCAAAAGTGGTATCTTCAATTCGATTAACGACAGTGAGGGAAAGAGTTACCTCATTTGTGAAACTATCAGTCAATAAATCAAACAAAGTAAACGGACTGATTATTTCTTTCAAAGTTCAAATCTGTATGTCTCTACTTTCACTTCTGTTGACTTTCAAGTAAGAAGAAACTCAAAGATAAGCAACGAATAAGAATTTCATTGGATTTTGCTTTACATCAAAAGTGAATGTATGTATGTTTTTTTTATAATCTATTCAGAAGTTATAGATTACCTGTTTCACACGAAGCGCCAGAATAGCCGGGATCACAAACGCACGTTACGGCGGTTGTTCCAGGAGTACAAGTTCCTCTATTCGTACACGACGAAGCGGGAACACAGTCAGCTACACATGTAAAAATTGATTTCCGAAGGCAATGAATTTGATAAAGATGACGAGAAGAAAAGAATACCCGTTTGAAAAGATTAATCTTCACTTGGAGGGATACAGTAAAATAGAGTCAAAAGTGGTATCTTCAATTCGATTAACGACAGTGAGGGAAAGAGTTACCTCATTTGTGAAACTATCAGTCAATAAATCAAACAAAGTAAACGGACTGATTATTTCTTTCAAAGTTCAAATCTGTATGTCTCTACTTTCACTTCTGTTGACTTTCAAGTAAGAAGAAACTCAAAGATAAGCAACGAATAAGAATTTCATTGGATTTTGCTTTACATCAAAAGTGAATGTATGTATGTTTTTTTTATAATCTATTCAGAAGTTATAGATTACCTGTTTCACACGAAGCGCCAGAATAGCCGGGATCACAAACGCACGTTACGGCGGTTGTTCCAGGAGTACAAGTTCCTCTATTCGTACACGACGAAGCGGGAACACAGTCAGCTACACATGTAAAAATTGATTTCCGAAGGCAATGAATTTGATAAAGATGACGAGAAGAAAAGAATACCCGTTTGAAAAGATTAATCTTCACTTGGAGGGATACAGTAAAATAGAGTCAAAAGTGGTATCTTCAATTCGATTAACGACAGTGAGGGAAAGAGTTACCTCATTTGTGAAACTATCAGTCAATAAATCAAACAAAGTAAACGGACTGATTATTTCTTTCAAAGTTCAAATCTGTATGTCTCTACTTTCACTTCTGTTGACTTTCAAGTAAGAAGAAACTCAAAGATAAGCAACGAATAAGAATTTCATTGGATTTTGCTTTACATCAAAAGTGAATGTATGTATGTTTTTTTTATAATCTATTCAGAAGTTATAGATTACCTGTTTCACACGAAGCGCCAGAATAGCCGGGATCACAAACGCACGTTACGGCGGTTGTTCCAGGAGTACAAGTTCCTCTATTCGTACACGACGAAGCGGGAACACAGTCAGCTACACATGTAAAAATTGATTTCCGAAGGCAATGAATTTGATAAAGATGACGAGAAGAAAAGAATACCCGTTTGAAAAGATTAATCTTCACTTGGAGGGATACAGTAAAATAGAGTCAAAAGTGGTATCTTCAATTCGATTAACGACAGTGAGGGAAAGAGTTACCTCATTTGTGAAACTATCAGTCAATAAATCAAACAAAGTAAACGGACTGATTATTTCTTTCAAAGTTCAAATCTGTATGTCTCTACTTTCACTTCTGTTGACTTTCAAGTAAGAAGAAACTCAAAGATAAGCAACGAATAAGAATTTCATTGGATTTTGCTTTACATCAAAAGTGAATGTATGTATGTTTTTTTTATAATCTATTCAGAAGTTATAGATTACCTGTTTCACACGAAGCGCCAGAATAGCCGGGATCACAAACGCACGTTACGGCGGTTGTTCCAGGAGTACAAGTTCCTCTATTCGTACACGACGAAGCGGGAACACAGTCAGCTACACATGTAAAAATTGATTTCCGAAGGCAATGAATTTGATAAAGATGACGAGAAGAAAAGAATACCCGTTTGAAAAGATTAATCTTCACTTGGAGGGATACAGTAAAATAGAGTCAAAAGTGGTATCTTCAATTCGATTAACGACAGTGAGGGAAAGAGTTACCTCATTTGTGAAACTATCAGTCAATAAATCAAACAAAGTAAACGGACTGATTATTTCTTTCAAAGTTCAAATCTGTATGTCTCTACTTTCACTTCTGTTGACTTTCAAGTAAGAAGAAACTCAAAGATAAGCAACGAATAAGAATTTCATTGGATTTTGCTTTACATCAAAAGTGAATGTATGTATGTTTTTTTTATAATCTATTCAGAAGTTATAGATTACCTGTTTCACACGAAGCGCCAGAATAGCCGGGATCACAAACGCACGTTACGGCGGTTGTTCCAGGAGTACAAGTTCCTCTATTCGTACACGACGAAGCGGGAACACAGTCAGCTACACATGTAAAAATTGATTTCCGAAGGCAATGAATTTGATAAAGATGACGAGAAGAAAAGAATACCCGTTTGAAAAGATTAATCTTCACTTGGAGGGATACAGTAAAATAGAGTCAAAAGTGGTATCTTCAATTCGATTAACGACAGTGAGGGAAAGAGTTACCTCATTTGTGAAACTATCAGTCAATAAATCAAACAAAGTAAACGGACTGATTATTTCTTTCAAAGTTCAAATCTGTATGTCTCTACTTTCACTTCTGTTGACTTTCAAGTAAGAAGAAACTCAAAGATAAGCAACGAATAAGAATTTCATTGGATTTTGCTTTACATCAAAAGTGAATGTATGTATGTTTTTTTTATAATCTATTCAGAAGTTATAGATTACCTGTTTCACACGAAGCGCCAGAATAGCCGGGATCACAAACGCACGTTACGGCGGTTGTTCCAGGAGTACAAGTTCCTCTATTCGTACACGACGAAGCGGGAACACAGTCAGCTACACATGTAAAAATTGATTTCCGAAGGCAATGAATTTGATAAAGATGACGAGAAGAAAAGAATACCCGTTTGAAAAGATTAATCTTCACTTGGAGGGATACAGTAAAATAGAGTCAAAAGTGGTATCTTCAATTCGATTAACGACAGTGAGGGAAAGAGTTACCTCATTTGTGAAACTATCAGTCAATAAATCAAACAAAGTAAACGGACTGATTATTTCTTTCAAAGTTCAAATCTGTATGTCTCTACTTTCACTTCTGTTGACTTTCAAGTAAGAAGAAACTCAAAGATAAGCAACGAATAAGAATTTCATTGGATTTTGCTTTACATCAAAAGTGAATGTATGTATGTTTTTTTTATAATCTATTCAGAAGTTATAGATTACCTGTTTCACACGAAGCGCCAGAATAGCCGGGATCACAAACGCACGTTACGGCGGTTGTTCCAGGAGTACAAGTTCCTCTATTCGTACACGACGAAGCGGGAACACAGTCAGCTACACATGTAAAAATTGATTTCCGAAGGCAATGAATTTGATAAAGATGACGAGAAGAAAAGAATACCCGTTTGAAAAGATTAATCTTCACTTGGAGGGATACAGTAAAATAGAGTCAAAAGTGGTATCTTCAATTCGATTAACGACAGTGAGGGAAAGAGTTACCTCATTTGTGAAACTATCAGTCAATAAATCAAACAAAGTAAACGGACTGATTATTTCTTTCAAAGTTCAAATCTGTATGTCTCTACTTTCACTTCTGTTGACTTTCAAGTAAGAAGAAACTCAAAGATAAGCAACGAATAAGAATTTCATTGGATTTTGCTTTACATCAAAAGTGAATGTATGTATGTTTTTTTTATAATCTATTCAGAAGTTATAGATTACCTGTTTCACACGAAGCGCCAGAATAGCCGGGATCACAAACGCACGTTACGGCGGTTGTTCCAGGAGTACAAGTTCCTCTATTCGTACACGACGAAGCGGGAACACAGTCAGCTACACATGTAAAAATTGATTTCCGAAGGCAATGAATTTGATAAAGATGACGAGAAGAAAAGAATACCCGTTTGAAAAGATTAATCTTCACTTGGAGGGATACAGTAAAATAGAGTCAAAAGTGGTATCTTCAATTCGATTAACGACAGTGAGGGAAAGAGTTACCTCATTTGTGAAACTATCAGTCAATAAATCAAACAAAGTAAACGGACTGATTATTTCTTTCAAAGTTCAAATCTGTATGTCTCTACTTTCACTTCTGTTGACTTTCAAGTAAGAAGAAACTCAAAGATAAGCAACGAATAAGAATTTCATTGGATTTTGCTTTACATCAAAAGTGAATGTATGTATGTTTTTTTTATAATCTATTCAGAAGTTATAGATTACCTGTTTCACACGAAGCGCCAGAATAGCCGGGATCACAAACGCACGTTACGGCGGTTGTTCCAGGAGTACAAGTTCCTCTATTCGTACACGACGAAGCGGGAACACAGTCAGCTACACATGTAAAAATTGATTTCCGAAGGCAATGAATTTGATAAAGATGACGAGAAGAAAAGAATACCCGTTTGAAAAGATTAATCTTCACTTGGAGGGATACAGTAAAATAGAGTCAAAAGTGGTATCTTCAATTCGATTAACGACAGTGAGGGAAAGAGTTACCTCATTTGTGAAACTATCAGTCAATAAATCAAACAAAGTAAACGGACTGATTATTTCTTTCAAAGTTCAAATCTGTATGTCTCTACTTTCACTTCTGTTGACTTTCAAGTAAGAAGAAACTCAAAGATAAGCAACGAATAAGAATTTCATTGGATTTTGCTTTACATCAAAAGTGAATGTATGTATGTTTTTTTTATAATCTATTCAGAAGTTATAGATTACCTGTTTCACACGAAGCGCCAGAATAGCCGGGATCACAAACGCACGTTACGGCGGTTGTTCCAGGAGTACAAGTTCCTCTATTCGTACACGACGAAGCGGGAACACAGTCAGCTACACATGTAAAAATTGATTTCCGAAGGCAATGAATTTGATAAAGATGACGAGAAGAAAAGAATACCCGTTTGAAAAGATTAATCTTCACTTGGAGGGATACAGTAAAATAGAGTCAAAAGTGGTATCTTCAATTCGATTAACGACAGTGAGGGAAAGAGTTACCTCATTTGTGAAACTATCAGTCAATAAATCAAACAAAGTAAACGGACTGATTATTTCTTTCAAAGTTCAAATCTGTATGTCTCTACTTTCACTTCTGTTGACTTTCAAGTAAGAAGAAACTCAAAGATAAGCAACGAATAAGAATTTCATTGGATTTTGCTTTACATCAAAAGTGAATGTATGTATGTTTTTTTTATAATCTATTCAGAAGTTATAGATTACCTGTTTCACACGAAGCGCCAGAATAGCCGGGATCACAAACGCACGTTACGGCGGTTGTTCCAGGAGTACAAGTTCCTCTATTCGTACACGACGAAGCGGGAACACAGTCAGCTACACATGTAAAAATTGATTTCCGAAGGCAATGAATTTGATAAAGATGACGAGAAGAAAAGAATACCCGTTTGAAAAGATTAATCTTCACTTGGAGGGATACAGTAAAATAGAGTCAAAAGTGGTATCTTCAATTCGATTAACGACAGTGAGGGAAAGAGTTACCTCATTTGTGAAACTATCAGTCAATAAATCAAACAAAGTAAACGGACTGATTATTTCTTTCAAAGTTCAAATCTGTATGTCTCTACTTTCACTTCTGTTGACTTTCAAGTAAGAAGAAACTCAAAGATAAGCAACGAATAAGAATTTCATTGGATTTTGCTTTACATCAAAAGTGAATGTATGTATGTTTTTTTTATAATCTATTCAGAAGTTATAGATTACCTGTTTCACACGAAGCGCCAGAATAGCCGGGATCACAAACGCACGTTACGGCGGTTGTTCCAGGAGTACAAGTTCCTCTATTCGTACACGACGAAGCGGGAACACAGTCAGCTACACATGTAAAAATTGATTTCCGAAGGCAATGAATTTGATAAAGATGACGAGAAGAAAAGAATACCCGTTTGAAAAGATTAATCTTCACTTGGAGGGATACAGTAAAATAGAGTCAAAAGTGGTATCTTCAATTCGATTAACGACAGTGAGGGAAAGAGTTACCTCATTTGTGAAACTATCAGTCAATAAATCAAACAAAGTAAACGGACTGATTATTTCTTTCAAAGTTCAAATCTGTATGTCTCTACTTTCACTTCTGTTGACTTTCAAGTAAGAAGAAACTCAAAGATAAGCAACGAATAAGAATTTCATTGGATTTTGCTTTACATCAAAAGTGAATGTATGTATGTTTTTTTTATAATCTATTCAGAAGTTATAGATTACCTGTTTCACACGAAGCGCCAGAATAGCCGGGATCACAAACGCACGTTACGGCGGTTGTTCCAGGAGTACAAGTTCCTCTATTCGTACACGACGAAGCGGGAACACAGTCAGCTACACATGTAAAAATTGATTTCCGAAGGCAATGAATTTGATAAAGATGACGAGAAGAAAAGAATACCCGTTTGAAAAGATTAATCTTCACTTGGAGGGATACAGTAAAATAGAGTCAAAAGTGGTATCTTCAATTCGATTAACGACAGTGAGGGAAAGAGTTACCTCATTTGTGAAACTATCAGTCAATAAATCAAACAAAGTAAACGGACTGATTATTTCTTTCAAAGTTCAAATCTGTATGTCTCTACTTTCACTTCTGTTGACTTTCAAGTAAGAAGAAACTCAAAGATAAGCAACGAATAAGAATTTCATTGGATTTTGCTTTACATCAAAAGTGAATGTATGTATGTTTTTTTTATAATCTATTCAGAAGTTATAGATTACCTGTTTCACACGAAGCGCCAGAATAGCCGGGATCACAAACGCACGTTACGGCGGTTGTTCCAGGAGTACAAGTTCCTCTATTCGTACACGACGAAGCGGGAACACAGTCAGCTACACATGTAAAAATTGATTTCCGAAGGCAATGAATTTGATAAAGATGACGAGAAGAAAAGAATACCCGTTTGAAAAGATTAATCTTCACTTGGAGGGATACAGTAAAATAGAGTCAAAAGTGGTATCTTCAATTCGATTAACGACAGTGAGGGAAAGAGTTACCTCATTTGTGAAACTATCAGTCAATAAATCAAACAAAGTAAACGGACTGATTATTTCTTTCAAAGTTCAAATCTGTATGTCTCTACTTTCACTTCTGTTGACTTTCAAGTAAGAAGAAACTCAAAGATAAGCAACGAATAAGAATTTCATTGGATTTTGCTTTACATCAAAAGTGAATGTATGTATGTTTTTTTTATAATCTATTCAGAAGTTATAGATTACCTGTTTCACACGAAGCGCCAGAATAGCCGGGATCACAAACGCACGTTACGGCGGTTGTTCCAGGAGTACAAGTTCCTCTATTCGTACACGACGAAGCGGGAACACAGTCAGCTACACATGTAAAAATTGATTTCCGAAGGCAATGAATTTGATAAAGATGACGAGAAGAAAAGAATACCCGTTTGAAAAGATTAATCTTCACTTGGAGGGATACAGTAAAATAGAGTCAAAAGTGGTATCTTCAATTCGATTAACGACAGTGAGGGAAAGAGTTACCTCATTTGTGAAACTATCAGTCAATAAATCAAACAAAGTAAACGGACTGATTATTTCTTTCAAAGTTCAAATCTGTATGTCTCTACTTTCACTTCTGTTGACTTTCAAGTAAGAAGAAACTCAAAGATAAGCAACGAATAAGAATTTCATTGGATTTTGCTTTACATCAAAAGTGAATGTATGTATGTTTTTTTTATAATCTATTCAGAAGTTATAGATTACCTGTTTCACACGAAGCGCCAGAATAGCCGGGATCACAAACGCACGTTACGGCGGTTGTTCCAGGAGTACAAGTTCCTCTATTCGTACACGACGAAGCGGGAACACAGTCAGCTACACATGTAAAAATTGATTTCCGAAGGCAATGAATTTGATAAAGATGACGAGAAGAAAAGAATACCCGTTTGAAAAGATTAATCTTCACTTGGAGGGATACAGTAAAATAGAGTCAAAAGTGGTATCTTCAATTCGATTAACGACAGTGAGGGAAAGAGTTACCTCATTTGTGAAACTATCAGTCAATAAATCAAACAAAGTAAACGGACTGATTATTTCTTTCAAAGTTCAAATCTGTATGTCTCTACTTTCACTTCTGTTGACTTTCAAGTAAGAAGAAACTCAAAGATAAGCAACGAATAAGAATTTCATTGGATTTTGCTTTACATCAAAAGTGAATGTATGTATGTTTTTTTTATAATCTATTCAGAAGTTATAGATTACCTGTTTCACACGAAGCGCCAGAATAGCCGGGATCACAAACGCACGTTACGGCGGTTGTTCCAGGAGTACAAGTTCCTCTATTCGTACACGACGAAGCGGGAACACAGTCAGCTACACATGTAAAAATTGATTTCCGAAGGCAATGAATTTGATAAAGATGACGAGAAGAAAAGAATACCCGTTTGAAAAGATTAATCTTCACTTGGAGGGATACAGTAAAATAGAGTCAAAAGTGGTATCTTCAATTCGATTAACGACAGTGAGGGAAAGAGTTACCTCATTTGTGAAACTATCAGTCAATAAATCAAACAAAGTAAACGGACTGATTATTTCTTTCAAAGTTCAAATCTGTATGTCTCTACTTTCACTTCTGTTGACTTTCAAGTAAGAAGAAACTCAAAGATAAGCAACGAATAAGAATTTCATTGGATTTTGCTTTACATCAAAAGTGAATGTATGTATGTTTTTTTTATAATCTATTCAGAAGTTATAGATTACCTGTTTCACACGAAGCGCCAGAATAGCCGGGATCACAAACGCACGTTACGGCGGTTGTTCCAGGAGTACAAGTTCCTCTATTCGTACACGACGAAGCGGGAACACAGTCAGCTACACATGTAAAAATTGATTTCCGAAGGCAATGAATTTGATAAAGATGACGAGAAGAAAAGAATACCCGTTTGAAAAGATTAATCTTCACTTGGAGGGATACAGTAAAATAGAGTCAAAAGTGGTATCTTCAATTCGATTAACGACAGTGAGGGAAAGAGTTACCTCATTTGTGAAACTATCAGTCAATAAATCAAACAAAGTAAACGGACTGATTATTTCTTTCAAAGTTCAAATCTGTATGTCTCTACTTTCACTTCTGTTGACTTTCAAGTAAGAAGAAACTCAAAGATAAGCAACGAATAAGAATTTCATTGGATTTTGCTTTACATCAAAAGTGAATGTATGTATGTTTTTTTTATAATCTATTCAGAAGTTATAGATTACCTGTTTCACACGAAGCGCCAGAATAGCCGGGATCACAAACGCACGTTACGGCGGTTGTTCCAGGAGTACAAGTTCCTCTATTCGTACACGACGAAGCGGGAACACAGTCAGCTACACATGTAAAAATTGATTTCCGAAGGCAATGAATTTGATAAAGATGACGAGAAGAAAAGAATACCCGTTTGAAAAGATTAATCTTCACTTGGAGGGATACAGTAAAATAGAGTCAAAAGTGGTATCTTCAATTCGATTAACGACAGTGAGGGAAAGAGTTACCTCATTTGTGAAACTATCAGTCAATAAATCAAACAAAGTAAACGGACTGATTATTTCTTTCAAAGTTCAAATCTGTATGTCTCTACTTTCACTTCTGTTGACTTTCAAGTAAGAAGAAACTCAAAGATAAGCAACGAATAAGAATTTCATTGGATTTTGCTTTACATCAAAAGTGAATGTATGTATGTTTTTTTTATAATCTATTCAGAAGTTATAGATTACCTGTTTCACACGAAGCGCCAGAATAGCCGGGATCACAAACGCACGTTACGGCGGTTGTTCCAGGAGTACAAGTTCCTCTATTCGTACACGACGAAGCGGGAACACAGTCAGCTACACATGTAAAAATTGATTTCCGAAGGCAATGAATTTGATAAAGATGACGAGAAGAAAAGAATACCCGTTTGAAAAGATTAATCTTCACTTGGAGGGATACAGTAAAATAGAGTCAAAAGTGGTATCTTCAATTCGATTAACGACAGTGAGGGAAAGAGTTACCTCATTTGTGAAACTATCAGTCAATAAATCAAACAAAGTAAACGGACTGATTATTTCTTTCAAAGTTCAAATCTGTATGTCTCTACTTTCACTTCTGTTGACTTTCAAGTAAGAAGAAACTCAAAGATAAGCAACGAATAAGAATTTCATTGGATTTTGCTTTACATCAAAAGTGAATGTATGTATGTTTTTTTTATAATCTATTCAGAAGTTATAGATTACCTGTTTCACACGAAGCGCCAGAATAGCCGGGATCACAAACGCACGTTACGGCGGTTGTTCCAGGAGTACAAGTTCCTCTATTCGTACACGACGAAGCGGGAACACAGTCAGCTACACATGTAAAAATTGATTTCCGAAGGCAATGAATTTGATAAAGATGACGAGAAGAAAAGAATACCCGTTTGAAAAGATTAATCTTCACTTGGAGGGATACAGTAAAATAGAGTCAAAAGTGGTATCTTCAATTCGATTAACGACAGTGAGGGAAAGAGTTACCTCATTTGTGAAACTATCAGTCAATAAATCAAACAAAGTAAACGGACTGATTATTTCTTTCAAAGTTCAAATCTGTATGTCTCTACTTTCACTTCTGTTGACTTTCAAGTAAGAAGAAACTCAAAGATAAGCAACGAATAAGAATTTCATTGGATTTTGCTTTACATCAAAAGTGAATGTATGTATGTTTTTTTTATAATCTATTCAGAAGTTATAGATTACCTGTTTCACACGAAGCGCCAGAATAGCCGGGATCACAAACGCACGTTACGGCGGTTGTTCCAGGAGTACAAGTTCCTCTATTCGTACACGACGAAGCGGGAACACAGTCAGCTACACATGTAAAAATTGATTTCCGAAGGCAATGAATTTGATAAAGATGACGAGAAGAAAAGAATACCCGTTTGAAAAGATTAATCTTCACTTGGAGGGATACAGTAAAATAGAGTCAAAAGTGGTATCTTCAATTCGATTAACGACAGTGAGGGAAAGAGTTACCTCATTTGTGAAACTATCAGTCAATAAATCAAACAAAGTAAACGGACTGATTATTTCTTTCAAAGTTCAAATCTGTATGTCTCTACTTTCACTTCTGTTGACTTTCAAGTAAGAAGAAACTCAAAGATAAGCAACGAATAAGAATTTCATTGGATTTTGCTTTACATCAAAAGTGAATGTATGTATGTTTTTTTTATAATCTATTCAGAAGTTATAGATTACCTGTTTCACACGAAGCGCCAGAATAGCCGGGATCACAAACGCACGTTACGGCGGTTGTTCCAGGAGTACAAGTTCCTCTATTCGTACACGACGAAGCGGGAACACAGTCAGCTACACATGTAAAAATTGATTTCCGAAGGCAATGAATTTGATAAAGATGACGAGAAGAAAAGAATACCCGTTTGAAAAGATTAATCTTCACTTGGAGGGATACAGTAAAATAGAGTCAAAAGTGGTATCTTCAATTCGATTAACGACAGTGAGGGAAAGAGTTACCTCATTTGTGAAACTATCAGTCAATAAATCAAACAAAGTAAACGGACTGATTATTTCTTTCAAAGTTCAAATCTGTATGTCTCTACTTTCACTTCTGTTGACTTTCAAGTAAGAAGAAACTCAAAGATAAGCAACGAATAAGAATTTCATTGGATTTTGCTTTACATCAAAAGTGAATGTATGTATGTTTTTTTTATAATCTATTCAGAAGTTATAGATTACCTGTTTCACACGAAGCGCCAGAATAGCCGGGATCACAAACGCACGTTACGGCGGTTGTTCCAGGAGTACAAGTTCCTCTATTCGTACACGACGAAGCGGGAACACAGTCAGCTACACATGTAAAAATTGATTTCCGAAGGCAATGAATTTGATAAAGATGACGAGAAGAAAAGAATACCCGTTTGAAAAGATTAATCTTCACTTGGAGGGATACAGTAAAATAGAGTCAAAAGTGGTATCTTCAATTCGATTAACGACAGTGAGGGAAAGAGTTACCTCATTTGTGAAACTATCAGTCAATAAATCAAACAAAGTAAACGGACTGATTATTTCTTTCAAAGTTCAAATCTGTATGTCTCTACTTTCACTTCTGTTGACTTTCAAGTAAGAAGAAACTCAAAGATAAGCAACGAATAAGAATTTCATTGGATTTTGCTTTACATCAAAAGTGAATGTATGTATGTTTTTTTTATAATCTATTCAGAAGTTATAGATTACCTGTTTCACACGAAGCGCCAGAATAGCCGGGATCACAAACGCACGTTACGGCGGTTGTTCCAGGAGTACAAGTTCCTCTATTCGTACACGACGAAGCGGGAACACAGTCAGCTACACATGTAAAAATTGATTTCCGAAGGCAATGAATTTGATAAAGATGACGAGAAGAAAAGAATACCCGTTTGAAAAGATTAATCTTCACTTGGAGGGATACAGTAAAATAGAGTCAAAAGTGGTATCTTCAATTCGATTAACGACAGTGAGGGAAAGAGTTACCTCATTTGTGAAACTATCAGTCAATAAATCAAACAAAGTAAACGGACTGATTATTTCTTTCAAAGTTCAAATCTGTATGTCTCTACTTTCACTTCTGTTGACTTTCAAGTAAGAAGAAACTCAAAGATAAGCAACGAATAAGAATTTCATTGGATTTTGCTTTACATCAAAAGTGAATGTATGTATGTTTTTTTTATAATCTATTCAGAAGTTATAGATTACCTGTTTCACACGAAGCGCCAGAATAGCCGGGATCACAAACGCACGTTACGGCGGTTGTTCCAGGAGTACAAGTTCCTCTATTCGTACACGACGAAGCGGGAACACAGTCAGCTACACATGTAAAAATTGATTTCCGAAGGCAATGAATTTGATAAAGATGACGAGAAGAAAAGAATACCCGTTTGAAAAGATTAATCTTCACTTGGAGGGATACAGTAAAATAGAGTCAAAAGTGGTATCTTCAATTCGATTAACGACAGTGAGGGAAAGAGTTACCTCATTTGTGAAACTATCAGTCAATAAATCAAACAAAGTAAACGGACTGATTATTTCTTTCAAAGTTCAAATCTGTATGTCTCTACTTTCACTTCTGTTGACTTTCAAGTAAGAAGAAACTCAAAGATAAGCAACGAATAAGAATTTCATTGGATTTTGCTTTACATCAAAAGTGAATGTATGTATGTTTTTTTTATAATCTATTCAGAAGTTATAGATTACCTGTTTCACACGAAGCGCCAGAATAGCCGGGATCACAAACGCACGTTACGGCGGTTGTTCCAGGAGTACAAGTTCCTCTATTCGTACACGACGAAGCGGGAACACAGTCAGCTACACATGTAAAAATTGATTTCCGAAGGCAATGAATTTGATAAAGATGACGAGAAGAAAAGAATACCCGTTTGAAAAGATTAATCTTCACTTGGAGGGATACAGTAAAATAGAGTCAAAAGTGGTATCTTCAATTCGATTAACGACAGTGAGGGAAAGAGTTACCTCATTTGTGAAACTATCAGTCAATAAATCAAACAAAGTAAACGGACTGATTATTTCTTTCAAAGTTCAAATCTGTATGTCTCTACTTTCACTTCTGTTGACTTTCAAGTAAGAAGAAACTCAAAGATAAGCAACGAATAAGAATTTCATTGGATTTTGCTTTACATCAAAAGTGAATGTATGTATGTTTTTTTTATAATCTATTCAGAAGTTATAGATTACCTGTTTCACACGAAGCGCCAGAATAGCCGGGATCACAAACGCACGTTACGGCGGTTGTTCCAGGAGTACAAGTTCCTCTATTCGTACACGACGAAGCGGGAACACAGTCAGCTACACATGTAAAAATTGATTTCCGAAGGCAATGAATTTGATAAAGATGACGAGAAGAAAAGAATACCCGTTTGAAAAGATTAATCTTCACTTGGAGGGATACAGTAAAATAGAGTCAAAAGTGGTATCTTCAATTCGATTAACGACAGTGAGGGAAAGAGTTACCTCATTTGTGAAACTATCAGTCAATAAATCAAACAAAGTAAACGGACTGATTATTTCTTTCAAAGTTCAAATCTGTATGTCTCTACTTTCACTTCTGTTGACTTTCAAGTAAGAAGAAACTCAAAGATAAGCAACGAATAAGAATTTCATTGGATTTTGCTTTACATCAAAAGTGAATGTATGTATGTTTTTTTTATAATCTATTCAGAAGTTATAGATTACCTGTTTCACACGAAGCGCCAGAATAGCCGGGATCACAAACGCACGTTACGGCGGTTGTTCCAGGAGTACAAGTTCCTCTATTCGTACACGACGAAGCGGGAACACAGTCAGCTACACATGTAAAAATTGATTTCCGAAGGCAATGAATTTGATAAAGATGACGAGAAGAAAAGAATACCCGTTTGAAAAGATTAATCTTCACTTGGAGGGATACAGTAAAATAGAGTCAAAAGTGGTATCTTCAATTCGATTAACGACAGTGAGGGAAAGAGTTACCTCATTTGTGAAACTATCAGTCAATAAATCAAACAAAGTAAACGGACTGATTATTTCTTTCAAAGTTCAAATCTGTATGTCTCTACTTTCACTTCTGTTGACTTTCAAGTAAGAAGAAACTCAAAGATAAGCAACGAATAAGAATTTCATTGGATTTTGCTTTACATCAAAAGTGAATGTATGTATGTTTTTTTTATAATCTATTCAGAAGTTATAGATTACCTGTTTCACACGAAGCGCCAGAATAGCCGGGATCACAAACGCACGTTACGGCGGTTGTTCCAGGAGTACAAGTTCCTCTATTCGTACACGACGAAGCGGGAACACAGTCAGCTACACATGTAAAAATTGATTTCCGAAGGCAATGAATTTGATAAAGATGACGAGAAGAAAAGAATACCCGTTTGAAAAGATTAATCTTCACTTGGAGGGATACAGTAAAATAGAGTCAAAAGTGGTATCTTCAATTCGATTAACGACAGTGAGGGAAAGAGTTACCTCATTTGTGAAACTATCAGTCAATAAATCAAACAAAGTAAACGGACTGATTATTTCTTTCAAAGTTCAAATCTGTATGTCTCTACTTTCACTTCTGTTGACTTTCAAGTAAGAAGAAACTCAAAGATAAGCAACGAATAAGAATTTCATTGGATTTTGCTTTACATCAAAAGTGAATGTATGTATGTTTTTTTTATAATCTATTCAGAAGTTATAGATTACCTGTTTCACACGAAGCGCCAGAATAGCCGGGATCACAAACGCACGTTACGGCGGTTGTTCCAGGAGTACAAGTTCCTCTATTCGTACACGACGAAGCGGGAACACAGTCAGCTACACATGTAAAAATTGATTTCCGAAGGCAATGAATTTGATAAAGATGACGAGAAGAAAAGAATACCCGTTTGAAAAGATTAATCTTCACTTGGAGGGATACAGTAAAATAGAGTCAAAAGTGGTATCTTCAATTCGATTAACGACAGTGAGGGAAAGAGTTACCTCATTTGTGAAACTATCAGTCAATAAATCAAACAAAGTAAACGGACTGATTATTTCTTTCAAAGTTCAAATCTGTATGTCTCTACTTTCACTTCTGTTGACTTTCAAGTAAGAAGAAACTCAAAGATAAGCAACGAATAAGAATTTCATTGGATTTTGCTTTACATCAAAAGTGAATGTATGTATGTTTTTTTTATAATCTATTCAGAAGTTATAGATTACCTGTTTCACACGAAGCGCCAGAATAGCCGGGATCACAAACGCACGTTACGGCGGTTGTTCCAGGAGTACAAGTTCCTCTATTCGTACACGACGAAGCGGGAACACAGTCAGCTACACATGTAAAAATTGATTTCCGAAGGCAATGAATTTGATAAAGATGACGAGAAGAAAAGAATACCCGTTTGAAAAGATTAATCTTCACTTGGAGGGATACAGTAAAATAGAGTCAAAAGTGGTATCTTCAATTCGATTAACGACAGTGAGGGAAAGAGTTACCTCATTTGTGAAACTATCAGTCAATAAATCAAACAAAGTAAACGGACTGATTATTTCTTTCAAAGTTCAAATCTGTATGTCTCTACTTTCACTTCTGTTGACTTTCAAGTAAGAAGAAACTCAAAGATAAGCAACGAATAAGAATTTCATTGGATTTTGCTTTACATCAAAAGTGAATGTATGTATGTTTTTTTTATAATCTATTCAGAAGTTATAGATTACCTGTTTCACACGAAGCGCCAGAATAGCCGGGATCACAAACGCACGTTACGGCGGTTGTTCCAGGAGTACAAGTTCCTCTATTCGTACACGACGAAGCGGGAACACAGTCAGCTACACATGTAAAAATTGATTTCCGAAGGCAATGAATTTGATAAAGATGACGAGAAGAAAAGAATACCCGTTTGAAAAGATTAATCTTCACTTGGAGGGATACAGTAAAATAGAGTCAAAAGTGGTATCTTCAATTCGATTAACGACAGTGAGGGAAAGAGTTACCTCATTTGTGAAACTATCAGTCAATAAATCAAACAAAGTAAACGGACTGATTATTTCTTTCAAAGTTCAAATCTGTATGTCTCTACTTTCACTTCTGTTGACTTTCAAGTAAGAAGAAACTCAAAGATAAGCAACGAATAAGAATTTCATTGGATTTTGCTTTACATCAAAAGTGAATGTATGTATGTTTTTTTTATAATCTATTCAGAAGTTATAGATTACCTGTTTCACACGAAGCGCCAGAATAGCCGGGATCACAAACGCACGTTACGGCGGTTGTTCCAGGAGTACAAGTTCCTCTATTCGTACACGACGAAGCGGGAACACAGTCAGCTACACATGTAAAAATTGATTTCCGAAGGCAATGAATTTGATAAAGATGACGAGAAGAAAAGAATACCCGTTTGAAAAGATTAATCTTCACTTGGAGGGATACAGTAAAATAGAGTCAAAAGTGGTATCTTCAATTCGATTAACGACAGTGAGGGAAAGAGTTACCTCATTTGTGAAACTATCAGTCAATAAATCAAACAAAGTAAACGGACTGATTATTTCTTTCAAAGTTCAAATCTGTATGTCTCTACTTTCACTTCTGTTGACTTTCAAGTAAGAAGAAACTCAAAGATAAGCAACGAATAAGAATTTCATTGGATTTTGCTTTACATCAAAAGTGAATGTATGTATGTTTTTTTTATAATCTATTCAGAAGTTATAGATTACCTGTTTCACACGAAGCGCCAGAATAGCCGGGATCACAAACGCACGTTACGGCGGTTGTTCCAGGAGTACAAGTTCCTCTATTCGTACACGACGAAGCGGGAACACAGTCAGCTACACATGTAAAAATTGATTTCCGAAGGCAATGAATTTGATAAAGATGACGAGAAGAAAAGAATACCCGTTTGAAAAGATTAATCTTCACTTGGAGGGATACAGTAAAATAGAGTCAAAAGTGGTATCTTCAATTCGATTAACGACAGTGAGGGAAAGAGTTACCTCATTTGTGAAACTATCAGTCAATAAATCAAACAAAGTAAACGGACTGATTATTTCTTTCAAAGTTCAAATCTGTATGTCTCTACTTTCACTTCTGTTGACTTTCAAGTAAGAAGAAACTCAAAGATAAGCAACGAATAAGAATTTCATTGGATTTTGCTTTACATCAAAAGTGAATGTATGTATGTTTTTTTTATAATCTATTCAGAAGTTATAGATTACCTGTTTCACACGAAGCGCCAGAATAGCCGGGATCACAAACGCACGTTACGGCGGTTGTTCCAGGAGTACAAGTTCCTCTATTCGTACACGACGAAGCGGGAACACAGTCAGCTACACATGTAAAAATTGATTTCCGAAGGCAATGAATTTGATAAAGATGACGAGAAGAAAAGAATACCCGTTTGAAAAGATTAATCTTCACTTGGAGGGATACAGTAAAATAGAGTCAAAAGTGGTATCTTCAATTCGATTAACGACAGTGAGGGAAAGAGTTACCTCATTTGTGAAACTATCAGTCAATAAATCAAACAAAGTAAACGGACTGATTATTTCTTTCAAAGTTCAAATCTGTATGTCTCTACTTTCACTTCTGTTGACTTTCAAGTAAGAAGAAACTCAAAGATAAGCAACGAATAAGAATTTCATTGGATTTTGCTTTACATCAAAAGTGAATGTATGTATGTTTTTTTTATAATCTATTCAGAAGTTATAGATTACCTGTTTCACACGAAGCGCCAGAATAGCCGGGATCACAAACGCACGTTACGGCGGTTGTTCCAGGAGTACAAGTTCCTCTATTCGTACACGACGAAGCGGGAACACAGTCAGCTACACATGTAAAAATTGATTTCCGAAGGCAATGAATTTGATAAAGATGACGAGAAGAAAAGAATACCCGTTTGAAAAGATTAATCTTCACTTGGAGGGATACAGTAAAATAGAGTCAAAAGTGGTATCTTCAATTCGATTAACGACAGTGAGGGAAAGAGTTACCTCATTTGTGAAACTATCAGTCAATAAATCAAACAAAGTAAACGGACTGATTATTTCTTTCAAAGTTCAAATCTGTATGTCTCTACTTTCACTTCTGTTGACTTTCAAGTAAGAAGAAACTCAAAGATAAGCAACGAATAAGAATTTCATTGGATTTTGCTTTACATCAAAAGTGAATGTATGTATGTTTTTTTTATAATCTATTCAGAAGTTATAGATTACCTGTTTCACACGAAGCGCCAGAATAGCCGGGATCACAAACGCACGTTACGGCGGTTGTTCCAGGAGTACAAGTTCCTCTATTCGTACACGACGAAGCGGGAACACAGTCAGCTACACATGTAAAAATTGATTTCCGAAGGCAATGAATTTGATAAAGATGACGAGAAGAAAAGAATACCCGTTTGAAAAGATTAATCTTCACTTGGAGGGATACAGTAAAATAGAGTCAAAAGTGGTATCTTCAATTCGATTAACGACAGTGAGGGAAAGAGTTACCTCATTTGTGAAACTATCAGTCAATAAATCAAACAAAGTAAACGGACTGATTATTTCTTTCAAAGTTCAAATCTGTATGTCTCTACTTTCACTTCTGTTGACTTTCAAGTAAGAAGAAACTCAAAGATAAGCAACGAATAAGAATTTCATTGGATTTTGCTTTACATCAAAAGTGAATGTATGTATGTTTTTTTTATAATCTATTCAGAAGTTATAGATTACCTGTTTCACACGAAGCGCCAGAATAGCCGGGATCACAAACGCACGTTACGGCGGTTGTTCCAGGAGTACAAGTTCCTCTATTCGTACACGACGAAGCGGGAACACAGTCAGCTACACATGTAAAAATTGATTTCCGAAGGCAATGAATTTGATAAAGATGACGAGAAGAAAAGAATACCCGTTTGAAAAGATTAATCTTCACTTGGAGGGATACAGTAAAATAGAGTCAAAAGTGGTATCTTCAATTCGATTAACGACAGTGAGGGAAAGAGTTACCTCATTTGTGAAACTATCAGTCAATAAATCAAACAAAGTAAACGGACTGATTATTTCTTTCAAAGTTCAAATCTGTATGTCTCTACTTTCACTTCTGTTGACTTTCAAGTAAGAAGAAACTCAAAGATAAGCAACGAATAAGAATTTCATTGGATTTTGCTTTACATCAAAAGTGAATGTATGTATGTTTTTTTTATAATCTATTCAGAAGTTATAGATTACCTGTTTCACACGAAGCGCCAGAATAGCCGGGATCACAAACGCACGTTACGGCGGTTGTTCCAGGAGTACAAGTTCCTCTATTCGTACACGACGAAGCGGGAACACAGTCAGCTACACATGTAAAAATTGATTTCCGAAGGCAATGAATTTGATAAAGATGACGAGAAGAAAAGAATACCCGTTTGAAAAGATTAATCTTCACTTGGAGGGATACAGTAAAATAGAGTCAAAAGTGGTATCTTCAATTCGATTAACGACAGTGAGGGAAAGAGTTACCTCATTTGTGAAACTATCAGTCAATAAATCAAACAAAGTAAACGGACTGATTATTTCTTTCAAAGTTCAAATCTGTATGTCTCTACTTTCACTTCTGTTGACTTTCAAGTAAGAAGAAACTCAAAGATAAGCAACGAATAAGAATTTCATTGGATTTTGCTTTACATCAAAAGTGAATGTATGTATGTTTTTTTTATAATCTATTCAGAAGTTATAGATTACCTGTTTCACACGAAGCGCCAGAATAGCCGGGATCACAAACGCACGTTACGGCGGTTGTTCCAGGAGTACAAGTTCCTCTATTCGTACACGACGAAGCGGGAACACAGTCAGCTACACATGTAAAAATTGATTTCCGAAGGCAATGAATTTGATAAAGATGACGAGAAGAAAAGAATACCCGTTTGAAAAGATTAATCTTCACTTGGAGGGATACAGTAAAATAGAGTCAAAAGTGGTATCTTCAATTCGATTAACGACAGTGAGGGAAAGAGTTACCTCATTTGTGAAACTATCAGTCAATAAATCAAACAAAGTAAACGGACTGATTATTTCTTTCAAAGTTCAAATCTGTATGTCTCTACTTTCACTTCTGTTGACTTTCAAGTAAGAAGAAACTCAAAGATAAGCAACGAATAAGAATTTCATTGGATTTTGCTTTACATCAAAAGTGAATGTATGTATGTTTTTTTTATAATCTATTCAGAAGTTATAGATTACCTGTTTCACACGAAGCGCCAGAATAGCCGGGATCACAAACGCACGTTACGGCGGTTGTTCCAGGAGTACAAGTTCCTCTATTCGTACACGACGAAGCGGGAACACAGTCAGCTACACATGTAAAAATTGATTTCCGAAGGCAATGAATTTGATAAAGATGACGAGAAGAAAAGAATACCCGTTTGAAAAGATTAATCTTCACTTGGAGGGATACAGTAAAATAGAGTCAAAAGTGGTATCTTCAATTCGATTAACGACAGTGAGGGAAAGAGTTACCTCATTTGTGAAACTATCAGTCAATAAATCAAACAAAGTAAACGGACTGATTATTTCTTTCAAAGTTCAAATCTGTATGTCTCTACTTTCACTTCTGTTGACTTTCAAGTAAGAAGAAACTCAAAGATAAGCAACGAATAAGAATTTCATTGGATTTTGCTTTACATCAAAAGTGAATGTATGTATGTTTTTTTTATAATCTATTCAGAAGTTATAGATTACCTGTTTCACACGAAGCGCCAGAATAGCCGGGATCACAAACGCACGTTACGGCGGTTGTTCCAGGAGTACAAGTTCCTCTATTCGTACACGACGAAGCGGGAACACAGTCAGCTACACATGTAAAAATTGATTTCCGAAGGCAATGAATTTGATAAAGATGACGAGAAGAAAAGAATACCCGTTTGAAAAGATTAATCTTCACTTGGAGGGATACAGTAAAATAGAGTCAAAAGTGGTATCTTCAATTCGATTAACGACAGTGAGGGAAAGAGTTACCTCATTTGTGAAACTATCAGTCAATAAATCAAACAAAGTAAACGGACTGATTATTTCTTTCAAAGTTCAAATCTGTATGTCTCTACTTTCACTTCTGTTGACTTTCAAGTAAGAAGAAACTCAAAGATAAGCAACGAATAAGAATTTCATTGGATTTTGCTTTACATCAAAAGTGAATGTATGTATGTTTTTTTTATAATCTATTCAGAAGTTATAGATTACCTGTTTCACACGAAGCGCCAGAATAGCCGGGATCACAAACGCACGTTACGGCGGTTGTTCCAGGAGTACAAGTTCCTCTATTCGTACACGACGAAGCGGGAACACAGTCAGCTACACATGTAAAAATTGATTTCCGAAGGCAATGAATTTGATAAAGATGACGAGAAGAAAAGAATACCCGTTTGAAAAGATTAATCTTCACTTGGAGGGATACAGTAAAATAGAGTCAAAAGTGGTATCTTCAATTCGATTAACGACAGTGAGGGAAAGAGTTACCTCATTTGTGAAACTATCAGTCAATAAATCAAACAAAGTAAACGGACTGATTATTTCTTTCAAAGTTCAAATCTGTATGTCTCTACTTTCACTTCTGTTGACTTTCAAGTAAGAAGAAACTCAAAGATAAGCAACGAATAAGAATTTCATTGGATTTTGCTTTACATCAAAAGTGAATGTATGTATGTTTTTTTTATAATCTATTCAGAAGTTATAGATTACCTGTTTCACACGAAGCGCCAGAATAGCCGGGATCACAAACGCACGTTACGGCGGTTGTTCCAGGAGTACAAGTTCCTCTATTCGTACACGACGAAGCGGGAACACAGTCAGCTACACATGTAAAAATTGATTTCCGAAGGCAATGAATTTGATAAAGATGACGAGAAGAAAAGAATACCCGTTTGAAAAGATTAATCTTCACTTGGAGGGATACAGTAAAATAGAGTCAAAAGTGGTATCTTCAATTCGATTAACGACAGTGAGGGAAAGAGTTACCTCATTTGTGAAACTATCAGTCAATAAATCAAACAAAGTAAACGGACTGATTATTTCTTTCAAAGTTCAAATCTGTATGTCTCTACTTTCACTTCTGTTGACTTTCAAGTAAGAAGAAACTCAAAGATAAGCAACGAATAAGAATTTCATTGGATTTTGCTTTACATCAAAAGTGAATGTATGTATGTTTTTTTTATAATCTATTCAGAAGTTATAGATTACCTGTTTCACACGAAGCGCCAGAATAGCCGGGATCACAAACGCACGTTACGGCGGTTGTTCCAGGAGTACAAGTTCCTCTATTCGTACACGACGAAGCGGGAACACAGTCAGCTACACATGTAAAAATTGATTTCCGAAGGCAATGAATTTGATAAAGATGACGAGAAGAAAAGAATACCCGTTTGAAAAGATTAATCTTCACTTGGAGGGATACAGTAAAATAGAGTCAAAAGTGGTATCTTCAATTCGATTAACGACAGTGAGGGAAAGAGTTACCTCATTTGTGAAACTATCAGTCAATAAATCAAACAAAGTAAACGGACTGATTATTTCTTTCAAAGTTCAAATCTGTATGTCTCTACTTTCACTTCTGTTGACTTTCAAGTAAGAAGAAACTCAAAGATAAGCAACGAATAAGAATTTCATTGGATTTTGCTTTACATCAAAAGTGAATGTATGTATGTTTTTTTTATAATCTATTCAGAAGTTATAGATTACCTGTTTCACACGAAGCGCCAGAATAGCCGGGATCACAAACGCACGTTACGGCGGTTGTTCCAGGAGTACAAGTTCCTCTATTCGTACACGACGAAGCGGGAACACAGTCAGCTACACATGTAAAAATTGATTTCCGAAGGCAATGAATTTGATAAAGATGACGAGAAGAAAAGAATACCCGTTTGAAAAGATTAATCTTCACTTGGAGGGATACAGTAAAATAGAGTCAAAAGTGGTATCTTCAATTCGATTAACGACAGTGAGGGAAAGAGTTACCTCATTTGTGAAACTATCAGTCAATAAATCAAACAAAGTAAACGGACTGATTATTTCTTTCAAAGTTCAAATCTGTATGTCTCTACTTTCACTTCTGTTGACTTTCAAGTAAGAAGAAACTCAAAGATAAGCAACGAATAAGAATTTCATTGGATTTTGCTTTACATCAAAAGTGAATGTATGTATGTTTTTTTTATAATCTATTCAGAAGTTATAGATTACCTGTTTCACACGAAGCGCCAGAATAGCCGGGATCACAAACGCACGTTACGGCGGTTGTTCCAGGAGTACAAGTTCCTCTATTCGTACACGACGAAGCGGGAACACAGTCAGCTACACATGTAAAAATTGATTTCCGAAGGCAATGAATTTGATAAAGATGACGAGAAGAAAAGAATACCCGTTTGAAAAGATTAATCTTCACTTGGAGGGATACAGTAAAATAGAGTCAAAAGTGGTATCTTCAATTCGATTAACGACAGTGAGGGAAAGAGTTACCTCATTTGTGAAACTATCAGTCAATAAATCAAACAAAGTAAACGGACTGATTATTTCTTTCAAAGTTCAAATCTGTATGTCTCTACTTTCACTTCTGTTGACTTTCAAGTAAGAAGAAACTCAAAGATAAGCAACGAATAAGAATTTCATTGGATTTTGCTTTACATCAAAAGTGAATGTATGTATGTTTTTTTTATAATCTATTCAGAAGTTATAGATTACCTGTTTCACACGAAGCGCCAGAATAGCCGGGATCACAAACGCACGTTACGGCGGTTGTTCCAGGAGTACAAGTTCCTCTATTCGTACACGACGAAGCGGGAACACAGTCAGCTACACATGTAAAAATTGATTTCCGAAGGCAATGAATTTGATAAAGATGACGAGAAGAAAAGAATACCCGTTTGAAAAGATTAATCTTCACTTGGAGGGATACAGTAAAATAGAGTCAAAAGTGGTATCTTCAATTCGATTAACGACAGTGAGGGAAAGAGTTACCTCATTTGTGAAACTATCAGTCAATAAATCAAACAAAGTAAACGGACTGATTATTTCTTTCAAAGTTCAAATCTGTATGTCTCTACTTTCACTTCTGTTGACTTTCAAGTAAGAAGAAACTCAAAGATAAGCAACGAATAAGAATTTCATTGGATTTTGCTTTACATCAAAAGTGAATGTATGTATGTTTTTTTTATAATCTATTCAGAAGTTATAGATTACCTGTTTCACACGAAGCGCCAGAATAGCCGGGATCACAAACGCACGTTACGGCGGTTGTTCCAGGAGTACAAGTTCCTCTATTCGTACACGACGAAGCGGGAACACAGTCAGCTACACATGTAAAAATTGATTTCCGAAGGCAATGAATTTGATAAAGATGACGAGAAGAAAAGAATACCCGTTTGAAAAGATTAATCTTCACTTGGAGGGATACAGTAAAATAGAGTCAAAAGTGGTATCTTCAATTCGATTAACGACAGTGAGGGAAAGAGTTACCTCATTTGTGAAACTATCAGTCAATAAATCAAACAAAGTAAACGGACTGATTATTTCTTTCAAAGTTCAAATCTGTATGTCTCTACTTTCACTTCTGTTGACTTTCAAGTAAGAAGAAACTCAAAGATAAGCAACGAATAAGAATTTCATTGGATTTTGCTTTACATCAAAAGTGAATGTATGTATGTTTTTTTTTATAATCTATTCAGAAGTTATAGATTACCTGTTTCACACGAAGCGCCAGAATAGCCGGGATCACAAACGCACGTTACGGCGGTTGTTCCAGGAGTACAAGTTCCTCTATTCGTACACGACGAAGCGGGAACACAGTCAGCTACACATGTAAAAATTGATTTCCGAAGGCAATGAATTTGATAAAGATGACGAGAAGAAAAGAATACCCGTTTGAAAAGATTAATCTTCACTTGGAGGGATACAGTAAAATAGAGTCAAAAGTGGTATCTTCAATTCGATTAACGACAGTGAGGGAAAGAGTTACCTCATTTGTGAAACTATCAGTCAATAAATCAAACAAAGTAAACGGACTGATTATTTCTTTCAAAGTTCAAATCTGTATGTCTCTACTTTCACTTCTGTTGACTTTCAAGTAAGAAGAAACTCAAAGATAAGCAACGAATAAGAATTTCATTGGATTTTGCTTTACATCAAAAGTGAATGTATGTATGTTTTTTTTATAATCTATTCAGAAGTTATAGATTACCTGTTTCACACGAAGCGCCAGAATAGCCGGGATCACAAACGCACGTTACGGCGGTTGTTCCAGGAGTACAAGTTCCTCTATTCGTACACGACGAAGCGGGAACACAGTCAGCTACACATGTAAAAATTGATTTCCGAAGGCAATGAATTTGATAAAGATGACGAGAAGAAAAGAATACCCGTTTGAAAAGATTAATCTTCACTTGGAGGGATACAGTAAAATAGAGTCAAAAGTGGTATCTTCAATTCGATTAACGACAGTGAGGGAAAGAGTTACCTCATTTGTGAAACTATCAGTCAATAAATCAAACAAAGTAAACGGACTGATTATTTCTTTCAAAGTTCAAATCTGTATGTCTCTACTTTCACTTCTGTTGACTTTCAAGTAAGAAGAAACTCAAAGATAAGCAACGAATAAGAATTTCATTGGATTTTGCTTTACATCAAAAGTGAATGTATGTATGTTTTTTTTATAATCTATTCAGAAGTTATAGATTACCTGTTTCACACGAAGCGCCAGAATAGCCGGGATCACAAACGCACGTTACGGCGGTTGTTCCAGGAGTACAAGTTCCTCTATTCGTACACGACGAAGCGGGAACACAGTCAGCTACACATGTAAAAATTGATTTCCGAAGGCAATGAATTTGATAAAGATGACGAGAAGAAAAGAATACCCGTTTGAAAAGATTAATCTTCACTTGGAGGGATACAGTAAAATAGAGTCAAAAGTGGTATCTTCAATTCGATTAACGACAGTGAGGGAAAGAGTTACCTCATTTGTGAAACTATCAGTCAATAAATCAAACAAAGTAAACGGACTGATTATTTCTTTCAAAGTTCAAATCTGTATGTCTCTACTTTCACTTCTGTTGACTTTCAAGTAAGAAGAAACTCAAAGATAAGCAACGAATAAGAATTTCATTGGATTTTGCTTTACATCAAAAGTGAATGTATGTATGTTTTTTTTATAATCTATTCAGAAGTTATAGATTACCTGTTTCACACGAAGCGCCAGAATAGCCGGGATCACAAACGCACGTTACGGCGGTTGTTCCAGGAGTACAAGTTCCTCTATTCGTACACGACGAAGCGGGAACACAGTCAGCTACACATGTAAAAATTGATTTCCGAAGGCAATGAATTTGATAAAGATGACGAGAAGAAAAGAATACCCGTTTGAAAAGATTAATCTTCACTTGGAGGGATACAGTAAAATAGAGTCAAAAGTGGTATCTTCAATTCGATTAACGACAGTGAGGGAAAGAGTTACCTCATTTGTGAAACTATCAGTCAATAAATCAAACAAAGTAAACGGACTGATTATTTCTTTCAAAGTTCAAATCTGTATGTCTCTACTTTCACTTCTGTTGACTTTCAAGTAAGAAGAAACTCAAAGATAAGCAACGAATAAGAATTTCATTGGATTTTGCTTTACATCAAAAGTGAATGTATGTATGTTTTTTTTATAATCTATTCAGAAGTTATAGATTACCTGTTTCACACGAAGCGCCAGAATAGCCGGGATCACAAACGCACGTTACGGCGGTTGTTCCAGGAGTACAAGTTCCTCTATTCGTACACGACGAAGCGGGAACACAGTCAGCTACACATGTAAAAATTGATTTCCGAAGGCAATGAATTTGATAAAGATGACGAGAAGAAAAGAATACCCGTTTGAAAAGATTAATCTTCACTTGGAGGGATACAGTAAAATAGAGTCAAAAGTGGTATCTTCAATTCGATTAACGACAGTGAGGGAAAGAGTTACCTCATTTGTGAAACTATCAGTCAATAAATCAAACAAAGTAAACGGACTGATTATTTCTTTCAAAGTTCAAATCTGTATGTCTCTACTTTCACTTCTGTTGACTTTCAAGTAAGAAGAAACTCAAAGATAAGCAACGAATAAGAATTTCATTGGATTTTGCTTTACATCAAAAGTGAATGTATGTATGTTTTTTTTTATAATCTATTCAGAAGTTATAGATTACCTGTTTCACACGAAGCGCCAGAATAGCCGGGATCACAAACGCACGTTACGGCGGTTGTTCCAGGAGTACAAGTTCCTCTATTCGTACACGACGAAGCGGGAACACAGTCAGCTACACATGTAAAAATTGATTTCCGAAGGCAATGAATTTGATAAAGATGACGAGAAGAAAAGAATACCCGTTTGAAAAGATTAATCTTCACTTGGAGGGATACAGTAAAATAGAGTCAAAAGTGGTATCTTCAATTCGATTAACGACAGTGAGGGAAAGAGTTACCTCATTTGTGAAACTATCAGTCAATAAATCAAACAAAGTAAACGGACTGATTATTTCTTTCAAAGTTCAAATCTGTATGTCTCTACTTTCACTTCTGTTGACTTTCAAGTAAGAAGAAACTCAAAGATAAGCAACGAATAAGAATTTCATTGGATTTTGCTTTACATCAAAAGTGAATGTATGTATGTTTTTTTTATAATCTATTCAGAAGTTATAGATTACCTGTTTCACACGAAGCGCCAGAATAGCCGGGATCACAAACGCACGTTACGGCGGTTGTTCCAGGAGTACAAGTTCCTCTATTCGTACACGACGAAGCGGGAACACAGTCAGCTACACATGTAAAAATTGATTTCCGAAGGCAATGAATTTGATAAAGATGACGAGAAGAAAAGAATACCCGTTTGAAAAGATTAATCTTCACTTGGAGGGATACAGTAAAATAGAGTCAAAAGTGGTATCTTCAATTCGATTAACGACAGTGAGGGAAAGAGTTACCTCATTTGTGAAACTATCAGTCAATAAATCAAACAAAGTAAACGGACTGATTATTTCTTTCAAAGTTCAAATCTGTATGTCTCTACTTTCACTTCTGTTGACTTTCAAGTAAGAAGAAACTCAAAGATAAGCAACGAATAAGAATTTCATTGGATTTTGCTTTACATCAAAAGTGAATGTATGTATGTTTTTTTTTATAATCTATTCAGAAGTTATAGATTACCTGTTTCACACGAAGCGCCAGAATAGCCGGGATCACAAACGCACGTTACGGCGGTTGTTCCAGGAGTACAAGTTCCTCTATTCGTACACGACGAAGCGGGAACACAGTCAGCTACACATGTAAAAATTGATTTCCGAAGGCAATGAATTTGATAAAGATGACGAGAAGAAAAGAATACCCGTTTGAAAAGATTAATCTTCACTTGGAGGGATACAGTAAAATAGAGTCAAAAGTGGTATCTTCAATTCGATTAACGACAGTGAGGGAAAGAGTTACCTCATTTGTGAAACTATCAGTCAATAAATCAAACAAAGTAAACGGACTGATTATTTCTTTCAAAGTTCAAATCTGTATGTCTCTACTTTCACTTCTGTTGACTTTCAAGTAAGAAGAAACTCAAAGATAAGCAACGAATAAGAATTTCATTGGATTTTGCTTTACATCAAAAGTGAATGTATGTATGTTTTTTTTTATAATCTATTCAGAAGTTATAGATTACCTGTTTCACACGAAGCGCCAGAATAGCCGGGATCACAAACGCACGTTACGGCGGTTGTTCCAGGAGTACAAGTTCCTCTATTCGTACACGACGAAGCGGGAACACAGTCAGCTACACATGTAAAAATTGATTTCCGAAGGCAATGAATTTGATAAAGATGACGAGAAGAAAAGAATACCCGTTTGAAAAGATTAATCTTCACTTGGAGGGATACAGTAAAATAGAGTCAAAAGTGGTATCTTCAATTCGATTAACGACAGTGAGGGAAAGAGTTACCTCATTTGTGAAACTATCAGTCAACAAATCAAACAAAGTAAACGGACTGATTATTTCTTTCAAAGTTCAAATCTGTATGTCTCTACTTTCACTTCTGTTGACTTTCAAGTAAGAAGAAACTCAAAGATAAGCAACGAATAAGAATTTCATTGGATTTTGCTTTACATCAAAAGTGAATGTATGTATGTTTTTTTTTATAATCTATTCAGAAGTTATAGATTACCTGTTTCACACGAAGCGCCAGAATAGCCGGGATCACAAACGCACGTTACGGCGGTTGTTCCAGGAGTACAAGTTCCTCTATTCGTACACGACGAAGCGGGAACACAGTCAGCTACACATGTAAAAATTGATTTCCGAAGGCAATGAATTTGATAAAGATGACGAGAAGAAAAGAATACCCGTTTGAAAAGATTAATCTTCACTTGGAGGGATACAGTAAAATAGAGTCAAAAGTGGTATCTTCAATTCGATTAACGACAGTGAGGGAAAGAGTTACCTCATTTGTGAAACTATCAGTCAATAAATCAAACAAAGTAAACGGACTGATTATTTCTTTCAAAGTTCAAATCTGTATGTCTCTACTTTCACTTCTGTTGACTTTCAAGTAAGAAGAAACTCAAAGATAAGCAACGAATAAGAATTTCATTGGATTTTGCTTTACATCAAAAGTGAATGTATGTATGTTTTTTTTATAATCTATTCAGAAGTTATAGATTACCTGTTTCACACGAAGCGCCAGAATAGCCGGGATCACAAACGCACGTTACGGCGGTTGTTCCAGGAGTACAAGTTCCTCTATTCGTACACGACGAAGCGGGAACACAGTCAGCTACACATGTAAAAATTGATTTCCGAAGGCAATGAATTTGATAAAGATGACGAGAAGAAAAGAATACCCGTTTGAAAAGATTAATCTTCAATTGGAGGGATACAGTAAAATAGAGTCAAAAGTGGTATCTTCAATTCGATTAACGACAGTGAGGGAAAGAGTTACCTCATTTGTGAAACTATCAGTCAATAAATCAAACAAAGTAAACGGACTGATTATTTCTTTCAAAGTTCAAATCTGTATGTCTCTACTTTCACTTCTGTTGACTTTCAAGTAAGAAGAAACTCAAAGATAAGCAACGAATAAGAATTTCATTGGATTTTGCTTTACATCAAAAGTGAATGTATGTATGTTTTTTTTTTATAATCTATTCAGAAGTTATAGATTACCTGTTTCACACGAAGCGCCAGAATAGCCGGGATCACAAACGCACGTTACGGCGGTTGTTCCAGGAGTACAAGTTCCTCTATTCGTACACGACGAAGCGGGAACACAGTCAGCTACACATGTAAAAATTGATTTCCGAAGGCAATGAATTTGATAAAGATGACGAGAAGAAAAGAATACCCGTTTGAAAAGATTAATCTTCACTTGGAGGGATACAGTAAAATAGAGTCAAAAGTGGTATCTTCAATTCGATTGAACGACAGTGAGGGAAAGAGTTACCTCATTTGTGAAACTATCAGTCAATAAATCAAACAAAGTAAACGGACTGATTATTTCTTTCAAAGTTCAAATCTGTATGTCTCTACTTTCACTTCTGTTGACTTTCAAGTAAGAAGAAACTCAAAGATAAGCAACGAATAAGAATTTCATTGGATTTTGCTTTACATCAAAAGTGAATGTATGTATGTTTTTTTTTATAATCTATTCAGAAGTTATAGATTACCTGTTTCACACGAAGCGCCAGAATAGCCGGGATCACAAACGCACGTTACGGCGGTTGTTCCAGGAGTACAAGTTCCTCTATTCGTACACGACGAAGCGGGAACACAGTCAGCTACACATGTAAAAATTGATTTCCGAAGGCAATGAATTTGATAAAGATGACGAGAAGAAAAGAATACCCGTTTGAAAAGATTAATCTTCACTTGGAGGGATACAGTAAAATAGAGTCAAAAGTGGTATCTTCAATTCGATTAACGACAGTGAGGGAAAGAGTTACCTCATTTGTGAAACTATCAGTCAATAAATCAAACAAAGTAAACGGACTGATTATTTCTTTCAAAGTTCAAATCTGTATGTCTCTACTTTCACTTCTGTTGACTCTCAAGTAAGAAGAAACTCAAAGAGTTTCCTTAACAATCACGTGTAATTTCTCTCTTTCTGTTCCCCTGTTCGCTCTGTATCTTTAATTTCTTGATAAGCAACGAATAAGAATTTCATTGAATTTTGCTTTACATCAAAAGTGAATGTATGTATGTTTTTTGTATAATCTATTCAGAAGTTATAGATTACCTGTTTCACATGAATCGCCAGAATAGCCGGAATTACACACGCACGTTACGGCGGCTGATCCAGGAGAACAAGTTCCTCTACTCGTACATGAATCGGCAAGACAATCAGCTAAACATGTAAAAAAAAAAAAAACATTTCCGAAGGCAATGAATTTGATGAAGATGACGAGAAGAGAAAAATACCCGTTTGAAAAGATTAATCTTTACTTGGAGGGATACGGTAAAATAGAGTCAAAAGTGGTATCTTCAATTCGATTAACGACAGTGAGGGAAAGAGTTAGCTCATTTGTGAAACTTTCAGTCAATAAATCAAACAAAGTAAACGGACTGATTATTTCTTTCAAAGTTCAAATCTGTATGTTTGTACTTTAACTTCTGTTGACTCTCAAGTAAGAAGAAACTCAAAGAGTTTCCTCAACAACTACTGTAATTTTCTCTCTTTCTGTTCCCCTGTTCGCTCTGTATCTTTAATTTCTTGATAAGCAACGAATAAGAATGTCATTGGATTTTGCTTTACATCAAAAGTGAATGTATGTATGTCTTTTGTATAATCTATTCAGAAGTTATAGATTACCTGTTTCACATGAATCGCCAGAATATCCGGAATTACACACGCACGTTACGGCGGCTGATCCAGGAGAACAAGTTCCTCTACTCGTACATGAATCGGCAAGACAATTAGCTAAACATGTAAAAAAAAAAAAAAATGATTTCCGAAGGCAATGAATTTAATAAAGATGACGAAAAGAGAAAAATATCCGTTTTAAAAGAATAATCTTCACTTGGAGGGAAACAGTAAAATAGAGTCAAAAGTGGTATCTTCAATTCGATTAACGACATTGAGGGAAAGAGTTAGCTCATTTGTGAAACTATCAGTCAATAAATCAAACAAAGTAAACGGACTGATTATTTCTTTCAAAGTTCAAATCTGTATGTCTGTACTTTCACTTCTGTTGACTCTCAAGTAAGAAGAAACTTAAAGAGTTATCTTAAGAATCACGTGTAATTTCAACCTTTCTGTTCCCCTGTTCGCTCTGTATCTTTAATTTCTTGATAAGCAACGAATAAGAATTTCATTGGATTTTTCTTTGCATCAAAAGTGAATGTATGTATGTTTTTTGTATAATCTATTCAGAAGTTATAGATTACCTGTTTCACATGAATCGCCAGAATAGCCGGAATTACACACGCACGTTACGGCGGCTGATCCAGGAGAACAAGTTCCTCTACTCGTACATGAATCGGCAAGACAATCAGCTAAACATGTAAAAAAAAAAAAATGATTTCCGAAGGCAATGAATTTGATAAAGATGACGAGAAGAGAAAAATACCCGTTTGAAAAGATCAATATTCACTTGGAGGGATACAGTAAAATAGAGTCAAAAGTGGTATCTTTAATTCAATTAACGACAGTGAGGGAAACAGTTAGCTCATTTGTAAAACTATCAGTCAATAAATCAAACAAAGTAAACGAACTGATTATTTCTTTCAAAGTTCAAATCTGTATGTCTGTACTTTCATTTCTGTTGACTCTCAAGTAAGAAGAAACTCAAAGAGTTTCCTCAACAATCATCTGTAATTTCAACCTTTCTGTTCCCCTGTTCGCTCTGTATCTTTAATTTCTTGATAAGCAACGAATAAGAATTTCCATAGATTTTGCTTTACATCAAAAGTGAATGTATGTATGTTTTTTGTATAATCTATTCAGAAGTTATAGATTACCTGTTTCACATGAATCGCCAGAATAGCCGGAATTACACACGCACGTTACGGCGGCTGATCCAGGAGAACAAGTTCCTCTACTCGTACATGAATCGGCAAGACAATCAGCTAAACATGTAAAAAAAAAAATGATTTCCGAAGGCAATGAATTTAAAAAAGATGACGAAAAGAGAAAAATACCCGTTTTAAAAGATTAATCTTCACTTGGAGGGAAACAGTAAAATATAGTCAAAAGTGGTATCTTCAATTCGATTAACGACATTGAGGGAAAGAGTTAGCTCATTTGTGAAACTATCAGTCAATAAATCAAACAAAGTAAACGGACTGATTATTTCTTTCAAAGTTCAAATCTGTATGTCTGTACTTTCACTTCTGTTGACTCTCAAGTAAGAAGAAACTCAAAGAGTTTCCTTAACAATCACGTGTAATTTCTCTCTTTCTGTTCCCCTGTTCGCTCTGTATCTTTAATTTCTTGATAAGCAACGAATAAGAATTTCATTGAATTTTGCTTTACATCAAAAGTGAATGTATGTATGTTTTTTGTATAATCTATTCAGAAGTTATAGATTACCTGTTTCACATGAATCGCCAGAATAGCCGGAATTACACACGCACGTTACGGCGGCTGATCCAGGAGAACAAGTTCCTCTACTCGTACATGAATCGGCAAGACAATCAGCTAAACATGTAACAAAACAAAAAAATGATTTCCGAAGGCAATGAATATGATAAAGATGACGAGAAGAGAAAAATACCCGTTTGAAAAGATCAATCTTCGCTTGGAGGGATACAGTAAAATAGAGTCAAAAGTGGTATCTTAAATTCGATTAACGACAGTGAGGGAAAGAGTTAGCTCATTTATGAAACTATTAGTCAATAAATCAAACAAAGTAAACGGACTGATTATTTCTTTCAAAGTTCAGATCTGTATATCTGTACTTTCACTTCTGTTGACTCTCAAGTAAGAAGAAACTCAAAGAGTTTCCTTAACAATCACGTGTAATTTCTTTCTTTCTATTCCCCTGTTCGCTCTGTATCTTTAATTTCGTGATAAGCAACGAATAAGAATTTCATTGGATTTTGCTTTACATCAAAAGTGAATGTATGTATGTTTTTTGTATAATCTATTCAGAAGTTATAGATTACCTGTTTCACATGAATCGCCAGAATAGCCGGAATTACACACGCACGTTACGGCGGCTGATCCAGGAGAACAAGTTCCTCTACTCGTACATGAATCGGCAAGACAATCAGCTAAACATGTAAAAAAAAAAATGATTTCCGAAGGCAATGAATTTAAAAAAGATGACGAAAAGAGAAAAATACCCGTTTTAAAAGATTAATCTTCACTTGGAGGGAAACAGTAAAATATAGTCAAAAGTGGTATCTTCAATTCGATTAACGACATTGAGGGAAAGAGTTAGCTCATTTGTGAAACTATCAGTCAATAAATCAAACAAAGTAAACGGACTGATTATTTCTTTCAAAGTTCAAATCTGTATGTCTGTACTTTCACTTCTGTTGACTCTCAAGTAAGAAGAAACTCAAAGAGTTTCCTTAACAATCACAAAATGGCGCCTGGATGACGTCATGATAACCTGATGACCTTGAAAAGGTTACTGTCACGTCTCATGACAATGACCTATGACTGTGTCAAAATTGAAAGAAATTGACACAACCGATCTTGAGTTAACCGATGAACAAAAAACGGGGAGAAATAAAAATAAATAATAACTAGAAATTTAATTCGTCACGAAGACGAATAAGGTGGTCTGTCTTCAAGTCTTATAATAGATTACAATATTTACTATATTGAAAAAGGGAGAAGTTATATAGACATGTAAACAATGATGATTATGATGATGATGATCTTGATAGTAATGATTATGATGATGATCATGATGATGTTGATGAGGATGATTATCATCATTATGATAATGATGATCATGAGCATCAGCATGATCCTGAAATCTGATTGAAAAAATGAGGAAATATTTAGATAGCAAATAGTCTCAGCTACAACATACTAAAATTTGGGAGAAAACTGTTGAATAATAACCGAGATACTGGTCAAAACACATTGTCATGCAGATTCATGTTTTGAAAAAAGTGACCTCCCATAGACATAACACGCAAATATGACAAATTATGCATTGTCGCCTTTAATCGAATATTTTTACTATGATGACGTCAGATAAATGAAAAATAAATAACATATTTCTGATAGAGAATTATCTCAGCTACAACATATCAAAATCTGGTAGAAAATTGATCCCTAATAAGTGAGATAATTCCAATTAAACAAAGACAAAAATGACGTCATCAACAAAATACATTTGTTTGAGTTTAGATGCCAATATGATGACTTTATTTCACTTTGTACGAGTCAGGGTGGTATGAAATCATATTTCCAACTCATGCTTTTTCCAACCATAATATAAAAATTGGGGGTCAATGGACTATCTGAAGAGCTATTTCGATTTTTAAAATGGCATGTTTTTGATCAAATTTGCATTATATTGCCCATAGCAGCACGCGCAGAATTTGAACTTTGACGCGCGCTCACGGCCTTATGAAAGGTCAAGAGTGACTGAAATTAATGTAAATTGTCATTTACGGTAAGAGGAATCTAAATCATGTAACAAAATTGAATTTGACCTTTTCCGCACGTTATGAGCGCGCGCAACGCGCCCGGTGACACGTACGGACGGAAAATTTTGAAATGCTTAAAATGACCTGATTCGTACTCTCGTTTAATAGTTAAGTGATTTTGAGCATTTTAAAATTTTGACGCGCGCGTACGTGCGCGTCATGACCTTTATGTGACCTTTGATGACATGACTTGTTGACCCTTGACCTGAAGTATATGTGATATGAATATGAATGACCTTTGCTCATGCATCATGAAGATATGATGGATAACGTGATTTAACAAAATGGCGCCTGGATGACGTCACGATGACCTGATGACCTTGAAAAGGTTACTGTCACGTCTCATGACAATGACCTATGACTGTGTCAAAATTGAAAGAAATTGACACAACCGATCTTGAGTTAACCGATGAACAAAAAACGAGGAGAAATAAAAATAAATAATAATAATAATAAATAAATAAAGAAAGAAAATTCTGACGAAAACAATAGGTGATCTGTCGAAAACGACAGACCACCTAACTAGAAATTTAATTCGTCACGAAGACGAATAAGGTGGTCTGTCTAAGTCTCATGATAGATTTGAGAATGGGAGAAATTATATATGACATGTAAACAATGATGATCATGATGAACATGATGATGATCATGATAGTAAAGGTGATGATGATAATGATAATGTTATATGATGATAAAAACGATAATGTTAATGATGATGATAATGATCATGATCATGATGATGTTGATGATGATCATCTTTAGACCATGATGATGATGATGATGATGATCATATTGATGATGATGATGACGATGATGAGTATGAGCATGATCCTGACATCTGATTGAAAAAATGAGGAAATATTTAGATAGCATAAAGTCTCAGCTACAACATATTAAGATTTGGTTGAAAACTATTTTGAATAACAACCGAGACGCTGGTCAAAACACATTGTCATGCAGATTCATGTTTTGAAAAAAGTGACCTCCCATAGACATAACACGCAAATATGACAAATTATGCATTGTCGCCTTTAATGGAATATTTAACTATGATGACGTCATCAAAATGAAAAATGAATGGCATATTTTTGATAGAGAATTATCTCAGCTACAACATATCAAAATCTGAGAGAAAAGTGATCACAGAAAAGTGAGATAATCTCAATTGAACAAAGACAAAAATGACGTCATCAACAAAATACATTTGTTTGAGTTTAGATGCCAATATGATGACTTTGTTTCACTTTGTACGAGTCAGGGTGGTATGAAATCATATCTCCAACTCATGCTTTTTCCAACCATGATATAAAAATTGGGGGTCGATGGACTATCTGAAGAGCTATTTCGATTTTTAAAATGGCATGTTTTTGATGAAATTTGCATTATATTGCCCATAGCAGCACGCGCGGATTTTGAACTTTGACGCACGCTCACGGCCTTATGAAATATGAAGAGTGACTGAAATTAATGTAATTTGTCAATTACGTTAAGAGGAATCTAAATCATGTAAACAATTTGAATTTGACCTTTTCCGCGCGTTATGAGCGCGCGCAACGCGCCCGGTGACACGTACGGACGGAAAATTTTGAAATGCTTAAAATGACCTGATTCGCACTCTCGTTTAATAGTTAAGTGATTTTGAGCATTTTAAAATTTTGACGCGCGTGTACGTAAGCGTCATGACCTTTATGTGACCTGTGATGACATGACTTGTTGACCCTTGACCTGAAGTATATGTGATATGAATATGAATGACCTTTGCTTAGGCATCATGAAGATATGATAGATAACGTGATTTCACAAAATGGCGCCTGGATGACGTCACGATGACCTGATGACCTTGAAAAGGTTACTGTCACGTCTCATGACAATGACCTATGACTGTGTCAAAATTGAAAGAAATTAACACAATCGATCTTGAGTTAACCGATGAACAAAAAACGGGGAGAAATAAAAATAAATAATAATAAATAAATAAATAAATAAAGAAAGAAAGAAAATTCTGACGAAAACAATAGGTGATCTGTCGAAAACGACAGACCACCTAATAAAGAAAGAAAATTCTGACGAAAACAATAGGTGATCTGTCGTTGACAGACCACCTAATAAATAAATAAAGAAAGAAAATTCTGACGAAAACAATAGGTGATCTGTCGAAAACGACAGACCACCTAATAATAAATAAATAAAAAAAGAAAGAAAATTCTGACGAAAACAATAGGTGATCTGTCGAAAACGACAGACCACCTAATAAAGAATAAATAATAAAGAAGAAAGAAAATTCTGACGAAAACAATAGGTGATCTGTCGAAAACGACAGACCACCTAATAAAGAATAAATAATAAAGAAGAAAGAAAATTCTGACGAAAACAATAGGTGATCTGTCGAAAACGACAGACCACCTAATAAAGAATAAATAATAAAGAAGAAAGAAAATTCTGACGAAAACAATAGGTGATCTGTCTACGACAGACCACCTAACTAGACATATAATACTTGTTTGGAACAAGTATAGGTGGGCTGGTCAACTAAAATTTGAGACAAAATAGAGCAAATATAAGCCAGATACTGCTAAAAAGACAAGGTCATGTAGATTCATGATGTGAACGGAATTGCTGATCATGATAATGATCATGATCATGATGATATCGATGATGATTATCATCATTATGATAATGATGATCATGATGATAATGATGATCATGATGATAATGATCATGATCATGATCATTAGCGTGATCCTGACATCTTATTGAAAAATGAGGGATGATTAAGATAGCATATAGTCTCAGCTACAACATACTCAAAAATCAACAAAATCCAAGCTGAAAGTATATTTTAATTCGTCACTTTGACGAATAAGGTGGTCTGTCTTCAATCTTTTAGATTTGAATATTTACTATAATAAAACAAAATGGAGAAGTTATATAGACATGTAAACAATGATGATCAAGATGATGGTGATGATGAACATGATGATGATCATGATAGTTAATGGTGATGATGATGATGATGATAATGTTAGATGGTGATATTAATGATAATGTTAATGAAGATGATAATAATGATGATCATGATCATGATCATAATGATAATGTTAATGATAATGATGATGATCATGATCATGATGATCATGATGATCATGATGATCATGATCATGATCATGATGATCATGATGATGTTGATGATGATCATGATCATCATGATGTTAATTGATGATGATGATCATCAGACCATGATGATGATCACATCATCAGACCATAATGATGATATTGATGATCATCACGATGATCATGATCATGAGCGTGATCCTGACATCTGATTGAAAAAATGAGAGAATAGTTAGATAGCATATAGTCTCAGCTACAACATACTTAAAAATCAACAAAACTCAAGCTGAAATAACGGCGATATTGCTCGCAAAAGACAGGAAGGTAGAATCTAGATTTGAGAAAATGTCATCTCCCATAGGGATTACACGCCAAAAGTAATGGATCAAGTCATAATAGGGTAAGTAAATATAGTTGTTTATTACATTATTTGCGATTATACCTGTTTTGATAATCAAAGAAGACGGTTGAGTGAAAGGTCAAAAAGACCAAAAAAAAATAAAGAAAAAAATTGTTGGAGACACCCGGACTCGAACCAGGGGTCTCGAGGACGGAAGTCAAGTGCGTTACCGATATACCAAAACATTTCCCATAGCGATTACACGTAAAGGGAAATTAGAATTCTCAAATCCCACCTTGCAAGTGAAATATGAGCATGATTCCGGCATCTGGGCATATAAGTGTTAGATTTTTGTCTCAGCTACAACATACTCGAAGTTCAGCGTAAACAAAGATAAAACGACGGAGATATTGCTCGCGATATACGGGAATGTAGAATCCAGTTTTGAGAAAAAGTCATGTCCCATAGAGAATACACGCAAAATGTGAAAAAATTGACATGCCTCCTTTAATCGCAAAAATACGCCATGATGCCAACGTCAAAATGAAAAGTAATTGTCTCAGCTAGAACATATACAAATTTGGAAGAAAATCGATCAATATATACAGAGATACAATCAATTTTCCAAAAATCTGCTGACGTCATAATATGCAAATTGAAATTTTGAGTTCGGAGGCCATTATGATGGCGTCATGAGTTAATTGAGGGTCGAATGAGACATGAAATCATTTCTCTGACTCATAATCTATCTAAATATGAAGAAAAAAATGGGGGTATTCATCTATTCTGAAGAGTTATAATGAATTTTGTATAGGCATGTTTTTGCCCATATATGATATGTACTACAAGAGCTCCGTTATTAATGGTCAGAGAAAGGTGAACAAGGTATCAAAATGCTTGAAAAAATGTGCCAAATGTGATGGCAGAAAAAAATTGGCGATTATTTGTTGCAAAAAATCAGTACGCACGAAAACGCGCGCGCGTTTTATGACTTGAAATTGACCGGACGGATATTAACCTTGACCATGATAAATATGAATAAAAAATGCCTTTCCGTTATGAAGATATGATCCTGAGTAAAAAGTACCAGAATAAAAACACAAAATGGCGCCTGGATGACGTCATGAAGACCCGATGACCTTGAAAATGTTCCTGTCACGTCTTATGACAATGACCTATAACTGTGCTAAAATTTAACGAAATTGACTAGACCGACCTTGAGTTATCCTGTAAACAAAAAAGGGGGTACAATAAATAAAAATAAAGAAATAAAGAAATAAACTAGACATGTAATACTTGTTTGGAACAAGTATAGGTGGGCTGGTCAACTAAAATTTGAGACAAAATAGAACAAAAAGAAGCGAGATACTGCTTACAAATTCTTAGAAAACAATGACCTGAACGAAATTCATCTTCTATGGGCATAACACGCACATTCTGAAATTTCTGATATGTGCCCTTTAATCAAATTTTTCACCATGATGACGTCATCAAAATGAAAAATGGTGAAACTGAGATTGTAGAAAATTGTCTGAGCTACAACATATCAAAATTCGGAAGAAAATCAATCAATATTAACAGAGATACAATCCATTTTTCATAAATATGCTGACGTCATGATATGCAAATTTGTATTTTTAGTTCCAAGGCCATTATGATGATGTCATGATACACTCAATGGCCAAATGAGACATGAAATCATATGTCCAACTCATACTCTATCTAAATATGAAACAAAATTGGGGTTCAGGTGCATCCCAAAGAGCTATTATTGATTTTGTATAGGCATGTTTTTTCCCATATATGGTATGTATTACAAGAGCTCGCGCGCACAGATATTTATCTTGAATGGATTCTCATCTTGTTATTAATGATCATAAAGAGATAAAAATGGAGTCAAATTGTTTGAAAAATATGAGAAATATCATGAAAGAAAAAAAAATGGCGATTCTATGTTGTGTAATGGTGTTACGTGCAAAAACGAGCGCGCATGCGCGTGTGCGCGATTTTTTATAAAATGATTAAAATGACCTGAAACGTATGTAAAATATATTTGAGACGATTTTGAGCATTTAAAAATTTTGCGCGCGCACTAACGCGCGGACGTACGCGCACGCGCGCGTTTTTTTACCTGAAATTTACTGGACTGATATTGACCTTGATCATGATAAATATGAATGAGAAATAACTTTTGGTTAGGACGATATGATCATGAGTTAATTTTCACAAAATGGCGCCTAGATGACGTCATCAGTCAAGGTCAAGTTTGAAAACCTTAACGTGTTTTATCCATATGCATATACATATGTGTGTCAAATTTCAAAGCATTTGATTAAACCGTTTTAAAGTAATCTTGCTAACAAAAAAGTGGGTGGAAATAAGAAAAATAAAGAAATAATAGAGGCAATTTTAACAAAATTATAAGGTGGTCTGTATTAGATACAGCCCACCTAATAAATAATAAACTAGAATTTAATTCGTCACGAGGACGAATAAGGTGGTCTGCCTTCAAGTTATATAGACATGTAAACAATGATGATGATGATCTTGATAGTAATGGTGATGACGATGATGATGATGATCATGATCATGATGATGTTGATGATCATCATCAACATACCATGATGACATCTGATTGAAAAAAATGGGACAACATTTAGATAGCATATTGTCTCAGCTACAACATACTCGAAAATCAACATAATCCAAATAGAAATAATGCCGATATTGCTCGCAGAAGATAGGAATGTAGATTCCAGATTTGAGAAAAGTCATCCCCCTTAGGAATTACACGCAAAAAGTAATGGAACAAGTGAAAATAGGGTTATAATAAAGTAAATATGGCTGTTTATTACGCGATTTGCGATTATACGTATTTTAGTATTCAAAGGAGATGGTACAGTGAAAGGTCAAAAAGAAAAAAAAGATTGTTGGAGACGCCCGGACTCGAACCAGTGACCTCGAGGTTGGAAGTCAAGTGGGTTACCGATATACCAAAACATTTCCCATAGCGATTACACGTAAACGAAAAATAAAATTCTCAAATCCCACTTTGCAAGTGAAATATGAGCATGATCCCGGCTCAGCGAAAACAAAGCTAAGACGACGGAGATATTGCTCGTGAAAGACGGAAATGTAGAATCCAGTTTTCAGAAAAAGTCATGTCCCATAGAGAATACACGCAAAATGTAAACAATTGACACGCCTCCTTTAATCGCCAAATCACGCCATGATGCTTTCGTCAAAATGAAATTCGTGGTAGCTGCATCTGTAGAGAATTGTCTTAGCTAAAACATATCAAAATTTGGATGAAAATTGATCAATATTTACAGAGATACAATCAATTTTCTAAAAATATGATGACGTCATAATATGCAAATAGAAATTTTGAGTTCGGAGGCCATTATGATGACGTCATGAGTTAATTGAGGTTCAAATAAGACACGAAATCATATTTCCGACTCATACTTTATCAAGATATGAAAAAAAATTGGGGTCATCTTGCATCCTAAAGAGCTACAAAGGATTTTGTATAGGTATGTTTTTGCCCATATATGCTATGTATTACAAGAGCTCGCACGCATGGACATTTACCTTGAACGGAGGCCATCATGATGACGTCATGAGTTAATTGAGTGTTACTTGTTACTTGTAGAGATAATCCCGATGGCAGCTATCATACAGCTAAACTGGGATGTCCGTGCAACGTGCTGGCATAGTGACAGTGCATGAAGTAATTCAAAACAGTGAATGATGTCTATTATTTACAATAAAACGGTGGACGTGCAAGTAAAAACCGAGACGTGGAGTCTACAGTAGCTTGGACCCAACAGGAGGAGGCAACGCTCTGATGATAGGTAGAGCAGCCTCCTGGAAGATGGTCACTGTTGGAGATGTTACTGCAGCAGCTGATAGGTGGTTCCACGTCCAGATGGTGCGAGGATAGAAGGAGTACTTAAAGCTATCAATGGAAGCTGGGGGTACTGCATACTTCAGAGGGTGATCATTTCTGCCCAGATATGTAGCTGGGATAATGTGAGTGGGAAAAGGCATGTTGAGTTGGTGATGGTGCATCTTGTAAAACAAAGTGGACTGTGCAAGAAGCCTGCGGTTGTGAAGGGTATCCCATCCCAGTTTGTTGACAAGTGCTGTGACTGATGTTATTCTCCGGTAGTCTTGGTATACAAAACGGGCGGCAGCTCGCTGTACTTTCTCAAGACTTTGTATTGATGTCAGAGTCCGAGGGTTCCAAGCTTCACTGCCATACTCAAGTTGAGGACGAACAAGCATTGTGTAGGCTTTGGATTTGATGTTCTTGGTGCACGGTGATAGAGTTCTGCGTAGGAGGCCAAGGGTTCTATTGCCTTTCTGGGTGGCGAGTTTACATTGGGTGTTCCATTTAAGGTCATGGGTAATCGTGACACCAAGATACTTGTATTGTTTTACTCGAGGAATTGACTCATTTAGTAGGGTGTAGTCCACTGTGACGGGGTGCTTCTTGTTTGTGATTGACAATGTAGCACACTTCTTGATGTTGAATCCCATCAGCCATTTAGTGGACCAGTCTGCAAGAACATGGAGATCTTCTTGCAGTATATGAGTGTCAGAGGGAGAGTCGATACGCCGATAGATGACACTGTCATCTGCAAATAGACGCATTGTGGACTTGATGTTGAGTTTGATGTCATTGATGTACAGGAGGAAAAGTACGGGGCCAATGACAGAACCCTGCGGTACTCCTGAAGTAACAGGCATCCATGCTGAGCGAGCACCATTGACGACGACAGCTTGATGTCTATTCGCTAGGAGTGACATAGTCCAGCGGAGAGAGTCTCCCCTGATTCCGTAGTAATGTAGTTTGGATCTAAGGTGTGGATGTGGTACGCGATCAAACGCTTTTTGGAAGTCGAGATTGATGGTATCAGTTTGGCCTCTAGATTGAAGAGAGGATGACCAATCATCGGTAGCTGTGACAAGTTGTGTTGTTGTCGAAAGATTCTGTCTGAAACCATGCTGTTCATCAATGAGTATGTTGTTAGCTGCAAGATGTTTAGAAATGTGGCTAAGCATAATATGTTCCATCACCTTACTGCAGATACACGTCAGCGATATAGGTCTGTAGTTACCTGGGCAACATTTATCTCCTGCCTTATAAATAGGGGCTACAAGTGCACGTTTCCAGTCTAAAGGCACTTCTCCGGTATTGTAACTCTGTTGAAACAGAAATGACAATGCAGGGGCTATTTCGTGTGCTAGCATCTTCAGAATTCTTGGATGTATCTCATCTGGGCCACTGGCTTTGGATGGATTCAGTTGAAGCAGTTGCTTAACTACACCAGACCGGTGGATGTGGAGATGCCCTATGTCATTGTATAGGGAAGGCCGGTTTATGCAAACTTGATCCACGTTGCTCTTGGTGAAGGTAGAATGAAAGTAATTATTCAAACATTCAGCCTTGTCCTTGTTTGTGATATGGAGCTTGTTATCATTTCTCAAGGGTGGTATACCAAAGTTTTCAGATCTACGCTGTTTTACATATGACCAGAAGGCCTTGGGGTTCGCATATAGGCTCTCACCTATTATGTTGCAGACGTAATTGTGATGAGCTTGGCGGACACGTTTGGTCAGTTCGTTTCGAAGCTGCCTGTAGGCCTTCCAATTGGATGCACTAGGCTGACTACGTGCCTTCTTGAACAAACGATCCCGCTTCCTCATTTGCCTTTTGAGGGAAATGGTGATCCATGGCAAGTTGCGTCTGGCTCTTGACATCTTGGATGGGATGAATTCATCCTTGCACTTGTTGATGAGTGATGTGATACGGGTCCAGTTTTCATCAACTGACTTCAGCTCTGGTGAAGATGATAGAAAATCCATTGAGAATTTCGCAACAGCCTTGCGGAGTTTCTGAAGATCAGCTTTGTGGAATTGGTAGATTTTTCTTGGCGGAATGCGGCAAGTTCTTGGATTCCCCGAGATCGAAAAAGCAACAATGTTATGGTCCGATATTCCTGGATGGACACAGACATCGGACACCAGTGTTGGATTTGACGCAAAAAGAAGATCAAGTGTATTCTCAGATACAGGGCGGGTAACTTCATTAACAAACTGGAGAAGAGAGTTCTCTAGCAGGATATCAAGGAGGAGTTGGTGGATGCTAGTGCGATTGCTGTTTTTAACAATGCATTCCTTCCAATCGATATCTGGTAGGTTAAAGTCCCCGCCAATAATAATATTTGGATGATTGCGTCGGTGTCTAGACATCAATGTGGCAATTGAGTTCCGTAGTTCTTCGAGTCCTTGTTCTCGGCCAGAAGGAGGGCGGTAATAGCTTGCAATGAAGAGAGGCTTGGCATTTGTGAATTGAAGGTAACACCATACTAGCTCGCAGTCTGTGTCAAACTCTGGACAATTTGACACGATGAGGGAGTTGTGAACAGCTACAAAAACTCCTCCGCCATGTTCATTTCTGTCCTTTCGAAAAACATTGTAAGAGCTAGGAAAGACGCTATATGTCGGGCAGGTGCCGTCTAGCTTCGATTCACAACCAAGTATGATATCAGGTCTGTGGTGATCGATCAGAGCCTGAAATTGGGACTGTTTCGTAAAACTCTTAAGGCCATTGCAGTTAATTATGACTGCTTTCAATGCCTTCCTTCTATTTTTCCTTGGTGAAGAGAACTGTAGGGGTGGTGCCTTGTCAGTGGGAGTGGAGGCTTGAGGACCACTTGCAACATCAACATCAACCTCGCTTGCATCGTCATGGAGAGCTGAGTAGCGGTTAGGACTAGTGAAATCAGCATCCAGAAGGGAAGATGATAATTCTGCATTGATGCTGTTACACTTACAGCATATCCACGAAAAACTGTTAAGACGGGTGAGAACACTGTACGAAGAAGCCGAGATGCCTACACATGAGATGTGACACCAGGCATCACAATTGTCACACAATATTGCTTTATCATTGACAGAGACATCCGACTTGCAAATAGCGCATGTAGGAGTGTCTGGACCTGGGTTGGGCTCAACTTGCCCACTGAGAAGTAGTAAGATGGCCAGGTGGCTGGTGGAACGAATGTTGAGGACACATGAAGAGTTACTGCGCTTCTGCTGGAATCTGAGAAAAAGGCAGAGGCTGCGTACACCTGCATGACTAAAATCACGAGAGCTGAAGTTAGGCAATATCAAAAGATGTTCCTGCTGATCTAGAAATCGTGTAGCACTTTCTTCAATGACGTATGTCTTCACAAGCACGTGCATAGAAGACATAAGGACAAGTAAGCTGATGAAGAGGTGATGTTCCTGCATGATGTAGGAAGGAAGCTAGGTTTCAGAGACACACAGCTCGATTTTGATGGACTATAGATTGGTGCAAATTTCGATAAAATGCTAGAGACTATAAAACAGGATTACAACTGAGAAAAAGTTGGTTTGGTCTCACTTGAATTGAGTTGAATTTGTGAGTGTAGCTTTTACAAAGTCCAGCAAAAATAACTGGAAAATAACTGGAAATAAAATAACTGGATTGGTCTTACTTTATCTTGGATGGTTAAGAAATCTAGATGCTTGTAATAAAATATCCACAGATCATGATGAGTGATAGGGAAAAGTTGACTAGAAGACTGACTTGATGTGTGTGTGTAGTTGTTCCTAAGTCCAGCAAGAATCTCAATGCATGGGACCACACTGTAGAACTTGTGCTGGGCCCCCCAGACCAAGCTTGAAAACTGATGAAAATATCACTTGAAGTAGGGTGTTACATGAAGATCAAAATGGTCTGGAAGGATCTAGAAGGCTGTTTGAAGATGATGATAGGGCGCGCATGACAAATAACTTAAAGATTATAGTAAAAAGTGAGATTTAATTTGGTAATGACAGGAGTACATGCACCACACTATGCCAACACTATGCCGTGTTCGAACGGACTTTACCTTGAACGGACGCTCATTTCGTTATTAATGGTCATAAAGATATAAACATGTTATCAAATTGTTCGGAATAAAATGGGCAATACTATGATAGACAAAAAAAAGGAGATTCTAGGTTGCGTACGACCATTACGAACACAAACGTGCGCGTAAACGGAAAATGGAATTCTCAAATCCCACTTTGTAAGTGAAATGTGATCATGATCCCGGCTTCTGATCGAAAAATAAAAGTCACACTTGTGATAGCTCATTGTCTCAGCTACAACATACTCAAAGCTCAGCGTAAACAAAGATAAAACGACGGAGATATTGCTCGCGAAAAACGAGAATGTAGAATCCAGTTTTGAGAAAAAGTCATGTCCCATAGAGAATACACGCAAAATGTAAAAAATTGACATGCCTCCTTTAATCGCAAAAATACGCCATGATACCATTGTCAAAATGAAATATCGTGGGCACTACATTTGTAGAAAATATTATCAGGTAGAACATATCAAAATTTGGAAGAAAATTGGTCAATATTTACAGAGATACAATCAATTTTCCAAAAATCTGCTGACGTCATAATATGCAAATTGAAATTTTGAGTTCGGAGGCCATTATGATGACGTAATGAGTTAATTGAGGGTCAAATGAGACATGAAATCATATCTCCAACTCATATTCTATCCAAATATGAGAACAATTTGGGGTTTCTGTGGACTTCCTAAAGAGCTATAATGGATTTTGTATAGGCATGTTTTTGCCCATATATGCTACGTATTACAAGATCTCGCGCGTACGGACGTGTATTTTAAACGGACGCTAATTCCGTCAATAATGGTCATGAAAAGATGAACATGGTATCAAATTGTTCGGAAAAAGTTAAGAAATATCCTGTCAAAAATTCGGGTAGGGAATTATTTTTCGTTTGGCCGCTACGATAGATAGTAATGGTGATGACGATGATGATGATCATCATCATCATGATGATATTGATGATCATCATCAACAGACCATGATGACATCTGATTGAAAAAAATGAGGGGACATTTAAATAGCATATAGTCTCAGCTACAACATACTCAAAAATCAACAAAAACCAAGCAGAAATAACGGCGACATTGCTCGCAAAAGAGAGGAATGTAGAATCCAGATTTGAGAAAAAGTCATCTCCCATAGGGACTACACGCAAAAAGTAATGGATCAAGTGATAATAGGGGAATAATAAAGTAATTATGGTTGTTTATTACATTATTTGCGATTCTACGTGTTTTAATATTCAAAGGAGATGGTACAGTGAAAGGTCAAAAAGAAAAAAAAGATTGTTGGAGACGCCCGGACTCGAACCAGGGACCTCGAGGTTGGAAGTCAAGTGCGTTACCGATATACCAAAACATGTCCCATAGCGATTACACGTAAACGGAAAATGAAATTCTCAAATCCCACTTTGCAAGTGAAATATGAGCATGATCCCGGCATCTGATTGAGAAATAAATATCACATTTGGGATAGCTTATTGTCTCAGCTACAACATACTCGATGCTCAGCGAAAATTGACATGCCTCCTTTAATCGCAAAAATACGCCATGATGCCATTGTCAAAATGAAATATTGTGTACACTGCATTTGTAGAGAATATCCTAAGGTAGAACATATCAAAATTTGAAAGAAAATTGATCAATATTTACAGAGATACAATCAATTTTCTAAAAATCTGCTGACGTCATAATATGCAAATTGAAATTTTGAGTTCGGAGGCCATTATGATGACGTCATGAGTTAATTGAGGGTCAAATGAGACATGAAATCATATCTCCAACTCATAATCTATTTAAATATGAAAGAAATTGGGGGGTATCTATCCATTCTGAAGAGTTAAAATGAATTTTGTATAGGCATGTTTTTGCCCATGTATTGTGGATACAGATAGCGCAGGTCGGCGCGTGCGTTCAACTTTGACAGCCGCTAATTTCGTTATTACTGGTCGGAAAAAGGTAATTAAGGTATCCAAATGCTTGGAAAAATGTAATAAAAATGATAACAGAGAAAATTTGGCGATTCTATGTTGCAAAATTCCAGGACGCGCAGATACGCGCGGAAACGCGCGCGCAAATTTTAAAAATGCTTACAATGGCCTGAAACGTGTGCAAAAAAAATTTGAAACGAATTAGAGCATTTAATATTTTTGCGCGCACACCGACGCGCGGACATACGCGCACACGCGCGTTTTTTGACCTGAAATTGACCTTGATCATGATAAATATGAATGAAAAATGACTTTGGGTTATGAAGATATGATCAAGAGCTTATTTTCGGAAAATTTCACAAAATGGCGCCTAGATGACGTCATCAGTCAAGGTCAAGGTTGAAAACATTACAGTGCTTTGTCCATATGCCTATACATACGTGTGCCAAATTTCAAGGCATTTGATTGAGCCATTTTCAAGTTATCTTGTTAACAAAAAAGTGGTTAGAAATAAAATAAAGAAACTAGATTTGTAATACTAGTTTGGAACAAGTATAGGTGGGCTGGTCCAACAAAAACTTAAGACAAAATGAAGGCCACATTTGAGATAGCGTATTGTCTCAGCTACAACATACTCGAAGTTCAACGTAAACGAAGCTAAAACAACGGAGATATTGCTCGCGAAAGACGGGAATGTAGAATCAAGTTTTGAGAAAAAATCATGTCCCATAGAGAATACACGCAAAATGTAAAAATTGACATGCCTCCTTTAATCGCAAAAATACGCCATAATGCTTTTGTCAAAATGAAGGATAATAGGAACTGCATTTGTAGAAAATTGTCTCAGCTAGAAAATATCGAAATTTGGAAGAAAATCGATCAATGTTTGGAGAGATACAATCAATTTTCCATAAATATGCAGACGTCATAATATGCAAATTGGAATTTTGAGTTCGGAGGCCATTATGATGACGTCATTAATTAATTGAGGGTTAAATGAGACATGAAACAATATCTCCAAATCATACTCTATTAACATATGAAAAAAATAGGGGTCACCTTGCATCCTAAAGAGCTACAATGGATTTTGTATAGGCATGTTTTTGCCCATATATGCTATGTATTACAAGAGCTCGCGCGCACGGAAATTTATGTTAAACGGGTGATCATTCCGTTATTAATAGTCATAAAGAGATAAACAGGATATCAATTTGTTTGTAAAAATATTTGCAATATTATGAAAGAAAAAAAATGGCGATTCTATGTTGTGTAAAAGTTTTACGCGCGAAAACGCGCGCGCATGCGCGCGTGCGCGATTTTTTATAAAATGCTTAGAATGGCCTAAAACATATGCAAAATGATTTTGAGACGATTTTGAGCATTTTAAAATTTTGCGCGCGCATTGACGCGCGGACGTACGCGCACGCGCGCGTTCTTTGACCTGAAATTGACCGGACGGATATTGACCTCAATCATGATAAATTTGAATGAGAAATAGCTTTTGGTTATGAAGATATGATCATGGTTGATTTTTACAAAATGGCGCCTAGATGACGTCATCAGTGAAGGTCAATGTTGAAAACGTTATTGTGCTTTGTACATATGCCTATACATATGTGTGCTAAATTTCAAGGTATTTGATCGAGCCATTTTTAAGTTATTTTGCTAACAAAAAAGTGGTTAGAAATAAGAAAAATATTTAATAAATAAAGGCAATTCTAACGAAATTATAAGGTGGTCTGTACGTTATACAGCCCACCTGATAAATAAACTAGACATATAATACTTGTTTGGAACAAGTATAGGTGGGCTGGTCAACTAAAACTTGAGACAAAATAGAGCAAAAATAAGCGAGATACTGCTTACAAATTCTTAAAAAACAATATCATGTAGATTCATGACTTCACCTTCTATAGTCATAACGCAAATTATGAAATTTCTGACAAGAGGCCTTTAATCAAAATTTTCACTCTGATGACGTCATCAAAATGAAAAATGTAGAGAAACTTGTAGAGAATTGACTTAGCTACAACATATCGAAATATGGAAGAAAATCGATCAATATTTACAGAGATACATTCAATTTTACATAAATATGCTGACGTCATAATATGCAAATTCGTATTTTGAGTTCCAAGGCCATTATTACGATGTCATGATACACTTAATGGCCAAATGAGACATGGAATCATATCTCTGACTCATACTTTATCTAAATATGAAAAAAAAGTGAAGGTCACGGTTCATTCCAAAGAGCTATAATGGATTTTGTATAGGCCTGTTTTTGCCCATATATGCTATATATTAAAAGAGCTCGCACGCACGGACATTTATCTTGAATGGACGCTCATCATGTTATTAATGGTCATAAAGAGATAAACATGGTTTCAAATTGTTCGAAAATATATGAGAAATATCATAAAATAAAAACAAATTGCAATTCTATGTTGTGTAATGTTGTAACGCGCGAAAACGCGCGCGCATGCTCATGTGCGCGATTTTTTATAAAATGCTTAAAATGAGCTAAAACGTATTCAAAAAAAATTTGAGACGATTTTGAGCATTTAAAAATTTTGCGCGCGCATTGACGCGCGGAAGTTCGCGCACGCGCGCGTTTTTTACATGAAATTAATTGGACTAATATTGACCTTAATCATGGAAAATATGAATGAAAAATGACTTACCGTTATGAAAATATGATCATAAGTAAATTTTCAGAAAATTTCACAAAATGGCGCCTAGATGACGTCATCAGTCAAGGTCAAAGTTGAAAACCTAACTTTGTTTTTTCCATATGGCTATACATATGTGTGCCAAATTTCAAGATATTTGGTCGAACCATTTCAAAGTTATCTTGTTAACAAAAAAGTGGTTCAAAATCAGAAAAATAAATAAATAATAAATAATAATAAAGGCAATTTTAACAAAATTATAAGGTGGTCTGTATTAGATACAGACCACCTGATAATAACTAGACATATAATACTTGTTTGGAACAAGTATAGGTGGGCTGGTCAACTAAAATTTGAAAACAAAATAGAGAAAAAATAAGCGAGAAACTGCTTAAAAATTCTTAATAAACAATATCGTGTAGATTCATTCAAATTGTGAAATTTCTGACATGAGGCCTTTAATCAAAATTTTCACTCTGATGACGTCATCAAAATGAAAAATGGTTAACATTATACTTGTAGAGAATTATCTTAGCTACAACATATCGAAATTTTGAAGAAAATTGATCAATATATACAGAGATACAATTAATTTTACATAAATATGCTGACTACATAATATGCAAATTCGTATTTTGAGTTCCAAGGCCATTATGATGATGTCACGATACACCTAATGGCCAAATGAGACATGGAATCATATCTCCGACTCATACTTTATCTAAATATGAAAAAAAAGTGAAGGTCACGGTTCATTCCAAAGAGCTATAATGGGTTTTGTATAGGCATGTTCTTGCCCATATATGCTATGTATTAAAAGAGCTCGCGCGCACGGTCATTTATCTTGAATTACGCTCATCTTGTTATTAATGGTCATAAAGAGATAAACATGGTATCAAATTCCTCGAAAAAATATGAGAAATATGATAAAAGAAAAAAAAATGGCGATTCTATGTTTTGTAATGGTGTTACGCGCGAAAACGCGCGCGTATGTGCGTGTGCGCGATTTTTTATACAATGCTTAAAATGACATGAAACGTATGCAAAATAAATTTGAGACGATTTAGAGCATTTAAAAATTTTGCGCGCGCACTGACGCGCGGACGTACGCGCACGCGCGCGTTTTTTGACCTGCAATTGACCGGACTGATATTGACCTTGATCATGATAAATATGAATGAGAAATAATTTTTGGTTATGAAGATATGATCATGAGTTGATTTTCAGAAAATTTCACAAAATGGCGCCTAGATGACGTCATCAGTCAAGGTCAAGGTTGAAAACCTCACCTTGTTTTGTCCATATTCCTTTACATATGTGTGTTAAATTTCAAGATATTTGGTTGAACCATTTTAAAGTTATCTTGTTAACAAAAGAGTGGTTCAAAATAAGAAAAATAAACTAGACATAATACTTGTTTGGAACAAGTATAGGTGGGCTGGTCAACTAAAATTTGAGACAAAATAGAGCAAAAATAAGCGAGATACTGCTAAAAAAACAATGTCATGTAGATTAATGATGTGAACGAAATTCACCTTCCATAGGCATAACACGCAACTTAACAAATTTCTGATATGTGCCCTTTAATCATAATTTTCACTATTCTGACGTGATCAAAATGAAAAATGGTGATTATTGAGCTTGTAGAGAATTGTCTTAGCTACAACATATCGAAATTTGGAAGAAAATCGATCAATATTTACATAGATACGATCAATTTTCAATAAATATGCTGACGTCATAATATGCAAATTCGTATTTTGAGTTCCAAGGCCATTATGATGATGTCACGATACACTTAATGGCCAAATGAGACATGGAATCATATCTCCGACTCATACTCTATCTAAATATGAACACAAATTGAAGGCCACGGCTCATTCCAAAGAGCTATAATGGATTTTGTATAGGCATGTTTTTTCCCATATATGCTATGTATTACAAGAGATCGCGCGCATGGACATTTATCTTGAATGGACGCTCATCTTGTTATTAATGGTCATAAAGAGATAAACATGGTATCAAATTGTTCGAAAAAATATGAGAAATATCATGACAAAAAAAATGGCGCTTCTATGTTGTGTAATGGTGTTACGCGCGAAAACGCGCACGCATGCGCGTGTGCGCGATTTTTTATAAAATGCTTAAAATGACTTGAAACCTATGCAAAATAAATTTGAGACGATTTTGAGCATTTTTAAATTTTGCGCGCGCACTGACGCGCGGACGTACGCGCACGCGCGCGTTTTTTGACCTGAAATTGACCGGACTGATATTGACCTTGATCATGATAAATATGAATGAGATATAACCTTTGGTTATGAAGATATGATCATGAGTTGATTTTCAGAAAATTTCACAAAATGGCGCCTAGATGACGTCATCAGTCAAGGTCAAGGTTAAAAACCTTACCTTGCTTTTTTCATATGCCTATACATATGTGTGCCAAATTTCAAGGTATTTGGTTGAACCATTTCAAAGTAATCTTGTTAACAAAAAAGTGATTCAAAATAAAAAATAAAAATAAATAATAAATAATAAAGGCAATTTTAACAAAATTATAGATACAGCCCACCTGATAAATAATAAATAATAAATAATAAAGGCGATTTTACCAAAAATATAAGGTGGTCTGTATTAGATACAGCCCACCTGATAATAATAAACAATAATAAAGGCAATTTTAACAAAAATATAAGGTGGTTTGTATTAGATACAGCCCACCTGATAAATAATAATAATAAAGGCAATTTTAACAAAAATATAAGGTGGTCTGTATTAGATACAGCCCACCTGATAAATAAATAACTAGACATATAATACTTGTTTGAAACAAGTATAGGTGGGCTGGTCAACTAAAATTTGAGACAAAATAGAGCAAAAATAAACGATATACTGCTTAAAAATTCTTAAAAAACAATATCATGTAGATTCATTACGTGAACGAAATTCACCTTCTATAGTCATAACACGCAAATTATGACATTTCTGACATGAGGCCTTTAATCGAAATTTTCACTATGATGACGTCATCAAAATGAAAAATAGTGATTATTGAGCTTGTAGAAAATTATCTTAGCTACAACATTTCAAAATTTGAGAGAAAATCGATCAATATTTACAGAGATACAATCAATTTTCCATAAATATGCTGACGTCATAATATGCAAATACGTATTTTGAGTTCCAAGGCCGTTATGATGACGTTACAATATTTGTAATAGCCAAATGAGACATGATATCATATCTCCAACTCATACTCTATCAAAATATGAAAAAATATTGGGGGTCCAGCTCCATCCCAAAGAGCTATAATGGAATTTGTATAGGCATGTTTTTGCCCATATAATGCTATGTATTAAAAGAGCTCGCGCGCACGGATAGTTATCTTGAATGGACGCTCATCTTGTTATTAATGGTCATAAAGAGATAAACATGGTATAAAATTGTTCGAAAAAATATGAGAAATATCATGAAAGAAAAAAAATGGCGATTCTATGTTGTGTAATGGTGTTACGCGCGAAATCGCGCGCGCATGCGCGTGTGCGCGATTTTATTATAAAATGCTTAAATGGCCTGAAACGTATGCAAAATAAATTTAAGACGATTTTGAGCATTTTAAAATTGTGTGCGCGCACTGACGCGCGGACGTACGCGCACCCGCGCGTTTTTTGACCTGAAATTGACCGGACTGATATTGACCTTGATCATGATAAATATGAATGAGAAATAGCTTTTGGTTATGAAGATATGATCATGAGTTTATTTTCACAAAATTTCACAAAATGGCGCCTAGATGAAGTCATCAGTCAAGGTCAAGGTTGAAAACCTCACCGTGCTTTGTCCATATGCCAATACATATGTGTGCCAAATTTCAAATTATTTGATTAAGCCATTTTTAAGTTATCTTGCTAACAAAAAAGTGGTAAGAATTAAGAAAAATAAATAATAAAGAATAAACTAGATTTGTAATACTTGTTTGGAACAAGTATAGGTGGGCTGGTCCAACTAAAACTTAAGACAAAATGAATGGCACATTTGAGATAGCTAATTGTCTCAGCTACAACATACTCGAAGTTCAGCGTAAACGAAGCTAAAACGACGGAGATATTGCTCGCAAAAGACGGAAATGTAGAATCCAGTTCTGAGAAAAACTCATGTCCCATAGAGAATACACGCAAAATGTGAAAAATTGACATTCCTCCTTTAATCGCAAAATTACGCCATGATGCTTTTTTCAAAATTAAAAACTGTGAACAGTGCATTTGTAGAACATTGTCTCAGCTAAAACATATACAATTTTGGAAGAAAATTGATCAATATTAAGAGAGATACTATCAATTTTCCAAAAATACGATGACAACATAATATGCAAATTGAAATTTTGAGTTCGGAGGCCATTATGATGACGTCATGTGTTAATTGAGGGTAAAATAAGACATGAAATCATATCTCCAATTTATATTCTATCACAATTTGAAAAAAGAATTAGGGTGACCTTGCATCCTAAAGAGCTACAATGGATTTTGTGTAGGCATGTTTTTGTCCATATATTCTATGTAATACAAGAGCTCGCACGCACAGAAATTTATGTTAAAAGGTCAATCATTCCGTTATTAATAGTCATAAAGAGACAAACATGGTATTAAATTGTTTGTAAAAATATGTGGAATATTATGAAAGAAAAAAATTGCGATTCTATGTTGTGTAATAGTTTTACGCGCGAAAACGCGCGCGCATGCGCGTGTGCGCGATTTTTTATAAAATGCTTAGAATGGCCTAAAACGTATGCAAAATGATTTTGAGACGATTTTGAGCATTTTAATATTTTGCGCGCGTATTGACGCGCGGAGGTACGCGCACGCGCGCGTTTTTTGACCTGCAATTGACCGGACGGATATTGACCTTGATCATGATAAATATGAATATGAAATAACTTTTGGTTATGAAGATATGGTCATGAGTTGATTTTCGTAAAATTTTACAAAATGGCGCCTAGATGACGTCATCAGTGAAGGTCAATGTTGAAAACGTTATTGTGCTTTGTACATATGCCTATACATATGTGTGCCAAATTTCAAATTATTTGATTGAGCCATTTCCAAGTTATCTTGCCAACAAAAAAGTGGTTAGAAATAAGAAAAATATATAAATAATAAATAATAAACTAGAAATTTAATTCGTCATGGGGACGAATTAGGTGGTCTGTTTTCAATTTTATGATCATTAAAAAGTCAACAACAAAAAAGTGGGAAACAAAATTGTTGGAGACTCCCGGACTCGAACCAGGGACCTCGAGGTCGGAAGTCAAGTGCGTTACCGATATACCAAAACATTTCCCATAGAGATTACACGTAAACGGAAAATGGAATTCTCAAATCCCACATTGTAAGTGAAATATGAGCATGATCCCGGCATTTGATCGACAAATAAAGGGCATTTTATGAAAGCTTATTTTCTAAGCTACAACATACTCAAGGTTCAGCGTAAACAAAGATAAAACGACGGAGATATTGCTCGCGAAAGACGAGAATGTAGAATCCAGTTTTGAGAAAAAGTCATGTCCCATAGAGAATACACGCAAAATGTGAAAAATTGACATGCCTCCATTAATCGCAAAAATACGCCATGATATTATTGTCAAAATGAATTATTGTGGAGACTGCATTTGTAGAGAATATTCTAAGGTAGAACATATCAAAATTTGAAAGAAAATTGATTAATATTTACAGAGATACAATCAATTTTCCAAAAATCTGCTGACGTCATAATATGCAAATTGATATTTTGAGTTCGGAGGCCATTATGATGACGTCATGAGTTAATTGAGGGTCGAATGAGACATGAAATCATATCTCCAACTCATGTTTTCTCTAACCATGATATAAAAGTTGGGGTCAATGGACTATCTGAAGAGCTATTTTGATTTTTAAAATGGCATGTTTTTGATCAAATTTGCATAATATTGCCCATAGCAGCACGCGCGGATTTTGAACTTTGACGCGCGCTCACGGCCTTATGAAAAGTCAAGAGTAACTGAAATTATTGTAAATTGTCATTTACGGTAGGAGGAATCTAAATCATGTAAAAAAATTGAATTTGACCTTTTCCGCGCGCCGTGCGCGCGCGCAACGCGCGCGGGGACACGTACGGACGGAAAATTTTGAAATGCTTAAAATGACCTGATTCGTACTCTCGTTTAAAAGTTTAGTGATTTTGAGCATTTTAAAATTTTGACGCGCGCGTACGTGCGCGTCATGACCTTAATGTGACCTTTGATGACATGACTTGTTGACCCTTGACCTGAAGTATATATGATATGAATATGAATGACCTTTGATAATGCATCATGAAGATATGATGGATAATGTGATTCCACAAAATGGCGCCTGGATGACGTCACGATGACTTGATGACCTTGAAAATGTTCCTGTCACGTCTCATGACAATGACCTATCACTGTGTTAAAATTGAAATAAATTAATATAACCAATCTTGAGTTATCCTATGAACAAAAAAGTGTAGGAAATAAATAAAAATAAAGAATAAATAAATAAATAATAATAAAGAAAATTCTGACGAAAACAATAGGTGATCTGTTTTCAACAGACCACCTAATAAAGAAATAAAGAAAGAAAATTCTGACGAAAACAATAGGTAGTCTGTCGAAGACAGACCACCTAATAATAATAAAGAAAATCCTTCAAAGTTCTAGAAAATGTGCAATTTCAACTTTCAATTGAAAATTCTGACATGATCCCAACATCTGATCAAAAAACAAAGTACACCAGTTTTGTAGCCCATGGTCTCAGCTATAACATACCAAAATTTGGGATAAAATGGAGCACGAATAAGCGAGATAGTGCTCAAAGATTAATGCCATGTAGATTCACGATGTGAACGAAATTCACCTTCCATAGACAATACACGCAAATGAAGAAAATTCTGACATGTCGCCTTTAATTGACATTTTCACCATGATGACGTCATCAAAATGAATAACAATGGACACTGATCTTGTAGAGAATTGTCTCAGCTACAACATATCTAATTTTGGAAGTACATTATTTAAAATTTACAGAGATACAATCAATTTTCCATATATATATGATGACGTCATCACATGCAGATTCGCTTTTTGAGTTCCAAGGCCATTATGATGATGTCACGATATATATAATGGCCAAATGAGACCTAAAATCATATTTCCAACTCATATTCTATCCAAATATGAGAAAAAATTGGGGGTTTTGTGGACTTCCTAAAGAGCTATAATGGATTTTGTATAGGCATGTTTTTGCCCATATATGCTATGTATTACAAGATCACGCGCGTACGGACATGTATTTTAAACGGACGCTAATTCCGTCAATAATGGTCATGAAAAGCTAAACATGGTATCAAATTGTTCGGAAAAAGATAAGGAATACCCTCGTCAAAAAGACGTACTAGAAAATTATGCTTCGTTTGGCCGCTACGAACGAAAACGCGCAAAAATGCGTGTTTTGCGTGATTTTTATGAAATGCTTAAAATGGCCTGAAACGTATCCAAAATGAATTTGAGGCGATTTGGAGCATTTTGAAATTTGCGCGCGCACTGACGCGCGGACGTACGCGCACACGCGCGTTTTTTGACCTGAAATTGACCGGACTGATATTGACCTTGATCATGGTAAATATGAATGAGAAATGACTTTCAGTTATGAAGTTATGATCATTTGAGATTTTCCAAAAAAAACACAAAATGGCGCCTGGATGACGTCATGAAGACTTGATGACCTTGAAAAGGTTGCTGTCACGTCTTATGGCAATGACCTATGACTGTGCCAAAATTGAAAGAAATTGACTGGACGGATCTTAAGTTATCCTGTGAACAAAAAAGTGGAAGAAATAAAAATAAAGAAATAAAGAAAGAAAATTCTGACGAAAACAATAGGTAGTCTGTCGAAGACAGACCACCTAATAATAATAAAGAAAATCCTTCAAAGTTCTAGAAAATGTGCAATTTCAACTTTCAATTGAAAATTCTGACATGATCCCAACATCTGATCAAAAAACAAAGTACACCGGTTTTGTAGCCCATGGTCTCAGCTATAACATACCAAAATTTGGGATAAAATGGAGCACGAATAAGCGAGATAGTGCTCAAAGATTAATGCCATGTAGATTCACGATGTGAACGAAATTCACCTTCCATAGACAATACACGCAAATGAAGAAAATTCTGACATGTCGCCTTTAATTGACATTTTCACCATGATGACGTCATCAAAATGAATAACAATGGACACTGATCTTGTAGAGAATTGTCTCAGCTACAACATATCTAATTTTGGAAGTACATTATTTAAAATTTACAGAGATACAATCAATTTTCCATATATATATGATGACGTCATCACATGCAGATTCGCTTTTTGAGTTCCAAGGCCATTATGATGATGTCACGATATATATAATGGCCAAATGAGACCTAAAATCATATTTCCAACTCATATTCTATCCAAATATGAGAAAAAATTGGGGGTTTTGTGGACTTCCTAAAGAGCTATAATGGATTTTGTATAGGCATGTTTTTGCCCATATATGCTATGTATTACAAGATCACGCGCGTACGGACATGTATTTTAAACGGACGCTAATTCCGTCAATAATGGTCATGAAAAGCTAAACATGGTATCAAATTGTTCGGAAAAAGATAAGGAATACCCTCGTCAAAAAGACGTACTAGAAAATTATGCTTCGTTTGGCCGCTACGAACGAAAACGCGCAAAAATGCGTGTTTTGCGTGATGTTTATGAAATGCTTAAAATGGCCTGAAACGTATCCAAAATGAATTTGAGGCGATTTGGAGCATTTTGAAATTTGCGCGCGCACTGACGCGCGGACGTACGCGCACACGCGCGTTTTTTGACCTGAAATTGACCGGACTGATATTGACCTTGATCATGGTAAATATGAATGAGAAATGACTTTCAGTTATGAAGTTATGATCATTTGAGATTTTCCAAAAAAAACACAAAATGGCGCCTGGATGACGTCATGAAGACTTGATGACCTTGAAAAGGTTGCTGTCACGTCTTATGGCAATGACCTATGACTGTGCCAAAATTGAAAGAAATTGACTGGACGGATCTTAAGTTATCCTGTGAACAAAAAAGTGGAAGAAATAAAAATAAAGAAATAAAGAAAGAAAATTCTGACGAAAACAATAGGTAGTCTGTCGAAGACAGACCACCTAATAAATAAAGGCAATTCTAACGAAATTATAAGGTGGTCTGTACGTTATACAGCCCACCTGATAAATAAAGGCGATTTTAACAAAATTATAAGGTGGTCTGTATTAGATACAGCCCACCTGATAAAGGCAATTTTAACAAAAATATAAGGTGGTCTGTATTAGATACAGCCCACTTGATAAATAAATAAATAAGAAAGAAGAAAGAAAATTCTGACGTAAACAATAGGTGATCTGTCTACGACAGACCACCTAATAAGAAACACAGAAAGAGAAAATGTTATAGTGCTCTGGTTCCTAATGTTATAAACCAGAGCACTATAAAACTGAGTTCCCATAAGACATATATTTATTCAGATGGTCATATCTCAGCCAATACTTGATATATTAAATCGGTTTTCGACATTCAGACATCATTTTCGATGCTCTTTTTGAAATTGAAGAAAAAAAACTGAGAAATCCTAAAAAATAGATTTTTGATGACGTCACACTTCACCACTCTATTCCTTTGTAGCCACTTGACCGCTGGAGGCTTTTTTCACACTTTACCACTCTGTGCTTAGGCATTTTCGGACACACATAAATCTGTACATACAAATCACATCTCCGATTCTTTTTGCTGAAATAGCGCTATCTACTGTTCGAATTCTAAAGTTTGATATTCAGGTGCATCGTAGAGGTATGTGCTAACAATTTGAATGTGGAGAGGACGTAGCACGTTATGGTACGTGCTTAGCACAGAGTGTCATATTTGCATGCACTTGAAATATTACGTGCTTAGTAGTCAAGTGGGTGTATTGCGTTCACTTATAGACCAAATGATATCGAATTATTAATGAGATCTGCTTTTTCAAAAAGATACATAATATTTCGGATGTTACATCAAAGATGATCTACAAATCAAGTATAAAACGTATTTCTAATGTATCCGTTTCATTTCAAAATCTGTCTTCAGACCACAATATGTTGATATGTCGATTCAAGAGAAAGAGCAGATCCATCTCAGACCAAGGCAATCTACCCTAAATAGCCGACTCCGAGAGTTTCAATTCAAACTATTGGACAATATAATTTACACAAACCATCACTGGTATCGTTTTCAGTTTACAAAAAGTAAAAACTGTTCCATGGGAAAATTAAAAAATATAGCCATGTTAAGTTTTGATATTATATTCATCAAGTTTTTAAAATTGAAAAAAGGAGGAAAATAAGTGTCATGACAGTCATGACATGTCATAAAAAGGGGGAGCCAATAACCAATAACCAACTTTCTAGAAATGTGATTTTTTTTTCTTCGAAATTCAGATACCGCCAGCCAAAAGTCTTTTTGGTTTCCTTCCTTCAAATTGCTTTTAATCACCCATGCGTAAAATATGCACTATATGAGTAGCATCACATGAAAGAAGAGACTCTAAGCTTTCCAAATACGTATCATTCATTAATTATAGTTGTGATTAAGTTATGATAGAACATCGATACTTCTCGGTTTCGTTATTTCTTAGACGCACTGTATATAAAGCAACAACCAAACACCCGAACATATAAATAAATAAATCAGAAAATAAAACAAACTCGGTGAAATGACCTCCTTTTATCACCTTATTAATCAATCATGGTACACTCCCATTCTATCTTTCACTCTCTATCACAGATTTCAATCTGAATTACGAGCCCTTTTTCATTTTCGGAATTATGAACCCTATTTCATGTTCTAAATTATGAACCCTCTTTCATTTTCGGAAATATGAACCTTCGGAATTATGAACCCTAGGTTTTTTTATTTTCGGAATTATAATAATAGTAATAATAGCTAGGCCTAGTTCTTATATAGCGCTTTTCAGGACTAAAGTCCCTCTCAAATCTCTTTACAGATATAAGACCAGAAGATCATGGGGAGATCGAGCATCTGCCTCAGCAGCTCCCCGATTGTGGAACAGTCTCCCTAACACACTTAAGGACTGTAAATCAGTAGATAGTTTCAAGGCCAGCCTGAAAACTTATCTAATGGCCAACTTTACCTAATATCATCTTCTTCTTTTTTATAACCATGTGTAATGTAATGTAAGCAAAATTGTATCTAAGTATATTATGTAGCTCATTGTAAGCGCCTTGAGCACCCTCTGGGTGGATATATTGCGCGTTATAAATGTCTGTATTATTATTATATATATATATTATTACCCCGGTCATCGGATTCAGGCTTACCCGCACGCAATGGGGAGCATTCCAGCTAGGCGTCTTTTTTTACTAGCGCACACTTGCTTATCGAAGCACATTAGCTTAATGTAGATTAATGTCTTGTCAAAGGACATTAGTGCCGCGGTGGGACTTGAACCGCGGACCTTGTGATCAGTTACACTCCTGTGACATATCCACTCTTCCACGACACCTCTACAATTATGAACCCTTTTTCATTTTCGGAGATACGAATATTCGGAATTATGAACCCTTTATCACTTTTGGAATGATGAACCGTATTTCATTTTAGGAATTATAAATCCTTTTTCACTTTCGGAATTATGAACCCTATTTTATTTTCGGAATTACGAACATTATGGCCTGAATTCACAAAGGAGGTTTGTCGACAAACCTAGGTTTATGTGCGTCATATGACGCAACTCGATTAACGACAGTCAGAGAAAGAGTTACCTGATTTGTGAATAAAAGAAAATGGAATGAATATATCTTTCAGAGTTCAATTCTTGTCCAAAATATGGCCTTTGAAATTTTGGAAAAAAGATAATTTAATCGCAAATCTTAATGAGTGTGCTCCTGATTGATCAAAAATAACAGAAAGCAAGTGATTTCTTAATTTTGGGTTGACATTAATGTGAAAATTGACGCAAAAATTACTTATACATTGGATGCGTTGCAAGACATGTTATCGCCCAAAGTGGAATCGTTATGATCACAATGACATATGTTAGTTTCAACGTATCCTTAAACAGAATATTTATCAATGGAGATCGTTGTTGGAATCACTATTTCAAATCTGCTGTTTTTTAGATGACCATGCACTCCCATGCTTCAAGTGTCTACTCGAAATCAAAAGGAGAGTAGTTTCTCTCAATTCCTAACAAGAATGCGAAACATCCTCGAACTGTACCTGGAAAAATCTTCAATTCGATTAACGACAGTGAGAGAAAGAGTTACCTCATTTGTGAAACTATAAGTCAATAAATCCAACCGAGTAAATGGACTGAATATCTCTTTCAAAGTTCAAATCTTTTCCAAAATATGGCCTTTGAAAAATTTATTTTTTGAAAAAAGGATAATTTAATCGCAAATCTTAATCAGTAAGGCCGCAGCGCGCGCGAAATTGAGGCATATCGGTTGGTTTCATTCAGATTTTTGTTGATCGTAACTCCCCCAAATTATGATCACGTGAACTGCGAGATTTTCAACGAGATATTGCAAACGTGAAAAGAATTGCATTGTGACGTCACCCGAGAGCTCTTCCCGTTTGCAGAATTGTTGGGTGAGTGTTTAGCAATTTCTGCTCTTGATTTTAGTACTAATATGTTCCGCGCCTAGAAACGTAGTATAAGGCGCATTATAAATGTGAGCTATTATTATTATTATTATTTGTTTCTCTATTTATCCTCTTTGGAGGGACTGTATTTGTTCATATCATAAAATAACAACTATTTACAACAGTGTTTAAATACAGAATTCATGTAGTTGTAACATATCATACATAGTACAGAACATGAAACTAATGTGATATAATCACTAACTAAAATAATGAAAACATTTTTGTAACTTCGTCTGTATTCTTTTGATTACATTTCAATTTGAGAATTTCTACCTTCAATTCTTTTATCGAATATACAGCATGTATCCTGTGCTTTTCACTTCCAAAACATTATCTTATATAGTTTTTTATAGATAATAAACTGAGCGAAGTTTAAAATAATATTGACAAGATTCATTTCTCTTCTCTCTATTCCATGACTTATTAAATCATTTTTTCGTTCAAAAATATGTTAAAATTAAACAAGGTATGGATTAATTTGGATACAATCTTCCAAAAAGCGAAACCTTCTTGCAAGCCAGAAGAAGGTGGTTAGTTGTATCTGGCTTCTTACATATATCACATAGATTATTATTTTTAATCTTCCATTTACATAAATAGTCTTTACTGGGCAATATTATATGAATATATTATTTAAAATTAAACTCCTTAATTCTGTTCTCATTCATGAGTAAAATTTATAATGGAGCACCGTCTTCCAGTTAAACTCATTAGGTAAATCAAAATAGGCGTTTCAATAATAAATGAACGGCAGATCCTGTCTATTTTGTTCTAACATCAAATTATAATAGTGTTTGGCTTTCATGACCGCTACATCAATGGAGTCACCTGTTACTATTTCTATTGTACTGGATTCCACTGCAGACGGTGGACTATTTACATATTGTAACTTATTACGTAACTTCTGCAACCAAAAATTCGGAAATGCACTTTTTTACTTTGCCAATTTGAGGGCTGAAAGTAATTAATTTTCTTGAAAATTAATACAAATAGAATCAACTTCTTTCCAGATACCGTTTATTAAGACTTGATTCACTTTAAGAATATTGTTTCTCATCCAATTTGGAAAATACAATACCTCATTCATATCTTTAATATTGCTATCATACCAAATCATTTCATTTTCAATATCTGTTACTTTAAACATATAATATATTTTAATTCAGCCCAAGAACAAAACATCTCAACATAAAAGTTAGGCAACTGTTTTTTTCTACAAATACGATACATATCTCTCTTTTTGCAATTAAAATGCAAACAAAGTGGCAAATCCTCAATTTTCTTGATCCAATATTTAAACAAAGTTTTCCAAGCACTTTGTTCATCTCTTAAATATTTATGAATCTATGAAAGACGGAGTGACCTGCATTTTTACTCTAAGTCAATCATTCCCAACCCCAACCCCCCTTCTATATCAGGATTGTGACAGATGTTTCATTTCACTTTTTCTGTTTTAGAATTTCATACAAATGTGTAAGCCAGTTCATTATACGTTTAATTATTTTAAAAGGGATCGGAATTTCCGTGGCAGTATGTACTATCTGAGACATAACTAAATGTTTAATCACAACAACTTTTCCGTGCAATGTAATTTTTCTCATTTTCCATAAATCCAAGGTATTCTTTATTTTCTCTACTTTACTTTCCCAGTTTATATTTTGAACGTCAAAAGAATTTTTACCTACATAAATACCAAGACATTTTATAGGGTCTTCGGTGAAATATAAATCTTCAACTTCATCGTCATTTATATTAGGTTTCATACGACTGAACCCCTGATTTATTACAAATCTCTTAAACTGTTTAGACCCTGTCTGTCTAATGAATCCAAATCTCATGTTATTTCACTAATGACTTTAACTTGTTTCTTGTCCCTCGACAAATCAAGCAATCAATCAATCATGACAAAAAAGATAGATACTTATAGAAATCGAATTTTCTCAAACTTTATGGAGAAAGAGGGAAAGGAATTAAGCAAGAAGGATATTTGTAAAGCGCTTAGAGACATTTGTATTAGGCGCTATATAAAAATAGAATATTATTAAATATTATTATTTATTATTATACTTGCCCATAACAATCTAGGCATAGTTGATTAACACTGATTTTTACAAATTATATTGTACTTGGCACTAATATCTAGTTTATCTACATATTATTTTCAACTATGGGAGGATGGATAGGCATGCCACACGGAAGGGGGTGCTCGTTATGACCCCATTACCAAGTGTGTACATTTAAATGTTTCACAGTGTAAATCCTGTCTATTATTTTAATATAATTCTCATTTATTCTGTCTTGATAATCGGTTTCTGTCACAAAACTATAAATTATAGATCTTGATTTATGACTAAATTATCTGGATTTATTTCGAAATTTAGAGGGGAAGAGCGGGTAATGTCAAAATTTTCCCTGTATCATTTAATTCTTCATGATCTATTTTTGAAATTAAGTGTACTTTTGAAATAAATGATGCTTTGCATCAGTATCTCTCATTAATTTTGAGAGTGTGTAAACGTATCGGATGGGATCATGAAGGGGATTGGCGTGTCACAGAAACGGAAGTGGCATTTGAATTGCAGGTTCTAATGACTTTCATCAATGTCTTTCAATCTAGCAAAAAAAATATAACAGGCGTACAAGTTTTGAACCAAACCGTCCAGTATCACCATTTTTTGTCTTTCTTTTTTTACTAATAGCTTCGTAGCTGTTGGATTATGCCAAAGTTTTGAGATGAAAATTATGGAGGGGGCGGGGCGGCAAGAAATATAAACCACTTACCGATAATTTCATTTTAGTTTACCAAGAGATTACAAATGCTGTGTGAAGATTATTTGAAATCTGTTTTGATTACAGCTTACTTTATTGATATAGCTTCGCACTAATTGCTCTAATTTTGATCTAGGAGATGGGAGAGGGTCACAGAAGGGGGAAGGGTGCACATTTTGAGCCCTACCACCCATTAAATTCAAGATTCAGTCTGAAATTAATGACTATCTCCTGGATCTAGAACTCATTTTTACTTGGCAGATAGCCTGCATCATTTCTGAACACACATCATGTCCTTAACAACATACTGCCCCCACCCCAAAAACTTGATGGGGGAGGGGGGGGCATTTCAGTGGAGGGAGGAGTAGGGTGCAAGTTCTGAACTACGCCATGCACTGGGAACATGTTTAAGACGGCAAATTATGTCTGTCACTTGGAACAGGTCTGATTTTATGTATTATTTGTCCCATATCCTAATTTGACTCTGAAAACACATAATATATCGGTTGCTAGGAATAATATTACCATAGCAACGGGAACTAAGCGATATGTAGCATTAAAATATGATGAAAATGCATCATTTGACATCATACTTCCTATCAAAGTAGTCATCTAATTAGTGTTAGCAATTTCTCGTGATATATTCTAGTTTTCAAGTAACTATGTTTTATCGTAGCTAAGGAAAAGATGGTCCTTAGTAACCAAATTTGCCTTTTTGGCTCATAATAAAGTATTAATTTTAGAGCACTATAACCTTTTAGTTAGAAAAGTAATAGACTTAAAATTTGAATATGATATTAACACGGATGCTGAACAGTTTTCAGCAAGTTTCAAGAGGGTTAGTATCATAATCAAATAAATATGGAGAAATATACATTTTGGCGCTATTCATATTTTTGGGGAAAAATGAATCCAAAAAAAAAAATCACATTTTGGGATCATTTTTGTTAATGCAAATCATCCCATAACCTATTGAATGAGATATCATATTGTATAAAATGTAATATGCTTTCATATGACACCTTACACATGGGGAAAATAGGTACTGTTAAAAGGTAATCCCCAGAAGAGTAAGTAAAAGTAGTTATACATGGCGGCCATTTTTTTTCAGTAGCATATTGCAAAGGTTGAGACCATCCAACCTTTTACAACACGCCATGTCTCCAGAAAACCCAAATTGGGGTTTTGCCCCCTAGGTATTAATATACATATGTATGTAAACTGTAGAAATATCAGCCTTTAAGAAAAGGTAAGTGCGTAACTTATGCCCCCACCCGCGCACAATATGGCCTTTTTTGTTGTTAATTAAATATCGTGATTTAAATCCCCTACGTACTGCAGGCCGAAGATGGCGTGATCCATGATTCCACTCGCCAAGTCTGGCTAACTGTGGCTATAAGTAAGTAGGGGGAAACGGTTTGGTGGTCTTACCCTGAGCTCTGACTGTTCGAACACTAATTACTATCACAGCGATTGCTGCAACTAGCTTTAGTATGGGCCCCATGCTTGAGGGCGTCTTTCCTTTACCAGAGGCAGCTCCACAGATCCTACATGAACAGAAAATGGTGTAATCGATTAAATTTACAAGGTGTCATAACTTTATGGGGTAAGGAGAGACTGGCATGTATGATTACAGCATCTATGAACTGATTTTTCAAAGTTTCAACACATTTTATTCATCATCAGATTTGAGAAACTGCTATAATTGTATATGAAACTTAAGATTAGGCATCAGCATTAAAGTTGACACCAGTTTAATAGTTGTAAAGCGTTTCAGGAAGCATTCAAGGGTTAACAAAAGCGGCCCTACTCTTGATAGTTAGGGTAACAAAAGGATACCCACATTTGGTACCTTACGATGGAAACGTCATGATCAATGTAACCTTGTAATATATTTCATGATTAAGAATAATATTCTCTGTGTAATGATTCCTCATTCATTTCCATTTTCTGAAACAATTATAGCAAACGAGCAAAACATTTTCTTCTGATATTTCTCCAAAATTAAATGCAAATACACTATGACACTCTTGATCAAAAATAGATCTATGTGTGATTGGAATTGTAGATGCTAAAAGAATGAACAAAGAGTGGCCTACTAGGGATACTGACTAAACACTGTTCAAGGCTCCGACTCGCAGGCCCAGGTTTAAAACCAGCTCACTGATCTCACATTATCATCCATATTAAACGAACCTCGCGACTCTTCTCATTCTATTATATCCCAAGTTGGCCACTCAATATTCAAATTTGCATCTTCTTTTTTATCTTTATATATCAAATTGAAATCCAACTACCACATACATCCGTGAATCTTGATGCGCATCCCCTCTTCTCCTTTTTTTTTTTTTTTTTTGCTTTTTTTTTTTTCTTTCTTTTTCCCCTTTTACCAATATTTTCCTCTATATTTGTATTATTATGTATCCTTTGAGGGTAGTCATGTCATGAAGCTTTGCTTACTCTGTCAATCCTCCTGTTTGATGTTTTCGATTAGTTACAGCCAGTATTACTTTATTCTTCATATATTCTATTGTCATGTGTAAACTTGCAATGCTTTTTTGTTACATATTTGTAAAAATACAAAAGAAAAAGAAAATCAAACAGAGATGAATAAATTAAATCAACTCAATAAATCAAGTATTCCAACGTTCGCAAAGTATACATCAAATTTTCACTTTGTTCAAACAATTTTTCTTTATCGGTTTGATAATGATGTTTTTCACTATTATTACAAGGTAATAATGATTTTAACACCTTCCAGGTGCTACCATCATTTACTTTAAATTTTAATAATTGTTCAGAGTAATATTTCTTCTTTCTTTTCCAAATGTTAAAAGTAACTTTGTTTCTTAATTTTCTGTATTCATTCATCTTTTTCTCATCTTTATTTTTCCAAGTATTCTGGTTTGATTTATCCCTCTTTCTGATCAATTAAAAAGTACCTGAATTCATTCATAGGGACTTCTTATTCCCAATTGTCTTGTTTATGATAGGCATATGGTGATAACAACATTGATAAGAAAACTTTCCCATGTATTGACTGCTTCACTGACACAGGTATAATCAAAGATTTCATGTCATGGCTAATTACTTAAATCTTCTTAATAGGATTCTATATTAGTATCAGATAATTTTCAATAATAATATTACTTACTCGGGAGTTTTCATTTTTCGACTTCCATATTAAATAACTCAAAGAATGATCACTCATTCCAACATATATAACACCGTGTGTTTTTATTTTCTCATTTGAGTTTGTTAACATATGATCAATAGGGACTTTTAGATTTGCACAACGACAACGTGGATTACTACGGTCGACGTCCTTTTAATGTACTGCCTTGAATGGACGTCACACGTATCAGTCCACGCAAATCTAAAAGTCCCTAATGAGTGTCATTGAGTTGGCTGTAATCCTAGTATAATATGTTTTGTTAATCTCTTGCAGTGAATATAAGTTATGTGTTTAATCCAGACGTTTTAAATCAGAAGACCCTGTTATTTTAAATGAATCACAATTTGTGTCCCCCATAACAATAATAGATTAGGCCTAATCAAAATTAGCAAGGAATGATAATGAATTTGTCATACTGTTGGAATAATTAAACATTGCTATTTTGCGGTCTATACCAAATAATAAATATCATTGAATTTGAAAAGTTCGGTCGAATCAGAATTGGTATAATTTCTAAGTATCTAAAAAAAAAAAGAAGACATTTCGAACATGTCCAATTAAAGAAATGTTGGGCTGGATCATCATACGATTTAATACCGATATCGGTACAACTTATATTGACCCATTTATAGCAATTTGTATATTGTTTTGCCCTTCGGTTATTTTTTTTTACAGTTTTAAAGCAACTAACACAATGGAACAGCTTTATCATTAACCTATAGAAATAATTCAAAACAACTTGATAATAACTAAAACAAAAACAACAAAATATTAAATACAAGTTAAACAGTAAATGCAAGAATAAATATAAGATTGAATACAAGAATGCATCAACACATGCATATATAATACACTAGAATACTACTCACCAAAATCTAATCATGTATGATACCTCAATGAGAAGCTTGTTTTTGAAAATAAATCAAAATGATCAGAAGTTTAGTAAGTACAGCGGAGTTGATATTCTATGTTAATTACTTACTCGACTTGAAAGCGTGATAAGCATCTGCCTTCTGACTTATGCTTAGTGGAGTGTTTTACACCACTTTCGTGGCATGAGCTACATCAAGGAAAAGCCTATTTTTGTGATTCTACATCGAATTCACTTCTCTATTGAATTGAATTCGCATTTATTTCATTCTCGATTAAAAATTACATTGTTACAAAAGATACAAAATTATTCATGAACAATGGGGAACTACATAAATAAAGCCCTTAGGCCTTTTACACGCATAGTTCCCAAATAACTCATAGCATAATGTAAAGCAAAGAAAACAAAAACAAAAAACATATAACACAAATATAAACATAAGATAAGTAACTATACATATTTGAGATACAGAAAGTGCTTCAACTTTTTTTTGAAGGAATTAATTGACTTGCAATCAGAAATATATTTGTGCTGACGATAGTGTCTTTCAAAATTGATTGAAGAAAGGCTTCCAGTGAACAATTATCAACATGTCTTTTACATGCTAATATTTCAATGCTTTTGTTTCAATGACTTAAAAATTACAAGTTGTTGTATTTATTTTACATATGTATGTATAGCGCCATGACCGTCCTGCTTGATATGAAGGCACCATTATTAATTTAACATCATTATCATCAGTATTATGTGTTGGTTGAATGACAGGTAGTCACTTGTATTTACATTAAGGTAACACGGGAAACATTTTTTTAAGTTCAATTCAAGAACCTAGGATACACAAATAAAAATTAAAAATTACCATGAAATTAACCAGTGTCATATCTAAAAATGGATTTAACAAGTAACCTCATTTTTAATGTTAGTATAAACAAAATTGTATGTATACTTACAGTTTTTGTAAAGAGTTTGATTTAAATACATGAACTTAAATTCAAGGCTTCTGGTATGTTTCACTTTAATACAACATTTATTTGAAAATGGTAATACTGACTGGAAAAGCAGTTTGGGATATGTGGATCAAAAAAGGTTAATTTGGAATATTTAAAATATATTATGTAAGATTTATCGATTGCTCATGCCCAAGGACACATGTCGGGAATGGCAGACTTGAAAAGGCGTCTTTATCAATGATGTAGGTCATTGGATAACCAATTTTTTTTTTCTAGTGCATTAAAAGACCGTTTCATTAGCATTTCAAGAAATAGTCAGTGTAACGTTGTTTATCCCAAAAGACACGGACAAATCAGGAATTATTTTCATTTCAATGAAATATAATTTCCGAACTCTTTTTCAGAACATGTAAAGTTTTTGAAACTGCACTGTCATTTGAATTGAAACTTTATCTAGAAAAAATGTCCCTCCCCCTTCATACACTGCCGAATTTTCCTCTTCATGAGGCTAATTTAGGTCTCTCTAAATCTGGTGCCAGCATATTTTCACCATCGCCATCGCAAACAATTTTTGAAAAAAGTCAGACCAGGCTTAAACTTTAACTAGGTGCAGTCTAAATGGTGTAGAAAGATAAAACCCGACTTTGACTAAGAGCCGATGTTAAACCAGACTGCACTGGTGACTGATTAAAAAAAAAAAGGTTTGAAGGGTTAATTGGGGGGGGACACTCAAACAGTGGTTTGTTTTAAAGTTCAATATGGTAATGGACCTATGTAAACGAGATTCATCAAAACCTTGGCATGAAATCAAATAAACCTAATTTAGTATCGACTTATGAACTGATTGTTTAAGAGTTGGTTTACTATTATATATTCGTACATAAAACACAGTATACCTTGCACTTTTTATATTTATATGATGAGGATGCTAAGGAATAATTTTCTTGCACCAGAAGGCTAACCTGACTAGATAAGACTTATGGAAAACATATATCATAATAGACAGATACACTCTTTACTTTATGATATAAAATAGGGCCGCTGTACTCTAAACGTACAGCGACGTTTATCAAGCAGGTAAGGTGTCTTACCTTGTAGAGCAGTTCAATTTATGAAAACTTCCAGTTCGTCACAAAATTGAGTATAATCAAGAGATGCAAAGAAAATAAGTCCAAGCCCGACGAATGCAGACCTTAAATTAAAATTTATGAGCTATCCAGTTTACCTTAGTACAAAGCGCACTCGTCGTTTGGCGACTCAGAACCAATGTTGGAGGGGGAGGGGGGGGGGGCTACCAAAGCAGACTAACGTTTGATTGGACGAAGCTACCAACCAATCATCTCGAACGTGGGTATGAAGCTCATGCGCAGGCTGTGTTATTTAGGACCCGTACGAAGAGGACGAAGAGGAAACACTGTTTATTTGTTCACATATTTTATTCATTCATTTTAACATCAGAAAACATGTTCAAAATACAAGTACAGTGTAGAAGGTTGTTTGGTTCATTTGTTTTACCTGACTGCTGAGAAAGCATGTGTAAGCTTGCAAGTAAGCGCCAAGGATACCTACGGCTTTAAGTCCTTTCCAAGGGACTTGGTAATGAGGATGAATGCCTTACCAAAGAACAATAGCGCATTGACTTAGTATCGAACCCGAAACCTCCCGGTTACGAGACCCAAATAATACATATATACATACACAGAAAGCGGGATGAACATACAGTGGACTAATACACGTACTATGCGATGTGGAATTTATTTTAGCAGTTGGTACATAGGTTCTGGTATGTAACTCGAACGACTGACATAGGTAGATAGGTGTAACAGTCCGGTCCCAACAAAGAGACAGATACAAAACTTTTTTCGTGCGTTTATTATATTTATTTAACCACAGTTTAAACACCTGCTATCAGCCGTAAGGCTGTTTGTCAGCAAGTCCGTTAAAAACATTTACACAATACAATTAAAATAACATGAATTTAAAAAAATGTGTAAATAACTTTTAATAACAATTATTAAACATCAAAGATTAGGAAGGAAAATGAAAAAGATACAATTATGTCAAATCTTAAGCATCAAGAAGCGAATCATGAGAGGTAGTAGATTAAGTGAAAGAGCGAGACAGCTAGAGAGAGAGAGAAACAGAGAGAGACAACAAAAGACAATAACAATTAAAACGTAGGGGGAATACCATCGATCCCCTTTATACAGTTTGAAAGCTGAGTTTCTTTTCTGGTGAACTGGGGTAGGTGATTGAATAGCAGAGATGCGATATAACATTCCCACCGAATGGCTATTAATTGTTTTTGTTTTTTTAAACTTTTTTTCCCTTCCACAGGGTTCTTTATTTTCAAAAAAAAATCCATCATATACAGTATATCCATATATTGTATAGAAATGGTCAGTTTGGATTCGGAGTGAATAGCTCCGTCTTATGTAAACATGTTCGAAGTTGTTATGTTTCAGATGTGAATTCTTTGGCCTGCACGTAGATAAATAGAGGATACTACAAAAGAAAAATAACATAACCTTAAAAATAAACCTTTATTTTCATGAAATGGTGTAAAACCCCAAACGCAAAACGCCCAACCTAGTTTGTTCACGTTGAAAGGGAAACAAATCAATGCTAAAAATGACAAAGGCCTTGATTCGCTGACGTAAACAGGTTGACCCTCATTTGGGGTCACACACAATTTTGATGGTTCAATATCAACATTATTGAGATTAAACTAAACTTCTGCTATTAGCTGCACGATTTTGTTATGTAAGCTGTACATTTGTTTTTTTAAAGAAGAGGACATTAGATTTGAAAAGAGTGTTTGTATCCAATAAAATATGATCTCATTTAACATGGATACTGTCATCGTAATACTGGTCTTCAGCAAAGCAAATTAATTAACTATGTACTATTGCACCTTAAGTTGGAGTAACTTTTCTTTTTTCAGGAAATTATCTCGACAAACTGGTCTATGACTCTTTATATTGGAAAAGATAAAACTTTATATATCAAGAATAAATCTTTTGTTTGGGGGGGGGGGCAACAGTATATAATTACCTCACCATTGCTGCTTGGTACCCATGAAATAGAATTGGTTCGAGGGGCACAAAATAATGTGGACGAAACTCTCGATCTCAGGATGTAAGCACCGCCCAAGAATCGAAACAACGGCAGCGTTTCATGAAACGGTCACTAGTACAAATTCGATGACATCCCATTGAAACATGTAAATGTATATGCAAATCAACACGTGTATAATGGGATGTCGGTGAACTTATACTTGTAAGGGTTTTTATCAAACGATGCCGAGTATGGAATTTCAGACCTCTCACCAGGGACGTCGGAGCGTATTCCAAAGTGGGATTACCTACAAAAGGGCACTTTTATGAGAAAAAAGGGGCACCGACAGGGGAAAAATGGATTACAAATATACCACTTTAGACATTGGTTTATACACTACATTGTGATGACATTATGAGGGATGATTTCAATATTTGTTTTTCTCTTACATGGTCCAAGATACTGGTTAAAGAAAAGGTGGAGTTTTGGGAAGAGGTGACAAATAATTTTTGAGCGTTATCATTGTATTATGCAAGTGTGGAAGAACATCAGATAAAATATGTTCCCTGAAAAGCATGGCTCTTCAAATGCCTTAATATTCTAAATATGGCATGTAACATCATACAAATCGGGACGGATTTTTATGCCGCATATTCGTGTAGTCCCATATACATCTGTCTGTGTACAGTGCTTGTAACTTTACCAAGACGAGGTCAAATTTCTTATCATTTTGATCATTCCAGAACCTTACAGTACACACGAATACTTATATGCTATACAGTGTGAGTCCCTAAAAAAGTTTACACCTAGAAAATTGTTAATTATTTTATAAATCATCTATGAATAGTACAGTATTATACATCTTAAGAAAGAGTGTATGTAATTCAAGCGACTGACATAGGTAGATAGGATTAACAGTCCAGGCACAACACAGAGACAGATCCAAAACTTGTATCGTGTGTTTATTATATTTATTTAACCACGGTTTAAACACCTGCTATCAGCCATAAGGCTGTTTTTCAGCAGTTCCGTTAAAAATATTTACACAATATACATAAAATAAAATGAAAATAGTTCATGATACAAGTTAAAATAACATGAATTTAAAAAATGTCTAAATAACTGTTAATAACAATGACACTTAAACATTAAACATTAGGAAGGAAAAGAAAAGGAAACAATTGTGATCAATCTTAAGCATCAAGAAGCGAATCATGAGAGGTAGTAGATTAAGTGAAAGAGCGAGACAGCTAGAGAGAGAGAGAGAGAGAGAGAGAAACAGAGAGAGACAACAAAAGACAATAACAATTAAAACGTAGGGGGGATACCATCGATCCCCTTTATACAGTTTGAAAGCTGAGTTTCTTTTCTGGTGAACTGGGGTAGGTGATTGAATAGCAGAGATGCGATATAACATTCCCACCGAATGGCTATTAATTGTTTTTGTTTTTTTAAACTTTTTTTCCCTTCCACAGGGTTCTTTATTTTCAAAAAAAAATCCATCATATACAGTATATCCATATATTGTATAGAAATGGTCAGTTTGGATTCGGAGTGAATAGCTCCGTCTTATGTAAACATGTTCGAAGTTGTTATGTTTCAGATGTGAATTCTTTGGCCTGCACGTAGATAAATAGAGGATACTACAAAAGAAAAATAACATAACCTTAAAAATAAACCTTTATTTTCATGAAATGGTGTAAAACCCCAAACGCAAAACGCCCAACCTAGTTTGTTCACGTTGAAAGGGAAACAAATCAATGCTAAAAATGACAAAGGCCTTGATTCGCTGACGTAAACAGGTTGACCCTCATTTGGGGTCACACACAATTTTGATGGTTCAATATCAACATTATTGAGATTAAACTAAACTTCTGCTATTAGCTGCACGATTTTGTTATGTAAGCTGTACATTTGTTTTTTTTAAAGAAGAGGACATTATATTTGAAAAGAGTGTTTGTGTCCAATAAAATATGATCTCATTTAACATGGATACTGTCATCGTAATACTGCTCTTCAGCAAAGTAAATTAATTTACTATGTACTATTGCACCTTAAGTTGGAGTAACTTTTCTTTTTTCAGGAAATTATCTCGACAAACTGGTCTATGACTCTTTATATTGGAAAAGATAAAACTTTATATATCAAGAATAAATCTTTTGTTTGGGGGGGGGGGCAACAGTATATAATTACCTCACCATTGCTGCTTGGTACCCATGAAATAGAATTGGTTCGAGGGGCACAAAATAATGTGGACGAAACTCTCGATCTCAGGATGTAAGCACCGCCCAAGAATCGAAACAACGGCAGCGTTTCATGAAACGGTCACTAGTACAAATTCGATGACATCCCATTGAAACATGTAAATGTATATGCAAATCAACACGTGTATAATGGGATGTCGGTGAACTTATACTTGTAAGGGTTTTTATCAAACGATGCCGAGTATGGAATTTCAGACCTCTCACCAGGGACGTCGGAGCGTATTCCAAAGTGGGATTACCTACAAAAGGGCACTTTTATGAGAAAAAAGGGGCACCGACAGGGGAAAAATGGATTACAAATATACCAATTAAAACGTAGGGGGGATACCATCGATCCCCTTTATACAGTTTAAAAGCTGAGTTTCTTTTCTGGTGAACTGGGGTAGGTGATTGAATAGCAGAGATGCGATATAACATTCCCACCGAATGGCTATTAATTGTTTTTGTTTTTTTAAACTTTTTTTCCCTTCCACAGGGTTCTTTATTTTCAAAAAAAAATCCATCATATACAGTATATCCATATATTGTATAGAAATGATCAGTTTGGATTCGGAGTGAATAGCTCCGTCTTATGTAAACATGTTCGAAGTTGTTATGTTTCAGATGTGAATTCTTTGGCCTGCACGTAGATAAATAGAGGATACTACAAAAGAAAAATAACATAACCTTAAAAATAAACCTTTATTTTCATGAAATATCGATTACAAATATACCACTTTAGACATTGGTTTATACACTACATTGTGATGACATTATGAGGGATGATTTCAAATGGTCCAAGATACTGGTTAAAGAATAGGTGGAGTTTAGGGAAGGAGTGAAAAATAATTTTTGAGCGTTATAATTGTATTATGCAAGTGTAAAAGAACATCAGATAAAAAATGTTCCCTGAAAAGCATGGCTCTTCAAATGCCTGAAAATTTTAAATATGGCATTTAAAATCATACAAATCGGGACGGATTTTTATGCCGCATGTTTGTGTAGTCCCAAGGCGCGGATCCAGGATTTCTTAGGGGGGGCCAAATTTGAAATTATGCGATCCAAATATTGGTACGTAATGGTGACACCGGCAGTGGCAAAAACGTTGGGGGTAGTCCAAAAAAAATCCCCATCACCCCACTCTTACATGCAGGCCCCGCTGAAAGTTTCGCGGCGGGGTTCAGGGGACGAAGCCATCAGAAGCACTGTACACATAAATATGTATATGGGAACCGCCGAACCGGCATGTGGCATTAAAATCCGGCCTTATTTTTAAGCCGTTGCTTGTCATATCTAGAATATGAAGACATTTGAAGTGCCATGCTTTTCAGGAAACATTTCTTCGCTGATATTTTTCCACACTTGTATAATAATATTGATAACACTCACAAAAGATTTTTCACCTCTCCTCAGAACTCAACCTTCTCTTTAATAATGCACACTTCTTGTTATTAGGAAGCTACAAATGTCACTTTATAAACGAACATTGACATTGTCGAAAAGCTTGGGCACATCCTCGATTTTGACTCAATTATTTTGATTAGTGAGGCACAGTTCCCCCCCCCCCCATCCCAACTTTTTCTACAACGCCAAAAGTACCCCTTTCTACTAGGAACAGGGTCCCCTTTAACTTCAGATAAATGACTCGTTTTCTTTCAAATAGGTTCCCGTTCGACATTCTTATAAGTGCAGCTTCGCATTTTTGATAGGTGCCCCTTTTATTTTGACACGTGCCACTTTTCCTTCTGATAAGCGGCCCTCAAAAGCGCCTCATCAAAATATAATGGGTGGCCCTTTAATTGCCTCAAATGCCCCTGTTCCTTTATTTTGTTTGGCCTTTTAAATTTTCTTAAGTGCCCTTTTTCATCGCTGGTGAATGTCCCTTTTTTTAAAGCGAGAAGTGCCCCTTTTCACCTCTATTAATGGCCTTCTTTTTTTTTTTTACTTTAACACGCGCCCTTTTCCCTTTGTAATAAGTGCCCTCTTTTCTTCTGATAAATGCCCATTTTGTTTTTCTTTTTTTATAAGAGCCCCTCCCCATTTGCCTATTTTTTTTCTTTAATTCTCTCAAAGCTCACTCGCTACGCTTCTTAGCATTTATAGTTAATGTACTCATGATTTCTTACTAAATTGTTTGTCATTCTTTCATGATTGGATTGTACTCAAAAACCCATCAGGATCAGCTTTTTTCTCTCGCATATGAACATTCAGATGATCACACCCAACTGCAAAGTATGATGTTTAAAGATAAAGTCGAGTTCTGGTCATGCGATTGCATTGTGAAAGAAACGGTGTGGAATCGATTATAAAAGGCTGAGCATCTATACTGTATACCATATAAGTATTGGTGTGTACTGCAAGGTTCTGGAATGATCAAAATGATAAGAAACTTGGCCTCGTACACTGTACACAGAAAGATGCATATGGGACTACCAGTGGCGGATCCAGAGGGGGGGGGGGGGGGGGGGGGGAGAAAAGCAATAAAAAAGAAAACACCAAAAAAAAATGTTCCTCCCCCCCCCCCCCCTAAGGTGGACGGCTGGATGCTAATCTGACGGTAATTTAATGCTTAAAACCCCTAAGCTACTGGGGTCTCGGCAACCTGGACCTCACGCCAATTAGTGTCCTGCCAGTGTCACAAATAAGGTATCAAAATATGTTCATCTGACCGTTATTAAATGCCTAAATGCCTAAATGCCTAAATGCCTAATTGCTTAAGTTTCCCGGGCTCCGCCCCCTCGACCCCACCAGGTGCACCAAGGCGAGCCTCTGCAGGCTTGTCTATCCGTTAGAAAATGCCTAAAACCTCTGAGCAGTTAAAGGAATTAACATATTGCCCTTCTACATTTATTTTTCACCATTAAAATTAATTAATCTCTCGACTATGAAAAATTGTCATGACATAGAGAGTAAAACAACGTTTCATTTAATATAAAAAGCATTGCTGTAGGCCAAATAATATCACCCTGCAAGTACAATACAGAGGCCCTACTTCGACATATTTACGACTCCTTCTGCTCGCCAAAGAAGCTGCCATTTCGTCGAAATTTCCCTTCAAAATCTCAGGATTATATGCAATAGGCGCCAAACGTGGTGTACCATATATGGTGTATATATATATATATATATATATATATATATATATATTTGTAATCATACAGAAGATCTGATTCGAGAGACTAGGTAGCTCGGTGGCGCTAAAGAGGGGAATGCTTGACGTTTAATCAACAATTTTAAAAAGTGGGATAGTATACAAATAAAGAATGTTTATGAGTTCAATAGTGCGAATATTTTCATGAGTTGAAAGATTAACATTCTATTCAACGAGGCGTCAGCCAAGTTAAATAGAATTAACGTTAATCTTTCAACGAATGAAAATATTTGCACTATTGAACGAATGAAAAACATTCATTATTTGTTTTATACAACATCAAAGAAGATCTAATGGAACGTTAATCAACAAATTATGCTTTACTCCTTATATTTATTAAAGTTGGAGTCAAGCCTCCTCGAGTACATACATTCAGATTGCCTTCGCGTCAGATACACACAGGGATACGCGCACGGCAGAGAGGTACGCAGTCTGCATATAACCAAAAATGCACGCCCGTGCAATATAACATCTATTGAATATCATGTGACCAACAATCCTCCAATCAAATGACAAGGATCCACGTAGGTGTTGTATAATTCAAAGTATACTATAATGTCCTGCTTTATGTTAGGGGCTTGCGTGGGGTTATCATCCCTACATTGTGTTGCTATCATTCTTGTGCTTTTCAGGATTTTTTTTTCTTTTTTTTTCTTCAAAAAAGTAACAGAGTGGCGGAGGAGATGATGGACATACGAAAGCCTGAATAAATGATGGCAGCCGATTATTAAATGCGCATTACTATTAAACATAAGACACATTATTTATCATTTACCCTATAAATTGACACCGAAACTTCATGATATTAATTCCAACCAGCTCTAACAATAAATGACTAAAAAATAATGAGTAACGAGCACATTAACCCCCCCCCCCCCCCCCCCTCCCATAATCTTCAATCTTGCACTTAGCCAATAACAAAGGCCAAGATAAATCTTTATCTCACACACTGGGCAAGTATCAGAATCATAGTAACGTAGAGCAGCAGAAGTGAGAGCAAGACGCCCTCACACACAGCCTGGTGGAAATCATCGAAATCGATGGATAGCGCCAACAAACCCAACAACAACAGCAACCTACACCTCATTTCACAAAGGAAGCACTTTTTATGATACTAGAAAACATATAATTAATTTATTATATTGATGTAGATGAAGGCGACTAGCATGTAGTGTGAACAAGAGACGACACTCCCTCTAAAAGGGTGTTTTGGAAAAACATGAACATGAACAATACATTCTATTCATTTCGGGTTTTTACGAGAGTGAGGTTAGTTTGGAAGCAAATATCAACTCCCCCCCCCCCCCCCCAATACAATCGAAATGACGTACTTTGAGGACTTCTAAAGTGTTCGACCTTCTAAAGTGTTCGACCTTCTAAAGTGTTCGACTGTATCGTTTTTATTGTGAGGCTGGGTTACATGTTATGCTCTTGGCCTACAATAAAAACACACTTCTTTTTTCGAAAGAATTGTATAGAACGAATCAAATTAAAAAACACATCTCTTTTGCTATTATTTTTGGAAACCTCCATTTTATATACATTTTCCAATATAATGGGTGTTTGTGGGGGGAGGGGAGAGAGGGGAGAAATGGTTCATCGTAGAGACATGAAAACGAGCAGAAGTTTGAAATAAATTAAATGTGGCTCATCTTTTTGACTCTGTCAATTTTATCTTAAACATATTTGACAAATTATGAATGGTGTTTGATCCGTGTGTTAACAAAATAGATTTAGATAAGATGTTATTTGCCACATCGTTTGGATGCAATAATGCCACCATTTGTTGGCGAATTCAGATCAGTCTCATCCCTCACTCAAAATTAATGTTCTGAAGTAGCGAAGAAGATTGTGTGTTTGTGTGTGTGCGCGTGCGTGTGTGTGTGTGTGTTTGCGTAAAAAGTAGTGTGCGTGTGTGTTGTAATAAGATATATATACGATATTGATATATATATATGTATATATATATATATATATATATATATATATGAATAGATATATATATATATATATATATATATATAACCCTACATTGTACATTAAGTGGACATCATAAAAATCCTAACCCTAACCCTAACCCTAAAACCTAACCCTAAACCTAACCCTAACCCTAACCCTAACCCTAATGTCTACTTAATGACTCATTTTTTCACTCCAAATGTCCTTCCAATGACGCCTTTAGTAAAATTACATATATAGAGAGAGATATATAACAAAATTGGGCCTTCCACGAGAAATAAAACGTAAAAAACGTTAAGAGGACACCAAATTGTCCTCCTAATCACAATGTCTACTTAATGACTCATTTTTCACTCCAAATGTCCCTCTAATGACGCCTTTAGTAAAATATATATATATATATATATATATATATATATATATATATATATATATATATATATATATAATATGCCTGTATGGATGAGGGTGTTCGGAAAACGATGAATTCAGTGGCCTTGATTGGATGCTACAGACTATGGCTACGAAATTTGAAAGGAATCGGGGGACGTGAATGAGCTTGATAATGGGAGTTTGTACAAATTCTTGACGCTTAAAGTTTATAGAGATGTTCTAGTTTAGTTGTCCCCACGCCGGCACATGTGATATTACAGTAATGTAAATAAGGCAAAATTAAACAATTGAACAACATAAACAACACTTTTTTAGGCAGAAATACACGTAATTTACAAAGAACACCGATGTTTTATGATATTTTGTTAGTTATATACAATCGATGATCCTGAAAGGATAAAGTGCCATCCAAAAGGATACCAAGAAATTTAACAGAAGAGCATATACGTTCAAATTTATATTGTTTATGAATATATATACATCATTAATATTGCAAGGACTAGTTTTATTATGAAAATAAAGTACACTTGTTTTGTCATAATGAAGCATTAAACCGTTCAACAACGTTTTTGATTCTTTATTGACTTCTGACATTAATTTATCAAAATCATTATGAAATGCAATCAGGTTTGTGTCGTCAGCAAATAAGACAACATTTTAAAAAAGATGAAGCACAACTAATGTCATTTATGTAAATTAAACATAGGAGAGGACCCAGCATGGAGCCCTGTGGGACTCCATACTGGATCCTCTCTGTGTCAATAAAATTGTTGTATGATGTGAATTGACTACGATCACTTTGAACCATTCCCAAGCAATACCGCGTATACCAAATTATTGTAATTTAGTGAGGAGAATATCGTGGTTAATGACATCGAAAGCTCATGTTTTCGATGTAATCGAATCGTACAATTTCACGAACTGAAGAAAGTAATTAATTTATGATTTTCCAAGTTGCTTTAATATTTTTTCGAACATCCTCAATTTTGTTAACAATAATAATTCCTTTGGTGACATTATTTCTTATTGAAATATGTATTGATTTCCGGTATATGCTTTGAGTTTTGATATCTTTCTGATACATAATATTTTTCTTTTTTTCACATTTTTTAAAGTTCGGAGGTTAACCAAGGCTTATGAATTGATTTATACTTACGTTGGGTATTTACAAATTAATGGAAAACATTTATTATAGTTGTCATTCAAGATACGCATAAAACAATTTCATACCGTACATGTGATAAATTATCTTCAGAAAAATATTAACTATTAAAATTTCTTCGGATTTTTAAAAATAATTTAGTAGCAACTTATGCTTTTTATCAGTTGTGGCTCTAATAGTCTCTTTATTTTTTTGTTAACACAACAGAAATATATTAGAGAAACTGATTTATTTTCAGACAAAATTTCCAGCTTCACATTGTGCATTGCTGCCCTCTAGTGTTCACAACGCACAATATATATTGAGAAATGATTCACAGAGATTGCAAGACTGACAGTCAGAAATCCCATAAATTTCTCATTTGATTGAGGACAATCTTTCGTAAGAATTTTATGTCTATTTTCAAATTTGTTTATCTACATTAGTGGGTAATTTAGACTAGCAATAATGTATATTTTGTGTGAAAATGGTGTTAAACTGTAATGTTTGGAAGCAGTTCTTGGACTTGGTCAATTAATATGGTCCCATGTATTTAATAATTTGGGGTTATTTGTGATTTATGATCAAAATGAGATGCAACATTATTAGGCGTGGACTACAAGGAAATGGATTGGGTGTTTAAGGTTTAAGGGTTAGAAATGCAAGAAATCTACTGCTAAAGAAGACCAATTTATCAGATAATCTGTTTTCTATTTCTTGCGTCATGTTTTATTGTCACTGTTTTCTCTTCTTTTTTTTCTAAGGTGGGCCTCGAAAAATTTTGTACAGCCAATTATGGCCTAGAGTTACAAATAAAAGTCTTAAATTTGAGAAGCGCCATTGCTAGATATGTGATAACAGTGATATATGTGATATCTCTTTTATCTTTCTCTCTCTCTCTCTCTCTCTCTCTCTCTCTTTCTTTCTCTCTCTCTTTCTCTCTTTCTCTTTCTCTCTTTCTCTCTCTCTTTCTCTCTCTCTTTCTCTCTCTCTTTATCTCTCTTTCTTTCTGTTTCTCTCTCTTTCTCTCTCTCTCTCTCTCTCTCTTTCCCTTATCCCCATTCTTCTCTCCGTCTGATGTCTCTGTACTGTTAATCTGTTTTTCTCTTTTTCCCTCTCTGCTCGGGTCTTTTCCATCCCATTATAAACAGGTGGACAGACGGACGGTAGCAATGGCTGAAGGGGGTTCTGAAAGTCCTTGCGATGAAACTGATGGTGAGTAAATGATCTAAGCTGCATCACACACTAAACCATTCGTCTATGATCCAATAATAGGTTGTCTGAATGATTTTTTTTTTCTTCCCCCGTTCACCTGGCACTGTCCAGGCTGATGCTTACCCGTGTCCGTGAGCTAGCGCCGGCATGGTACCGTGGGTAAAAATGTTTCAAGCTCAATCACTGTCAACTCACCACTCAGAAACTGGGACCAAATGTCCGGATTTCTGTTTGGACTCGGAGGAAAAGTAGTCTGTCATCTTTGGTTTTAGAAAGAGCATTGTTTACTCTTATTATTATTATTTAATCGGCACCTTCAACTACAACTTGAAATAAAATCTTCTTCATTTGGTATTATAATGGCTATTAGTCAAATTTGACTATTGTTGCCAATTTCATCACATCTCTTTCTTTTAATTTTTTTTGGTAAAAAAATTAATTTTTCTTTCTTTTTCCAATCTCATTTTAGATATTTAATATAATATTAGTCATAGTCTGCAAAAAACAAAAACAAAAAATTATTTCAAATTAAACCACGATCCGCACACAGTTCCAACTCACGCTGGCCCTGTCCTTTCTATGATGCCTTCTTACCAGCCCAGCGAGTTACGTTACGCCGTACGCTTCTCAATTGATAAACTCAACCTAGGTCACTCTTGTAATGTTATAAGCTGAAGTTATGCAGCACTCCTAATTTGAATATAACTTACACCTGTATGTGCTCATTGTTAAACAGCCATGCACATTCATTCAGAAGCAACCATGCAGAAAGCACTCTTCAATACAGTACTCTTGGCACACAGAGTGTGTGATGTATTTAATGAGTAATTAGCCATGCACACATTCAACCCTCATACACTGCCTTATGTACTGGACATGTGAGAGTGGTAAGTTGCACTTGACCACTAGCATGCACAGCATAAGCATCATGTTTTAGTTACACCAATAAACTCCTGAACCTCAAGCAAAGATATGTGGAGCTTTATTACTTTCTTGACCCAGCTACATTTAGTAAAGTACTAACCAAGAAGTCTACATAACAAACCCACTATTTTTGACATGGTGGCAAGCGGTGAGTGCAAGTCACCAACATGCCAGTTTTTTTGTGCCAGTCTACCAGTACAGTACCATGTGCTACACAGCAGCAGCCATCTTGGATTTTGCAACACAGCAGCAGCCATTTTGGATTTTTCCTTGTTCGGGAGAAACACACAGGAATTTGTAGACACCATTGTTCCATGAACAGTTAGTTGTTTGATGCCTGAGGGTTAGTGGTGACACGTTTCAACATTTTGTTCCTTATTCTGAAGCACAGCATTGAAGTAACATTAACATGGCTGATCATATTCCACGAATGGATTGGGGTGCACCAAACCTTGCTGAAGCTTTTCGTATGTTCAGACAAAGACTGAGCCTATACTTTTTGGCTAAGCACACACCTAAAGAGGATGAAGTACCTATCATTCTACTTGCTGCGGGTGAAGAGGGCCTTCAGCGATACAATTGTTGGACATTATCAGAGTCTGAACAAACAGCAAAGGTCATCCTAGACCGTTTTGAGGAGCAACTAGAACCGCAAGACAATTTTCGAGTATGTCGTCTGAAGTTGTCGAGAACAATGCAGAGGCCAGATGAAAAGTTGGACGATTTCATAAACAGATGTCGACAAATAGCTCGTAAATGCGAATTTGATCACAAGGAGTTGGATGAGCGAATCCTTGAACAGATTATTGCCAGCACACCCATCGCAGATTTCCGGAAAGACCTACTTACTACAAAGAAGGACTTTACACTACAGGGTGCTCTACAGCTGGGAAGGACGTATGAAGCATCAAAGTCACATGTCCAAACCCTCCAGTCTCTGTATCATCCAACACAGAGCATAGATGCAGTGCAACAGCAGAAACAACCTAAGAGTTTATGTAAGAACTGTGGGAGACAACATAGATTCGGCAAGGAGTATTGTCCAGCAGCGAGTGTTACATGTTTCTCGTGCAATAAGCAAGGACATTATGCTCAATTGTGCCTATCAACCAAGCTCAAACCATCACAGAAGTATCATAAATCGTATGCATCTTCCCGGAAGAAGAGGGGAGTGGGTGAACGCGAACGCCCATCACGACGTTCCAAACAGGTGGATAACGTGCGAGAGGAACACACCGAATCTGAAAGTGAACTGGGTACATTACCACAACGATTTGACAGGTTTCATTTTGACACGATTATCATTGACTCTGTGAAGAGGAATGAAGCTATTGCACACTTGGACATCAAATTGGACGACAAACCAGGTGTCCATGACCTGAAAGTAAAGGTGGATACAGGAGCAGAAGCGAATACACTGCCGCTTCGAACTTTCAGAAACATGTATCCAGAGCAGCTTGATCGTCAAGGTTTTCCACGAAATCTACCAGATGCAGGCACAATCCTTTCAGCTTACAATGAAACGCTGATTGGTCAGTATGGAACAGTTGTTATTCCCTGCAAGTATGGAGACACAGCATGGACTGATACCTTATTCTACGTGGTTCAGTCCAACGGCCCAGTGATACTTGGTCTCCAGTCATCTGTAGAGTTTGGACTTGTTACTCTCCATTGCTCTTTGAACATTGAAACGCAAGTCAGTGGTGTCCAGGCTCTAGTACAACTCTTTCCACAGCAGTTCGATAGGATTGGAGAATTTCGTACCACACATCACTTGACAGTTGACCCCAACGTTCCAAGTCATGTCGACGCTCCTAGAAAGATGCCTATTGCCTTGAAAGACAAAGTCAAGGCAGAACTGGACAGTATGGAGAGCCAGGGTGTGATCAAGCAAATCATTGAACCAACCGAATGGGTGAACTCAATCACATATGTCACCAAGAAGGATGGAAGCATTCGCATTTGCTTAGACCCTCGCAGATTGAACAAGGCACTTATCAGACCTCACTACAAACAGCAGACCTTGGAGGAGTTGAATCACAAGTTTCACAACATGCAGCACTTCTCCAAGTTAGATGCAAAGTGCGGCTACTGGTCAGTCAAGTTAGATGAGGCCAGCCAAAGACTTACCACATTCCAGACACCTTTTGGAAGATATGTCTTCTGTCGCCTACCATTTGGACTCAGTGTAAGTCAGGACATTTTCCAGTTGGAGATGGACAGAGTTCTAGAAGGCTGTAAAGGGGCAGAATGCATAGCAGATGATATCGTAATCTTTGGGCGTACAGTAGAAGAGCATGACTGCAACCTTCTCAACTTCATGCAAGTAGCAGCAAAGAGAGGCCTCACACTGAACTCAAACAAGTGCCATATCAGGCAAACGAGTATCAACTTCTTTGGTAATCGATACTCAAAGGATGGTATCCAGCCAGATCCCCAGAAGGTAGCTGACCTCGCAGGAATGCCGACTCCCAGCACCAAGGCAGAGTTGCAGCACTTCCTAGGTTTCATTACTTACCTATCTCACTTCATCCCAGATTTCAGCACAAAGACTGCAGTTCTGAGAGATCTCCTTAAGAAAGAGGCTGATTTCATCTGGGAACCACATCATCAAGCAGCCATGGAGAAACTCAAGCAAGAAGTTTCAGAGAAATCACTACTCCAGTTCTTCGACACAACATCCCCAGTGTATTTGCAGTGCGATGCAAGTCTTCAAGGGTTAGGAGTTGCACTCCTACAGCATGACCAGGAAGGTAGACTCCGCCCAGTAGCTTACGCAAGCAAAGCCCTATCTTCAACTGAAACGCGCTATTCGTGTATTGAACGAGAGCTGCTTGCTATTGTGTTCGGAGTAGAACGCTTTCACACATATCTCTATGGCAGGCTATTCCATGTAATCACAGACCATAAGCCACTTCTGATGATTATGGACAAACCTCTCACAGCAGCCCCTCCAAGGCTACAAAGGATGTTGATTCGACTACAGGGATACAACTTCCAGATCACACACCGTCCAGGACTAGACAACCTGCTCGCAGACAGTCTCTCACGATTACCAAGCACTCACAACAATGAAACAGTTGAACTTGATCTGAGAGTAGATCTGGTGCAGTTCTCGTCAAGGAAAGTAGATGAACTGAAACACACTACAAGCCAAGACAAAGTCCTAAGTGCACTGATGGAAGTTATTGTGACGGGCTGGCCTGATACGGTGAAGCAAGTGCAACCAGAGTTGAGAAAGTTCTGGAGTTACCGAGATGAGTTAACAGTAAGCGACGGTATAATTCTCAAGGGAAACAGAGTGGTCATTCCCAAGCAGATGCAACCAGACATCTTGGAAAAGCTCCATACCAGTCACCTAGGCCAACAAAAAACCAAGTTGCTGGCCAGAGGAAAGGTGTTCTGGAGTAACATGAACAAAGACATTGACAGAGTGGTGCAGTCATGTGTGAGATGCCAGGAACATCAACCAGCACAAACGCCAGAGCCACTCCAGCCGCACGACATTCCCACGATGCCCTGGAGCACGGTGGCAACAGACATGTTCGAACTCAAAGGCAAACAATGGTTAATTGTGGTGGACTACTACAGCAAGTACCCAGTGGTTCGCCAGTTACCAGACCAAGCAACAAGCAGTGCTGTAATCACTATGATGCAACAAGTGTTTGCAGAGCATGGCATACCAGCAAAGGTGGTGAGCGACAATGGACCCCAGTATGCCAGTTACCAGTTCAAGTCGTTTGCAGAATCATGGGGTTTTGAACATGCTACATCGTCCCCCAGACGACCACAAGGCAACGGATTTGTAGAGAGACAAATCAGAACCATCAAGGGTATCATGAAGAAGACTTCAGACATTCAGATAGCACTACTTCTTTGGCGTACAACTCCCATATCAGAGAAACTACCAAGTCCAGCTGAAGTTCTCATGAATCGCCAGTTGAGAACTACACTTCCAGCCAAGTTGCAGAGAACACAGCCAGATGCTGATGACATCTACAATCAGCTGCAGGAAAGACAGAATAGTCAAAAATTCTATTTTGACAAACATGCCAGAAGAGCTGACTTGCCAGAGCTTTACCTTGGGCAAGATGTAAGATATCGCGACCCAGTGTCCAGACGGTGGTGTCCTGCGACAGTAGATACCAGGGCCGAGGGACAGCGCTCCTACATTCTCCAGAGCCCTGAGGGAAGTTACCTACGAAGAAACAGGCAGCACATACGACCTGACCATACCGACCAGTCTACAACTGAGGTTCCCAGGGGTGATGATAGCAACGGTCCAGGTGATGAAGGTGCCTCATCCACTGACCACGATGAGCAGTTGAGCACTCCACATCGTGCATTCCCCGAGACTCGAAGTAGCCCAGGACGGGAGGAGGCTCCACCTCGAAGCCCAGGACGGGAGGAGACTCCACCTCGAAGACAACGTTCATCGCGAAACACTCAACGCCCTAAAAAGTATGATGATTTTGAGATGTAACTGATGAAGAAGCACAAATTCAGACTGAACTTGAACTTTTAAGACAATAATGACTCAGTTGACATTCAGTTATCAACCAAGTTCAACATTGGATCACATCAATGTAGGGACACGGGTGGTAAAGACCTGTGATCGAAGGTGAAGTTCTGGAACCTCTCCCTTCTTAGTCGCGAAGAAAGTATATATCTATATATATGTTGTTGTTTTTTTTTGCTATTTATTTCAGTACAATATATTGTTCCATTGTTTTCATACAACCAAAAAGATTGAAAACTGTTGTCTATCATTGTGCAAACTCACACAGGAAAAGAGATAAATGCATCAAGTGTTATGTAAATCTTAATTGTGCAAAAATGTTCACATTGACATGATTTGAAAGAGGTATTACAAACATACAAATCTAATACCAAGGTTCACATGAATTACATGTAACTGTGAACTGTATACTAAACAGAAGTAACTTTATTTGTTTTGGTACTTATACATGCTAAAGGAAAACAATGTGTTGTGTATAAAAGCAAAGTGAATTTTATTTCATTGATTTATACAGTTTGGTATACAATGTGACAAACCAGTCGTTAGAAAATGATATAGTTTTAAAGAATAATGAGAAAAACTGTATTTATGCCGATGATCAAGGTAACCCTTTCCAAGTGAAAAGCATCATTTTTGTTTTACGACTTGTATACTGGATGTGTAAAACCAGTTGATAGGTATCATCCTCACTCTTTTGAGGATTCTAGTTTTTTTA